>NC_134238.1:42579822-42884703 GCF_965152275.1 Natator depressus | reverse complement strand
AAAAAATATTACCTCACCCACCTTGGATCTATAATACTGAAAAATGTCAGTAGAATTAATATTATTGTTACTTGGCAAATACTCTGTTGGTTGAATAGTGTTTGAACAGCTGTTGTTCAAATACACCAAAAAGAGTATTAATTGAATAAAGTATTAATCTAAAAATTCATCCATCAAGCACTTTATCCAACGAATACTCTTCAAAACAATTCTACCGTCAAAGTAGGTTTCTCCATTTAGAGCTCCCATTCAAACAAATGGGAGTCAGATTGAGCCTTTCACATATTGCATATTTCTTTAAGCCTAGAAGGAAAATCGGTGGTTTCTATTACTTACGAATTTAAAATTGCAAATGCCAAGCAAAAAACCAGAAACCAACTGTAAATATATTTACCCAGAAAGTAGACAGGTAGATAAATCACTTTAATTTAACAATAATAAAAACCTTTCGAAACCTGGCTGACATCCAGCCCTGACTATAGGGACTGAAAATAATTTTTATTAGATTGTAGTACAGGGATTTAGGTGGATGCAGTAATCCCAGAGAAATTCCTGTCTCTCTCTCAGCCCTCCACCCCACTTATAATGCATATTAATCCATTTCCAGAGCATGTGTTCATACCAAAGCATATATGATGGGACCACAGGAGTCTGGCATTTTGAGTACTGTTCTCCAGCTAACATCATTAACGACCTTTGTTTTCAGATCTGGCATCTTTAAATCAGTTTACCACAAGCAGTGTTCCACACCACAAAATCCACGATTCCTGGAGCCACTGAGAAAGGCAGAATGGTCCAGAGCCTGGGACTTGTGAAATCTAGGTTCAAATGCCTGCTCTCGTACAAACTTTCCATGTGACCTTGGGCAAGTCACTTAAGCTCTCTGTGCCTCAGTTCCCCATTTGTACAATGAGTAATAGCACTGCCCTATCTCACAGGGTTGTTTGGAGGATAAATCATAGAATCCATAGAATATCAGGGTTGGAAGGGACCTCAGGAGGTCATCTAGTCCAACCCCCTGCTCAAAGCAGGACCAACCCCAACTAAATCATCCATTAAGGGTTGTGAGATGCTCAGGTAGTAGAGGGAAGGGCCATATAAGAGTACCATGCATTCAGTGGCCTGTTTGTTACCGCTGAATACACCTGCTTTTTATTTCTGATCCAAGAGCTCTAGATATTCAGCTGCTACTTTTTGGTAAATATAAGCCAAAACCAGAATCTTGAATTTTGGTTGGGTCAAGATTCAAAGCTCCAAGTATGAGTAGTCCCTTCTAGTTTGGGTTCTGAGTTAGATTCCAGTCCGGAAGGGCTTATTTTCCTGTTCTGGGTTGGATGCAGCTGAATTCTCCCGTGAAATCTCATGATTTCTGCCATCTTATCTCAAAATCTCATGAGAGAAACTGACAAGGTTATGATACCTTAGACTTCAAACCTGAACTCAAAACTGAGCCCTAATTAAATTAGATTAAATTCAGAGATGCCAGGGCCAGAAGAGACCATTGAAATAATCTAGTCTGATCTCCTGTATAGGACAGGCCACAGACGTTCCCCAAAATAATTCCTTTGAACCAGAGCAGATCTTTTAGAAAGACATCCAATTTTGATTTAAACATTTCCAATGACGGAGAATCCCACACAGCCCTTGAGAAATTGTTCCCGTGATTAATTACACTCACTGTTAAAAAAATTACACCTTATTTCCAGTCTGTTTGTTCAGCTTCAACTTCTAGCCATTGGATCACATTATATCTTTGCCTACTAGACTGAAGCGCCCCTTATCAAATATTTGTTCACCATGTAGGTGCTTATAGACTGAACAAGTCACCCCTTAACCTTCTTTGTGTTGAACTAGATAGACTCCAGGAGCTCAATCTATCACTATAAGGCATGTTTTCTAATCCTTTAATCATTCTTGTGGCTCTTCCCTGAGCCCTCTCTAATTTAACAAAAACGTCCTTGTTGAATTGTGGACATCAGAACTGGACGCAGTATTCCTGCCGCAGTCACACCAGTGCCAAATACATAGCTAAAATAACCTCACTATTCCTACTCAAGATTTCCAAGGATCACATTAGCCCTTTTGGCTCCATTGTTGCATTACAAACTCATATTCAGCTGATTATCCACCATGGCACCCAAATCTTTTTGACAGTCAATGTTTCCAAAGGCCTTGAACCTCAACATTAACCTAAAACGAATCCCGATGCAGGTACGACATCTTCAGCCATAACGTTATGTCAAAAGCCAAGGAGTCAAGTTGGCTGGAGAAGAGAATCACAGCACTTTTATTAACAGCATAAGCATACATCTCAGACTGAGCCTGCTTAGGTTTTGCAATCACTAGGCCCACCCGAGGCACATTCAATGGGTAACAGAGGTACTAGCATTGTCACCCCCAGATAGTAATAGGTAAGGCTAAAATTTTGTCACGGGTATTTTTAGTAAAAGTCACAGACAGGTCATGGGCAATAAACAATAAATCATGGGTGCCTGAACCGCGTGGCCTGAGGCTGACAGCCTGAACTTGGCTGCCTGGGGCTGATGTCGCAGAGGTCACGTAAAATCATGGGCTCCACGACCTCTGTCAAGGTTTCTTCCCCACTCTGAACTCTAGGGTACAGATGTGGGGACCTGCATGAAAAACCCCCTAAGCTTATTTTTACCAGCTCAGGTTAAAACTTCCCCAAGGTACAAACTATTTTACCTTTTGCCCCTGGACTTTATTGCTGACACCACCAAGCGTCTAACAAATATATAACGGGGAAAGAGCCCGCTTGGAAACTCTTTCCCTCCCAAACCCTACACCCCCTTTCCTGGGGAAGGTTTGATAAAAATCCTCACCAATTTGTATAGGTGAACACAGACCCAAACCCTTGGATCTTAAGAACAATGAAAAAAGTAATCAGGTTCTTAAAAGAAGAATTTTAATTGAAGAAAAAGTAAAAGAATCACCTCTGTAACATCAGGATGGTAAATACCTTACAGGGTAATTAGATTCAAAACATAGAAAATCCCTCTAGGCAAAACCTTAAGTTACAAAAAGACACAAAAACAGGAATATACATTCCATTCAGCACAACTTATTTTATCAGCCATTTAAACAAAACAGAATCTAACGCATATCTAACTAGATTGCTGGTTAGCCCTTTACAGGAGTTCTAACCTGCATTCCTGCTCTGGTCCTGGCAAAGAAAAACACACAGACCGAGAGAACCCTTTGTTTTCCCCCCCTCCAGCTTTGAAAGTATCTTGTCTCCTCATTGGTCATTTTGGTCAGATGCCAGCGAGGTTATCTTTAGCTTCTTAACCCTTTACAGGTAAAACGGTTTTTTCCTCTGGCCAGGAGGGATTTAAAGGTGGTTAGCCTTCCCTTTATATTTATCACAACCTCCGTGACCAACTCACAGCCTTAGTTATAGGATATGTAACTTTACATCAGTTCTGTTTATCTCATCTCTATTGTCCGGTGTCCTTGATCAGAGCTGAAGTGTATTACTACAAAAAGATAGGAAGTCAGCAACCACAAGTCACTGATTATGCCAAATATTATGCCAAATATATGACTACAGAAATGTCTAATGTACAGAGTCACCTATAACTGTAAACTGATTAAAGATGGTAGTTTGTAAAACAGATCCTTAACAGAGTGTGTGTAATGACTGAGATAACTAAAAAAAAAATCCACTCAGTCTTTGTAAGACGATGTGAGCAGAAAAGTAGCAGCCTCTCCTGTGGAGTCTCGATTCTTTGCACCCCATTCAAGCAGCTCTCACAGTACATTGAGGTGTAGAAATGGGAGACTTGAACAAAAATGGAAAGTGGAATGCATTCCAACAACTCATATCGCCTTCAGTGGAGGAGAACCTTCTCAAGCCTCTAGAACCTAGAAAGATGGGAGTTGGTGGAGAGTTGGTAGGGTTGAAAAATCTGTAAGGTACTTACAATCTTTTCTCTGCTGGAGAGCCCACAAATGGCCAGTTCAGTCCCAAAAGTAGATGGCCAAGGGATATGCTGATTCAGCAATTTCTAGTAACCAGAGATTAGGGCTGGAATTTTCAAAGGAGCCTGAGGAAGCTAGGTGCTCAACTCCCAATGAAATTCAATGGGAGTTGGTGCCTAGCCCACTTAGCATTCTTTGAAAACCCAGTCTGAATCTGCCCATCACTAGTGGATAGGGGAAACAGAAGGCACAGTGTGGCCTGCAGAACGTTACTGATGATGAGGCATGAGTCAAAGAGAATAGTTTGACTTTTAGATCCCAGACTGAATTTGTGTGGCTGGCAATAAACTGAGAAGGATCTGAAGTGGAAGTCATAGGCATACCATACCCATGGAATCCAGACATGCTGTTTCAGACTGGAACTGTACTTTAAAGTCCCTCCAGCTAAAATGGCCACGAGTGCATAGATGCACTGTGCTGCTGAACAGGCCCACGATTGCCTATTTTGCACATGTAGCTTAATCACTCCTTTGTTTAAGTGCCCTGCATTTCTTAGGATTAGAAGGCTCTGGGGTCATCAGTTTTCTTCATTAATGTTCAGCCACTTTAAGAGACAAAGTAATTTAAAAAGAAATGGTGGAAGAAATTTAAAACTTTTTATGGGGCATATTCATCTGGGGAACTTAACGCCAGGTCTAACTTTGTGTGCCCAGACCCATGCTCCTGACTCAGGCAACACTCCCCCTTACTTCAAATGCAGTGTTTCCAGCTTAGAAAGTGCTGGATCATTCCTAAAGTTGCAATCCTGAAATGAGCTCAGCATGAGCATCAATGCCAATGTGATTCTTCAGAATTACAGGAGGACCTACATTTGTTCTTTACTCTGGGGTATACAGTGTGAATGTGATCATGCTGGAGAAGAGTAAACTCTCAAGGCAACCTGAAAAGGGCAAGGGGCATCTGAAATACACTTGTACTATCTCTTGACTCTATTAGTTTTGACAAGATGGGTCTTCTTTCTTCCTGTATATAACATCTGATATTGATGCCTGGCTTATAAAGGGATATTGTTTTTGAATTCATGAAGTTGTGGGAGGTCCGAAGGAGTGAAAAATAAATTATAGGAAAATTGGTTATTTGCAAACTTCACCTGGAAAATTGTCCTCTATAGATATAGATTTTAGATCATAAGTATTTTAATGTTGTTTGATTTTGTACAATGCTCTTATGGATTTTCCCCACAGGACAAGACAAGAAGTAATGGTCTTAAATTGCAGAAAGGGTTAGTTAAGCACTGAACAAATTATCTAGGGAGGTTGTGAAAGCTCTGTCACTGGAAGTTTTAATAATAGGTTGGACAAAAAACTTGTCAGTGATGGTCTGGACAATACTTAGTCCTGCCTCAGTTCAGTAGACTAGACTAGATGACCTACTGCGGTCCCTTCCAGTCCTACATTTCTATGAAAATAGAAAGTACCAGGCAAGCAGTGGAAAGTAAACTAGATTGTTAAAGTATTTTCAGTTTTAATAACTTAAGGTGTTATTAATAACATAGCTCTGGACATTTAAAACACCAACACAATATAGCATTCCACTTATTAAGCCAATCTGGATTCTTTTTCTGTTTACCCTGCCTTCCTCTAACACTTCCCCCTCCATGACCTGCCCCCGCAAAGAGTTTTTTGCGTTTATCCACCTGTTCTTGTCTTGTAATATATAAACTTCTAGCACAACAGACTGGTAGCTCTAGGCACTACTCTAATACAAATAATAAAACTTGACTTTTAACATCCATTTTAAAAAAAAGCCATTCCTCTTAATTTTTTTTAAAAAACATCGTAAATTCTTTTATCAAAGTTCAAGTATGAGAAGCCCACTCGCTCTTTTAGGCTTTAGGGATTGTTTTTATTTCAAAATTTACATGTTGCCTAGCACAAAACAATGGCAAACAACACATTCCAAGGATCTTCCACCAATAATTAAAGGAATCCTGGGACTCAAAAGTTATTAGATTTCAAGGAGCTTCAGAAAGTTCAAATTTTTCCTGTGTACACTATCCCTTATCAGTATAAGCAACAGCTGCTTGCAAAATAGCTTTGGCCTGTTTGTCTCAAGCCTTCCTAAGGAACTTCATATATTTTTTCAGTTACCACCCCAACCCTGCAATTCACTCTACCTGCACAGCACCCTGTTGAAGTCAATGGGGCTCTACATGGGCACAACAGTTAATTTCAGGACTGGGGACTTAGCTTTCATTTTACTAGCGGTTTCTTGCAAAGTGACACCCTTGCCTAATGCAATTTAAAGAGTTTTCTCTACTACAAAGTAGAGACCTGCAGCAGGACTGGGATCCCAGGGGTACTGCAGGACCCACTGCCAGAATAGCAGGAGCGGGATTAAAAAAAACAGTTCCGCGCAGGGCTCTACAAAGTGCAGTGTAATTGTAGGATGTGTGTAGTGCTACAGGACCTGCTGTCTTCTTGCATTATCTGGGTAATGGGTGCATGGGACATGTCAGGATGCCTAAGGTAGAGAACAGTCAGGCTGATTGGGGGTTTGACTGCAGAGATTTTCAACATAGTTTTATCTTCATTATCCCCCCAACCCTGTATGCCTGGCAATGGACCCTCTTGACAACAAAGAAAAGCTGGAAAAGCAAGCAGCTTACGTTCCCTTTGGCTAAGGAGGGAAACATCGATGTGGTGAGTAGCAAACTGACGTCACTAGAGAAATTCGGCAGCCTGTCTTCTCGTTCAGTCATCTTTCCTCAGCTAACCGGGATCACATGATTTAGCAAGAGGCTGTATTATTACTTACAGATAGGCTTGGAAGGGTTAGCTTTTTAATCAGTAAATGTTGGTAAAAGTTGATTTCATTGCGCACACATACACAAACAGACAAAAAATATTTCCATTGATAATAATTGAAATTTACAGATACGCAAAGCAAGAAAAATGTCGCTTGAGAACTTAGAGTTTGATTTAAGGCTATTTCCTTTGGCTATTTTGACATGTGATGTTGACAATTTGTGTTTTAGCAGTTATAAAGCTGTGACTTTTTAAATCTCAGGGTCTACTGTTATAAATAATTGTTGAACTCCCCACATTATCTCCTCCCACCATAATATCCCACAACTATGAAAATGTATATAAAAATGCTTAAAAAGAAACAGATGTTATCTGCCAGTTATAAAAATACAATTGAATGCTGCCAAGCCTACTTACAGAGCACCACAGATGTGCATGTACATTACACAACAGACAATGATAGAATCCCTGCCCCTAAAAATGTACAGTCCAAAGCCCTGATCAGACATGCCCACGATAATTCCATGGCTTGTTTTGGAATCAAGAATAGAAACAGAGCAGCAAATTCTCCCCTTACAATATTTATCTCCATTAACTTTAATGGAGTCACAGTGATATAACAATGAGGAAAATATGGTCCTAAAAGTTTCAAACATAACCTCTTTCAGCAGTGAAAAATGAACTACAAGAAACACTGATATGAAACGGGCTGACCTTCATGTCACAAACTAATCATGTCTTACGCTATATTCTTCATTATAACGATATCACACAACATTTGACAGGGTTAAAGAGAAGTTAGTTTCCTATCCATTGCCACATGTCCCTGAAGTTATCCAAATTTACTGTCTTATCGAAACAAGAGAGGGGGAGAAATCTGTAGAAGTCAAATGAACAGGATTGGATTCAATTCAGACCCTATGTAAGCAGGTGCAACTCCATTTGGCATTAAGAAGAAACCATTACTAAACAGTATAATAACTATCTTTCTTTGCATTTCCAGAATATCTTTCCTCTGAGGATCTATAAGTTCTTTACAACCATTAAGCCTCACAACATGCTAGTGAAGTATGTGGGTGTTCCTCTATGCATTCTCTAGCTGGGTAATAGGTAGGCCTTATCCATCTCTGATAAGTGATATGTCCAGGATCACACAGCAACTCAGTATTAGTCAGGCACAGACTCTTAGAAGGCCTGATTTCTCATCCCCTACTTTGAGTGCTAAACAACACTCCCTTCAGGCTTGTCACTGAAACATATGACACTTAGATGATTGAGCTGCACTATTTCCGTGTGACCACATCTGCAAAAGATATTGGGGGACTTGTAATGCAAAACTATCTTGATAGATGTGATGAACAAAAAGTTTACTGCTGTCAGGATCATGATAAGGGCTGTCAGGACTAAGGATCAGAGCAGGGTCAAACCTGAGGCTAAGAGTAGTAGAGGATTTCATAGTCAAGCTCCAGGCTAGGGTTGATACCAAGGATCCAAGTCTGAGTCAGGCTTCAGGGGCCAGAACAAGAGATGAGGTCCAAATTAAGGCAAGGTCAAAGCCAGGCATTCAAGAGCAGAAATGAATGTGGCAGCTACAGAAGATCCCTACTGCTGACTAGACGCTTCCTGGATCATCCCTTGGATTTATAAAGGGCAGGGAGCCAATCAGAAGCCATGAGGCTGCTGCCTGACAAACCTCTTGAGGAGGGACATTCTGTGATTTGTGTTTGCCATGGTCAAGACCATAGACTTGGAACACTGGCTCCCAGGACCACTCTCCTGGCCCACAGCCCTCCTCGCCTACAAGGTACCAGAGGGACCTGCATTTGATTTTTGAGTCCAGCATCTTGTGGACTTCATAATTGTCATGCCCTTGGACCCACATTGGAGGGGGCAGTGAAGGGTTTCTCAATGTAGGATTTTAGCAAGGATATGTGGAACAGTAGGTGGATTTTGAGGGATCTGGGTCACTGAAGTCTCAAGGTCAGTGTGTTGATTACCTGACAGATGGAATACGGCCCGAGGTATCCGTAATCCAGTTTACAACACAGCCAGTCGATGCAGAGGTGTTTGACTGAGAGCCCCACTTTGCCCAATGGTGAATCCCAGGCCTTCCCAGTGCCGGCAGTCTGTAATCTTGTAATCTTCCTTGGCCGTGTCCAGGTGTGCCTTGAGTTCTTATTGGATCTCATGGATCTGGTGCACCCGGTCGGTGGCTGCAGGATTGGTGGAGTTCATAGGTACAGCCAGGTGGAGACGGAGGTGGAAGTCACAGTTTGCATAGAATAGACTCTGCCTGGTGGAGACATGATTGGCATTGTAATAAGCAAACTCTTCATGGGGTAGGAGGCTCTACCAGGTGTCCTGATGGAGATTCATGAAGCAATGTGAATATTTTCTATATTTTCTAACACTCAATTCACTCATTTGGATTGACAATCAGTTTGTGGGTAAGTATGGACCCTGAGCAATCATTGGGTTTCACACCAAGACTGCAACACAAACTGCAGACCCCAATCAGTTGTACTCGCTTCCGGAGTCCATGGAAACAAATTACATGAGTCACCAGAGGCTGAGCCATTTCTTTCGAGGAGGGTAGGTGCACACTGTGGACAAAGTGGACCATTTTTGTCAATTGGTTGACCACAGCGAGGACTACAGTGTACCTGTTAGACACAAGGAGCTTGACTATGAAGTGCTGGGTAATGGCTGACCAGGGGTCCAAATGGGCTCTCAGAAGGCGTTAGGGTACTAAGGGTTTTTTATTCCAGCATCTTGGTGCAGGCACATGTCCCACAGGAATCAACATACAATTGGATTATTGTGCTCATTCAGGGCCACCAGCAGGAGCAGATGGTCACACAGAGGGTCTTGAGGTGACCCAGATGTCCTACGAATGGTGAGTCACAACAGCGCCATAGTACCTTTAATTGAAGGAGTCCTGGCAGAACATACAAGCAACCCTTGACATGAAGAAAGCCATCCTGAATCTGGTGTTGCCTCTGGCTTGCTGCTTCAAGTTCCTTGGGAAGCGGTTCCTTCCCTGCAGCTGAGCAGATCAGTGACACGGGGTCTTGGGTAATCGTAGCATCCAGGAAGTTCCAGGGCGTAAGAATGCCTGGGGACTCAGCACGTATTGGCTGGTGAGGTATTCCCCTTTTCAGGACAAGGCACTGGTAGTCTTGTTCTGGGCCCCTGTGGGGTATGTGACGGTGAAATTGAAGCCTGTGAAGAACAGGGCCGAGCACAGTTGCCTCTGGTTCAGTGCCTTGGCTCAGTGGAGGCATTACATTTTTAGGATCTATGTAAACCCGTATTGGGTATCAAGCACCCTGTAAATAGTGGTACCAGTGGTGCCACTCTTTGAAGGCTACTTTGATAGCTAGAAGGTGAGGCGTCGAAGGGGTGTTATCTTCAGGCCATCGGGTTGCCAATTTTGGTTGGACATATTCCTAGAGGTTTCATCACATGACATAATCTTTAATTAAAAATGAATCTTTAATTCATGGAGACTCCAGGACAATCCTGGAGGGTTGGCAACCCTATCACGCCAACCCACTCTACCAGGCCCGAGTTTCGTTTTTCCTGAACTGAG
The DNA here is from genome assembly GCF_965152275.1 of Natator depressus. Lineage (NCBI taxonomy): Eukaryota > Metazoa > Chordata > Testudines > Cheloniidae > Natator > Natator depressus. Next base: position 42,874,362 of record NC_134238.1, on the reverse strand, counting down.
TCATGCTGGAGCTCATGATGGGCAGTTGGTGAGAGTGTGGCCAGATCCTCCACAATAGAAACACAGTCTGTGGCAACAACATTGCTCCTTTTCCCCAGGCGGCTGGTAGTATTCAGATGCACTGGTTCAGGTCCAGGTCAGAGATGAGAACCAAGGGGCACCAATTGGGGGTGCCCTGGACCCACTCCTCTCCTCACATCACTCGTGGAGCTTATTGTCAATGTATAGGACAAGGTCAACCAAGGCATCTAGGTTGGTTGGAGCCTCCACATGAGTTAGCTCATCCTTAATCTCCTTGTGTAGTACCCACCAGAACTTGTTGAGTAGGGCTGCTTCATTCCAATCAGTGTCAGAGACTAGTTGCTGAAAGTGGGCAGCTTAGGAGGAGGATGGTCCCTGCCTGGCTAGAGTTTGCTCAGGGATGTCTCTGCTGAATGGGCATGGGGTGGGGGAGGAATCATCAAATATGGCTCAAAAATGCCTAGAGAAAGCCATCCCAGTCAGACAGAGCCAGGTGAGGCTAATACAGAGTACTACTTTTGCTTGGTCAGTGGGGTAGGACCAGGGGGTGAAGCAGAAACAGTAGTGGGCATTGGTTAATAACTACCCCTGAATTTTTGGCGGTCCCTGTTAAAATCTTCTTGGAGGTGGTCTGGGGGCCTTGATCCAGATAGGCAGCTGCAGTGTGTGCCCATATGCAGTGTTCTCATCCTGCAGCTGGGCTACCTGCTCTCACAGCATCAGGTTATCTGCCACATGCTGTGCCAGTCAGGCCTGCAGTCCCATATTTTCATCATGGATTGCCAGTGAAGAGCCTAGTTCTTTGTTGTGAGTTGCAATAGTTGGGCTCGAAGAGTGGGAAACTCTTCCTGGGAGCAGGCAGTTCATTCACTTATCTCCAGTACCCTCTGGGGCATGCTGGGCAGGGAGTGGCCCACTGCCTGCCTGGTCCCCCAAGGTAGGCCTTCACCGTAGGCTAGGCAAACTGTCAGGATCCTGACAAGGGCTGTCAAAGAGCAGAGTCAAACAGCAGCTGAGAGTAGCAGAGTTCATGGTCAAGTTCCAGGGAGTCTAAAGATTTTCATTATTGTCACAATACACTGGGATATCTAATGTGAAAAGTTTCTGGGTCCAGCGAAAGATGCTGCAGAGTTCCCATGTCCACAGTTTAAGTGATAAGAGATGAAAATCACTGAAAATACAGCAGCTGTCTGCCCACCAACACCCAAGTGCACAGTGTATGTGTGTGAGAGACGGTTTGAGTCATGTGAGAGTGAGGAGACCTTTGATGTTAGCAATCTTATCTGTATGCGTTATCTCTCTAGATATGATAAGTGGCTGTTGAAGTAGGGGAGTGGCAGAGTTGCCTTGTGGTTGGGGGTTGGGGTTTTGACGGGTTTGCCTTGGGGGGGATGGGGATGCCAGTTTTTTTTACATTTCAAAGGATAAAACAATAAGCATTTTGCCAGTTCTGAACACATTACCTGTTTTTTTCCATGATCCTGCAGCTTCAGACTAAAATTAATGACTCGGAAAAGATACATATTCTAATTAAACTTATCATTTTAATTAGCTGAATTTATGTCCAGTGTTATTGTCACTAGCCAGTTACTATGTGTTCAAATGACTAAACGTGGGAGGTTTTAGTGTTCTGCTGTGCGTTAGCCATCAGGTCTTCCTTCTGTAACTATTTGCATGTGCTTAAATTAGTGGCCTAAATTTCCTCTAATAATAGGACAAATGTCATCTTGCCAAAATATAAGGAATGAGTGGTAAGAAGTGGAAGGTTCTCATAATATTGTTCTGGCAATAGCCATGGCTGGGCATGTGCATGATTAATATTCCTAATTTTTCGAGGAAACCTCAGTGCCTTTCTGATCAGCGGGTTGATGACATCAGTACCCAGTCGGAGAGTAAAGTGCTAGTCTCCATAAAGATCATCCAGAGTTTGAATAGTGGCTGATCAATCAGTACAGCTGTTTACCTACGGTCAGAAGTGCCCCTGCACAGCTTCTATTTTTGGCACTCCACGTATCTGAGGGCACAGGTCCTTTGAAAGATCAAGACTCAGGACTGTTCTGTACAAGAATTTTATCCCCCTCAATTAATGAACTTTTTTTGTTGTGTCAATATCATTAATACAGGCCTTGTGTCTCTGGTGTGGTTAAAGGCTGATTGGGGCCACGTTTAAGCCCACTCTCCTTGACCAGAGGGAATGGACGAATATTTATTGTCCTACTTTTAGCCAGAGAATCTGACAGCACCTTCCTGTATTTACTGATTTCCTTTTCTAGTAGCTTAGATTCTAAATAAGCCTCATATTTGGATGGGCTGGTGGCTACAGCAGAGTACTGAGAGTCAGGCCAGTGGGTTCTAGTCCTGGCTGTGGCACTGACATCCCCTCTGGCCTTCGGCAAGGCGTCCAGCCTCAGAGACTTTAATTCCCTCTGTTCGGTAAAGCACTTGGAGTGCTCTAAATGTACAGTTTTGGAGTAGTACATCATCCTGAGGATGTACTAGCGTGCTGTACTATACTATCATAATGGTTTCTTCTAGCCTGAACATCTATGAATCCTTTAAAGGGAAGCCGTGAAATACCAAAAGCATTCCTCATCCTCACAAAGTAGAGGATCCAGGGCAGAAGAGCCAAAGTAAAGCAGTGTCTCCAGCTGAGGCACTTATCAGGCAGCTGCAGTTGTATGGCAGGGCCCATAAGTAGGGGCTGTCATAGAGTTTCCTCAGGGTTGGTCAGTTTAGAATCAGGCAGCTTGGGTTGTGGGGCCCAAAACAGGTTTAATTTACCCGCTGTGATTCGAAGAACCAAACAATCAGGGAGCTAGAAGGAAGGGTGCAGACTGGCCACAAAGAGAATGAAGCTGCTGCTGGACTCGGAGGAGAGGACTCTTCTAATTGGCAAGGAGGATGCTGGGGCGGGGGGGCTCATTTCACCAAACTGGGTCTTGACAAGTGTTTAAAACCACTCAAAAAGTAGAGTAATAGCATAAAACACAAGCTGCCACTGCTGCTATCCTTTATTGCTTCCTAGCCATTGATTTCACAACCCCAATTGGCAGCAGCATGACGATGAGTCATACTTACCTTCAGTCCAGTGGCTGGCTGGCTGACTGCAAGTCTCAGGTCAGACTGACTAGTGATTACTGTACTTTAAATGTGTTTCAGGAAAAGGAAGGGTGGTTGAGGTCTAACTTTGCTGTTGTGCACATGCAGTACACCCCTCCCCCCATGCTTTCTCATGTAGTCTCAACCTGTTCTTTGGTCCTTTGGCTCCAATTGTTTCGTGTGGAGTGTTGCCGTTTATCTGCACCTTGCTCAGTTGGCATAAATTGCACTATGCCTACCAGTGGCATTGCTGCTTAATGCCCAGTTGATTAATGTTGGCACTTGAGTTACTAGGTCTCTGATTTATGGACTTAGAGCAACGTACTGTAGTCCCCTGGATTTATGAACATCGATCTTATGAAGACTAGTTACATGAGCCATTTTCCTGCCACCAAAGTCATCTTTCTTCCACTGCACGTGACTTCAATCCTTCAACCACTGTTCAGGCAGTTGTACAGGTTTGAAAAGAGAGACGTGATAGCAAAGAGAAGATGCAGTTCTCGCAAAGAAAAATCAGGCAGATTGTAGACCTTTGTTACCATTCATTTTGTACATCTCCACTGAACAATTAATTGATGCATCTATCTACTGTAATTCTGAGCTGTTCAATTTTATGAACTTTTTGATTTTATGAAGTCCTCAATTCCCAATTAGTTCTTATGTAGGGGTTCTACTGTATAGGAAAGAAAATTCACTTTATTGCATCAGTGTTTGACCCATGGGCATACGCAGGTTAGTTTTAGGGAAGGAAAAATGGACAGGAAGAAGCGTTAAGGAGGAGGGACTAGTCCCACAGTATCATCCTTCAGGATGCTTTATTGAGCACGTGCAACTTCCCGAAATCACACTGTGTGTATCTTTTAATCTGAAGGTGGCAACAAATGAAGGGTTTACCGTTTCTCCCTTTTCTGGGTTCATAAACTCAGGCAAAGGGACTAGCGTGGAGGACTTGTTCAAGAACCTTATTTTGCACACATTAGAAGTATTTTGTGGAGGAGGTATGGTTGGCATTCCATTCAAAATGGAATGGCAACATTTTTGCAAATTTCCATTGTCCGCAAAGGACTGCATCTACACAGTCCAGAAATACGCTTAACCAAAATCATTCCAATAGCGGACAATAAAATATTCCGTGGCTCAACGTAACACCATATAAGTTTACATCTTGAAGTTGGATCTTGTGGAAGTTCATTGTTTAGAAGAGACGCTTGTGTTAACGTGTTCTGGTAGAAGAGACAAGTGTGCTATGTTTTCAGCTTTAGCGGAAGGGAACTGCAGTGTGTGTAATCCAGTTTAAAAACCCAACCAGACTTGATATTGAGAGGAATAAAAATTTAATAGTAGCCCATAGTAAATATTTTAAATAAGATGTTTGCGATGATTTGGGGAATCTATCTAGATACAGCTTCTGAATTCTGGTTGATTTGATGATATTGCTGCATCACTGACTACTTCAAAGAAACCCCCGCCCCCAACAGGAGAATAAAGGGAAAGAGATGATAAAGCAGAGATTTAAAAAGAATAAGGAGGCTTGGGGCAAGGGAGAAGAATAGAGGAGAACCCTTTTCTCCTTTTTGATGGTAAGATCAGCTGAGGAATTAGGACAGTGAGACAGAAACTCCCGGATTCAGTGGAGAAACAACGTGCAGGATGTGGGATCCTGAATACTCTATAGGACTCTGACCAAATCCCAAACAACCTTCAAAAGTGGAGAGGGAATTGGTGCAGGGAATGACATACAGATGTTTTATTGTTTTGTCTAGATCTATATATCGCTTGTGCTAACGTAGAGTGTGTTAGAAACCCTTTACATAGCCTGTGTGTTATGTGCTTCAACTATCCCGTGTCTCTGGTGAGAGAAGCTGTAAACCAGAGTGCCCACAAGGTTGGAGCTCTGCTTAAGCTATTGGAGTGTTTTGGGGGATCACCACAGGTCACCTAGATGCCATGGGCAATTGGATTGCGAGGTAGGACTTCTGCGGAGGAATAACAGTCAGTGTCTATGCCCAGGCAGTATTCCAGAGAGGCCAAAGAGATGGTTTGGGTAGGCTCCAGGACTCAGGGAAGGTTATGAGATCATGGGACCCAAACCATGGGATCCTGGTGAGTGTCCAGCAATGGGAGCTCTACTAGGGCTGTGAAAACATTAAGAACTATTATTATTTGCATGCTGTGATTTCTGGAGGCCCCAGTATGCAATTATAATTTGCACTATTTGTGCAAATTCTAGAATGGAGCATTTGCTATGTATAGAACTGGTGCCTGCCCTGCCCAGATAAGGTTATAAGCCTTCAGACGTCTGGATTTGTTTTTTTGTTAGGGGAGATGGAAAGGGAAATCTTGATTGTTTTTCCCAAGTCCACCCTCTTTTACAAAGTGGGGACAATTAGACATTTCCCACTAGCAAAGTCTGGAAGAAAATAACATTGAGAGTGACTTTTTTTTCTTTTTTTCTCATTGTTTTTTGTAGATGATTGTGTTCATGCTGCTAGGTTAAATTTGGATACAGGGGATGAAATACTGGCCCCACGGAAGTCAATGGAAAAACCCTCATTGACGTCCGTGGAGCCAGGATTACACCTAGAGTCTGAAGGTATAGGGAACAGGCTTATAACTCATTAACATTACATTGATTTTGCAGTGTCACTGATCTAAGATAACTACCATTCTTGGTGTCATTATATGCACGAAACTACTTCAGAGCTCTTCAACGGCTACTGTCACTTCACTAAGTTAAACGAATAACTAAGAATGAGTATAAATCATAAGCTAACTAGCTCCCTTCACCAATATGCACCTTCAATTCTCCTCTACGAAGTGGGGAACAAGCACACTGTAGGAGTCAGTGATGTAACCTGTTGAAGTAACTTCTCAGAAAGTCCTTAGTGAGGCCTCAACAAGTAAAATGCAGTTTCAAAACAATCTTTATTCTGTTTGAAGACCTAGTACAATTTTTAAAGCAACTTAAAAACAAGACACAGCTCCATCAAATCTATAGCTTGAACAAAATTTCAAGGAGGCACATTTTTATTATTGCCTTGTAAAGGCAATTTACAACCCATCCTACCTTCCATCTCCTCCAAGACCATTTTTTTAAACAAAGTAATTTTAATGTTTTAAAGACATTTAACAGAACAGAGTTTTATTTTTTTAAAACAAGAATACAAAAAATAGCAGCATCTTGGGCAGCTAATGCAGTCTCATAGGGACAAGTGCAATGTAACTATTAACTCACACACCAGTCCAGTTTAGCCTTCTATGATAGTAATATTTCATTTTCTTTTTTGTACAGAATGTTGCATTTTGGAACCTTGTCCCATGGGAGGCATTGTGCGTTGAGCTGCCCATTTCTAAAGTGACCCTGAAGAAAAAATAATATCAGGACTCACTTTCCCAACTGAATACCATGCATAGCAAAAGCACTGTGTTATAACCGGCAGAAGTTTTCCCAATTAGAAGCATCAGAAGGATTTCCCAAGCATTATAGTTCATTGCCAATTACAAGACAAAGCCACTCCTTTTCTACAGAACAGCTGGCATTAAACAGAAGGTTTGGCTTTACAGATTTTTTGATAGATAAGTGAACCATCCAGATGAGTTGTTTTTAAAAACAGAACTACACAATCTTCTCACTTTATTTGGAAACAACTTTCACCAAAAAAGGGGTGTGTGTGTATGTTTGTTTTTAAACAAAGAAATGAGTGACAGCATGTGTTTTGATTGAGCAAAAGGATTGTGTTTGGTGCAAGATGCACCTAGATTATGATCCATTCACACACACACACCCACCCCCTCCTGTCCCCAAATCCAAGCTTCAGTTTAAATAAACAATAATTTGCTTTCTCTCACTTTTCTTGTGGTCACATGTACACCTACCTTTCAGCAGCCTTGTAAAAAGTACTGCAGCAGCTCAGAGACTTAAGTATTCAAAAACTTTAATCATATTAGATGGAAAAATTACCGCTGAAATGACATTAAAAGGACCATGTTTCTTCAGTTATATCAACATACCTTTGTTTCATATGAAGTTTGAGTTTCCACGTATAGTAAAGCTGGTTTAGTTCAACCAAAGTGAGTGGATCATACAATATATAAAGGGCATAAAACTCAGCAATCAAAAAAGGTGTTTGGCAAAGCTGCAGGACTGTACAACTCACTTTGCAGAGAGCCCGCACATGGCCTAGGCACCACATCAAACCAACTAAAGCCCTATTTTGAGGGTTTAAATGACCCTTAAGTAGTGCATAGACCTTGTCCATGCTAAATTTCAACTTAAGATGCCTTAATGAAAAAATCTTCTCAGCTTTGTGCTTGTTTGTCCTTGTTTGTGCAAGAGAAGTCAGGGGCCTGATTCTCACATATACTAGTTTTTCTCCACTGTAAGCACAGATCCTCAGGTGGTGTAAATCGGCCTAGCACCACTTAAAGCAATGGAGCAACCCAACGTATCCCAGCTGAGAACTGGGCCCACTGACTTCTGTGGACGTGAGAGGAAAGTCAGGTCCCAAATGTCTAACTACTACATCCTTTCCTGAAAAGTTTTAAGTGACACATCAATCCAGGCTATATACATTTTGCCTAAAGAAAATAAATGTAATACTTTTCCTCCAACATCTTTATTTTTAATTTTTGTTTTATCCTTAGAAGGATATTTTGACATACTATGAAGGTTGCTTAATTGCTGGAAACTGGATGGATTTGAATTTCGAGCTCTGTTGAATGACATTAAAAGCAGAATAAATGGTACAGTCAAGGAAAGGCATTAGAAAAAACAAATTCAGATTGTCTCTGAGAAGTCTGCCTGGGAAGGAGAGATGAACTGTAGGCTTGTATAACTGGAAAAAAGTTCAGTTTGATTTTGAAATTGTAATTGTCCTGAGACATTAATGATGGTTGAGCTTTGCTCCCTGATATGTGAAAGATTAGGTTCTGGTACGATAAAATACATTCCACAGAAAAGCAAAGTCAACAGGCTAAAAAAACCAAAACCAAAATAAAAACAAAAACCTCACAGCATCAGAAATGAAGAGGTAATGTAGAAATAAAACACAGGTGACAAACTAATTGCCTAACAGTATTTCTAAAAGGTACAGATTTCTAAATAAGTACTTAATACTTCCTTTTAAGAGATGTACATTTTTGAAAGGTGGCAACAATCCGAGAACTCAATGGGATTTATTCCTTCCATTGTGCATGCAGCTAACTCCCTTTAACAATAAAAGGTGTTCCACTTGTAGTTCAAAGGAAAAACAAATTCATATCTTCACCTGGACTAAAAATCTTCAAGAGTCCTCTCAGACATCACTGCCCTATTAATCTGTAAAACGTGAAGCAGCAGCATGAATTTTTCCAATGTTGTGAGTGGATAACTATGTCAGAAACCCACAGTGAATAACCCTTTACAATTTTGGTAAGCGGGACGCTGACATCCTTTGTTTCTTTAACTAACAGAAATCCTGTAACTCTCTGGTACCTAAAATTTATTCTTTTAGATGACATTACCTTTCAGCAAATAAGTTTGTGAAAAACAACAAAAGTTTGTTATGGAAATCCTAATGTTAAAAAAGCAAGGGTTTCTCATCTGAATTAACCCTGTCTTGTACCCTATTGTTCAGAACAAACTTGGGAGTCTTTTTCTAGTAATACAAAAAACAAACACATTTTAGAGAAACTTCCTCCTTCATATGAAATGAAAGGTAGCTTGGCATGCTGACAAAAATGGTAGGTCAAGATGCTGGATTTGCTTTTTACGATGGATTTACTATGTGGATGGAGCTTGAAATCCAAACGGACTGCTCTAATATCCAGGGTTTCATTTGTTCTTCCGCAGTAATGCTCAGGAGGGGGTGTACATTTTTTCCCCTTCCAAATACAAAGACAATCGGGACAGACGTTCAAAATGCGCCAAGAAGCAAATACAGCATGGTACCGTATTCTAAAGATATCCTTGAAACAATATTTTTAGACTCAGTGATACTTTGTAATGCTCATATATTTTTATTGAATAAAGCAGCTTTGAAGCTTATCAGGCACGGCCCAACAAAATATTTAGTCCAGAGGGGAAAAAAAAAAAAAAGGAACTTTTTAACCTTCTATACAAGGAAACCTGTAAACTATTCATAGTTTTAATTCTGAAGCCAATTTTTACTGGCGTCCTGTACATTTCTTAAAAAAACAAAACAAAACAAAACCCGAACAACAAAATGAATATTAACAAAAAATAATACTCAGGAAAAACATTTTTCAGGCAACAAAAAAAAAACAGGAAAAAAAGCTTATCCTGTAGGTATATTTGAAAAAGAAATACAACCAAAAGAAAATTCAGTATTGCATAGCACTGTCTAAGGATTCAGCTTTCAGCAAACAGAAAAGAGAAACTAGAAGCAGTTTGGTATTGATAGTTTCCACTGATGATAGTTAGTCATCCACTATGTACATTTTTATATACCATATGCCATTGAAAGTCCCATTCTCTTCAGTCTTAAATATGTTCTCAACACGAGATTTTAAACGTCTAAACAAAACACTTCCTGGCACTTTGCTACTACATCATTTCCTCTGAACAACATACTGTAACCGAAGTCTTTTTAAAGTGTCCCTTATAAGTGAAAGTGCCATTCTGCTACATATCATTCATCAGGAAACGAAAATCCACAATGCTCTGTGCCTGGATCCACTGAGTACAGCAACACCAAATCTGAACCTCGCCATGACCGAGAAATTCCATAAACAGAATTACACAGACCTGTTGCCCCTGGGGTCTGCAGAATCCCACATTCTAGCTGGTAAAGCTTCAAAGAGATCGTAAACAAGCACCATGGTTAAAGGCCTCTATGTTCCTGCAGGGAGATAGGTATAGCATTTCCCTCTCTTGTGTTTTTCTTTTCTCAATAAAAAAGCACTTTAGATTAGAAACATACATTCACAGCTTAATACTGTGATCTCTCCCACTGCAGTTGTCAAGAAAGCTCTAGTCCCATCTGAAGACAGACAGCTTTGATACTGCAGCTGAAATTCACAAATCAGGCTGAAAGGAACCTTCTCTCTCCAGAGGCCTCAGTGTTGTTGATTTTTTTGTTTTAAAACTGAGCATTAAGGTCTTCATCGCCTCTGCTGTGTATATACTGGATAGGCTAGTGTGACATTGAGAGAGTCATTGTGCTGCACGAGTGATGTGTGTTGGTAATGTAGCACCAGTTCTTTAAGAGAGCTGTACAAGTTATATGGCTCTGCAAATCCATACCCAGTAGGGGTTTTGTTTATGACACAGTGCTTTACTTCTCCATCCACCCTAAAGGGAAAAAAATAGAAAGGTTTTTAATTTGTCAAGAAAGCAAAGTTACGTGTTAAAAAACAGGCTAGGGAATAGCGAATTGACAGTAAATATATAAATGTTGGTAAATATACAAAATTACAGTATTCTACATTGGAATAATTCCATACATCTTGCATCTAACTAGAATTCTCAGGGTGTCATGCTTTACACACTGTTTGGGTAGGCAGAAGGTACAAAGAACTTAGTGGATCGGCAGCCAGTAGTTCTATGCTGTCATTCTCCCCCTTCACTCTAAGGTCCGTCTGTGGGAACTTCCCAGGGTTGAACTTTGCAGGAGGCAGAGGAGCAGTAATGAGGGTAGATGATCCTATGCCTGACAGCCCAGTCCCAAGCCTGCTGAAGTCACTGAGATCAGGCCCTAACAGGATTTCTTGCTCATCACCCAGGTAAACTTACTAGCACCAATTTTTTTTGACCTCATTGTCACCTCTATGCTTTACAACCAAAGCAAAAAATCAGGATACATACACAACAGAGCAGGCATAGCAACCCTGTTTGCTGCTCTCCCGAACAAGGAATGTTCCATCCCGTTTTCCCCGCAGCAGATTTTCAGCTTGGCTTCTGTTGATATTTCCCACATTCCACGTTCGCTCATCATGATGGGGCAAATCCTCATCATCTTCAACCATAGAGTATTGGCTGTACAAATATGAAAAGGATAATCACAGAAATGTAGAGCTTGTCAGGACCTCGAGAAGTCATCAAGTCCAGCCCTCAAACACAGCGTTTGCAAGGGCTTGTCCAAGACTTTTTGAACCCGGGCTCTCTCTCTCACCCCAAGCAAGAATCATATGCCTACACCAGCAAGCCACATTCAGTAATGTTACAGAGAAGAAACTAGGCACAGGCAGCAAGAAGGCACCTTCCTACCACTAGTAGGAAGGTGAGTACAGGGGCCCAAGCCATATAATTCTTCTGACTTCAAGTTTTCATGTAAAAATAAAAATGTCATTTCTAGCATTACTGTGCAGATACCCTTATAAGTATGAAAGAAATATAAATGGAGGCAGTGTTATCTTCCTGAGTCTTCAGAAAGTGCTTCAGTGCTTCTGCTGCTGCTCCTAATTTTGGCAAGCAGCAGGCCCAGCAAACCAAACAGCACCCTAGGTCAGTTTCACTGCTGATGGTCAGAACTCAGGTCAATTTCATGCTGCTGTTTGGGAAAGTTATGTGCAACAGCAGAGAGGGGCAAGTGAATTATTCATTTTGGGAAAGAGACCCAAAAAAATAAAAGGTCTGGAAAGGGCAGCATAATAGACTTCTCTCTCCTCTCTGCTGCAAATGGGGGGTTCTAAGAAAGGTACAGAATAGAGGCTCTTCCCTCCCCGTGCCTTTCTGCAATTAGGATACAGAAAGCTTTTCTCTCTTCCATCAGCCACATGGGATGGAATTTCATAGTTATTCAGGCCACTGTAGCTAGATAAAGCCTCCAACCAGGGTCAAAGGACAGCACCTCGACAATAAACAAGCAGCTGGAGACTGTGGAGAAGTGGAATAACGCTACCTCCGCACACCAAGGTATGGCTGCCAGCCTGCACTGGTGGGACCCTCCAAATTTGTCCATCAGTATACTTTTGGCTAGTAGATTTAGACCTCTGGCTAGTAGGTATCTGGTCAGTTTTTCAAGCACTGAGTAAATACGGCTTCTCATTCATCCCCAATTCCTTGATTCTAGTTAGCCTCAATCTGTGCTACAAACATCAGTGTCCACTGTTGGAATTCAGTTTCTTTGGAAGATTCTGGTTTCTCTCACTAATGAACACCATCTACCTTCCTTAGCCTGCCACACCCCATTGCCCTTATTTGTATTTCTACCACTTTAACTCCAGCCATCTCCTAGACAGGGATCCCAGTTGTCTGTTTATTCTCATTTTCAATGTTTATTTTGGCTATATTATTACTTCAGAAAACAATCTGAATGGTGTCAGCATAAATTTGAGCAGAAATCAGATGGCTCATTAGCAAGGAAAGACAAAATAAATAAAAGCTATTTTTTCAATGTTTCATTTCATATTTGGATCCTATGTTCCCAAACTGTGGCCTTGTCTGCACTAGCCTTATTTTGGAGCAATCTCCAATTGGCTCTAGCGTTAAGAAGAAAATCACAGAGCCATAGAAGGGACTGCACGGGTCATCTAGTCTAATCCCCCTGCCAAGATGCAGGACTAGTTGTGTCTAAATCATCTAAGACAGGTGGCTATCCAGCCTCTTCTTGAAAACCTCCAGTGACGTAGCTTCCACGACTTCCCTAAGCAGCTTGTTCCATTGTACTACTGTTCTTACAGTTAGGAAGTATTTCCTGAGATTTAATCTAAATCTGCTATGCTGTAGTTTGAGCCCATTGCCTCTTGTCCTGCCCTCTGTGACAAGAGGGCAAATTTTTTCTCCATCCTTTTTTATGGTAGCCTTTCAAGTATTTGAAGACCTCTATCATATCCCCCCTTAATCTTTTCCAAACTAAACATACCCAGTTCCTTCAGCCTTTGCCCATATGGCTTGCATTCCATCCCTTTGATCATCTTTGTCGCTTGCCTCTTGATCCTTTCCAGTTTCTCTACATCCCTTCTTTATAGCAGTGACCAAAATTGAACACAATACTCCAACTGAGGCCTAACCAGCGCTAAGTAGAGTGGCACTATCACCTCTAGTGATTTGTAGCACCTTATTGTCTTTGTTGAATTTCATTTTGTTGTCTATAGTCCAGTTCTCCAATTTATCAAGATCCCTCTGAATTTTAGTTCTGTTCTCCAAAGTGTTTGCAGGCCCCGCTCCCCCACGTTAGTGTCATCTGCAAATCTGATCAGTATGCTCTCTAGTCCTACATCCAGGTCATTAATAAAGATGTTAAATAACACCCAGAACAGATTCCTGTGGAAACCCACTTGAGATCTCCTTTCAATCTGACATCACTCCATTCATAGTTACTCTTTGTGGTTATTTAACTAATTATGTATCTGCACTTTGGTGCAGAATTCTTGTCATAACAATGATGGGAGGGCTAATGGAGACTGGCTGCCTACATTTTTACCACCTTATCTTCTACCTGTGCTCTGAAAGGTTAAACAACATGGTTGTAAAAATGCCTGTGCCCTGTCTATCCAATACTTCCACGATTGCCAATCCCAGTGGAGCTGCACCAGTTCTATAGCAATAGAAGACAACTAAGAAAAGCCAAACCACTATTTTAGACAAAGCTAGAGTGGAACCATAGAAAAACACATCACTGACCATGCTGCAGCTACCTCTGACCAAGAAAGGAAGTGTAGAAGGCAAGGACAGGAAGCAACACAGGGTGATAATGTTAAACAGAATATGAATTCCACTGACACCCCTTCTGAAATTCAGGTTTTATTTTTTTTTAAAACTATTGATTCATGAAGTTACTCTTTGATTCATGAAGTTTCTGTTGGTTAGATTTGGTTTTAAAGGGAAACTAGAATCCATCACTATAGCCACCTCACCTAGCCTGGAATACTTGACAGTTACATGATCAACACTTTTCACCCATGATCTGTGTGTGGTGATGGTCCAGTGGCCAAAGCAAGTTAAAAACCTGTATCCAACTCATTTGCTTTAATGACAGAACAATATCTGCCTCTACTCAGACAAGTCATAAACTGGAATATAAAGGCAGAGCAGATCCACGCTCTGGATCATGTCCATCTCTGGTGATGGTTGATACTATACCACCACCAATACTTTGCGCTTGTAGAGAGCCTGTCATCAGAATTTCTCAGAGTGTTTTATAAATATTAATTCAGCTACATAATACCCCTCTGAGGAATGTATATCATATGATCCCCATTTTACAGACAGGAGCAGCAAGGTTAGAGTTTTAAGTTCAAGTCTTTCAAGAGGTCAGTGATGGAGTCAAGAGCCGAACCCAGAATCCTAGATTCCAATTCCTCATTATAGTCACCTGACCATATACCTCTCTTAGGTATTTATAGAAGAGCAAAGGATAAGACTGGTGCCCTTGCTAATATTCTCAGTAAAACAGGTTGTCAGGTCCAAACCAGTATCAGCTATGCTCAGATGTGCTGTGCCTGAGAGTCTTCCTACAGTCACTGAACTAAACATGCTTAAACTCATTACTGTGTAGCATTATTTGATTTCAGGAGTATTCAATTCCTTAAATACTTACTCTTCTGTATTTTCATTGCCCAGCCATTCATTCAACTTCTTTTGCCGAACACCTTTTTGAGTCAACCACCTGGAAAATAATTAAAAACAGGTTTATATATATTTTTAATCGGCAAAAGTTGGACATTATGGGAAAACTAAATTCTCTGTAATTCATATATGTACTTACATCAAGTACTGGTCTCTTGTCTTTCTCAACTGTATAAGGTCTGGTTTAATGCTGTTCATACGTTTGTCAATCTCTCTATATTCAGCTGCTTGCTTCTTTAAATCCTCTTCTAGTCTACGTCTGCTGTCCACAATTTCACTTATTCGAGACTTCAACTTCTCATAGTTGTGCATTATTCTGAAAAGAAGAATTAGGTTTGTTATACTTTGTTAGATCCTGGTACATAATCCAGGTTTCCTATTTTCACTTGTAAACATCTAAGAGAAGATTTATTTTTCAAGATTCAGTTGCAAAATTTGTAAGCTGTCACCCACTGCATTTCAGATTTATTCCGTTGACGTTCCTTCTCATGTATGGACTTTGTATTTTTTTACTTTGTCTAAATCACACACATTTTAAACAGATAAGCACTGGTACCAACCAACCTTTGTATTTCTTTTTCATTTCCTTCCCGTTTAAACTTTTCAATATACTCTTTGCTGTATCTTTCTTGTGTCTGGCACTGCTCTTCAAATATTTTTATTGTTTCATTAAATGCTTCAATAGCCGTTCTTTTCATTTGAATTTCCTGAAAATAAAATAATCATCATTATAGACCCTATAAAACTGAAGGGATGATTTACTGGCCTATATCTCTGGAAAGGTTTAAGTTATTTTGTAGCAAAATGATTGTACTTTAATATCCCTGAAGCAACATGTGAGTCATCTGTAGACCCTTACGATATATGAAAAGCGAGCATTGTACAACTTGCTACAGTGATGCTGCTTTCCAAGAAAGGCAATGACCACAGGTAGAATTATCTACTACATTTGTTTTATATATTAGTTTTATATTTACAATGGGAGCCTTTCGAAACTGCCCTCACTTTACCCTTTGTACCCCTAGAGGTATAGTTGGGACTCTTGAAATACTAAGCTGATCTGAGTGATTACTTGGGGTTTCACCCACATCTCCAGTATGTTTCAAAATTCCTATCTTTTAGGTATGTTTTTTGCAGGTTCCAGAAGGCACAGTATTCATTCTGCAACTATAAGACAGTGCCACTTCCCTGGCATTCCCAGGCTCTGCTAATTACTGGTAAACATGAGAGAGGTGGGTTGCTATTCATTCCTGCACTGTGTCTAGTTGTCACACCCACGCGCCATACATTTTGTACATGATACCTTTCTCTCGAAAGAAATTCTAAGGCATTGTAGTTTGAATTTGTGCCTTCAAGGCATGGGGATCCAGACCCTACAAATGGTCAATATGCAGAGCTACTGCCAAGCCAAGAGGAGGGTACCAACCTATGGTTATAGTGCGCAGTGGGTAACAGTGCGCAGACATGAGTAAATGATTCCAACTTACTGAACTATCACATCAAGCAACTTTTGTCTTTTAAAAGAAGAAAAGTTAACATTAGCAATTTATGTCAATGTCCTTCTAAAACCAAATAAGAAGTCCTGCACTCTACAAGTCCTGCTTCAAAGATAACTCACCTGAGATGTTCTGGTGTAATCTTCATAGAGTCTGTCATATTCTCGACTCTTTTCTTGGAACTGAGTGTTATATTCATGTAATTTCTTTCCCACTGCTTCAATACTGTCCTCTTTCACAACTTGATCCTGGGAGGATAAGCAGAAGGAAATATATCCAGTAAAGGAGCAGTTACACAGTACACATTTCATAATAAAATTGGTTAAGAAAAAAGTGACCATTAGAAAGAAATACAATATAAGTTGACATTTCTCTCACAATATGGAGAAGAGAGGTACTGAATGCATATAATATGCACATTTGAAATGAAATTAAGCACAAAAGACAATTTTGCACTGCCAGCATGCAGCATTATGCTGAAAATTATTTATTTCATCATTAAAATTGTCATATTTAACCTGGTAAGTTTATTTCTTAATGAACTATGTAGAGTATTTAAAGTTTGTATTGTTTGATGTACAATTTGTAGAGTTGCTTTTTTTTTTTTTTTTAAGTCTTAGATCCAGTTTATTCGTATCTCAAATATTAACTGAAGAGAGTTTCTCCATATTGAATGGCTCTACACGCTAATAACTTTTCTGTATATAAACAGAATAAAAAATGTTACCTGCTGGTACTTGGATACTGGATAAAGTAATTTTACATCCAGTTTCGGATTATACTGGGCTAGAGACTCATTCCGGTAGTGGTTTATTAGCTCAACCACAGAGTTGAAAGTTAATGGGTCTGAAAAGCCGTACTTCCCATCTCGGTGAAATATTTTGATTAATTTGTTATTTCCTCCTTTCCTGTAAATATAGTTTGGAAAACAGTCAGCCATACTTCGGATGCTCTTGCCAAAAGAAAGTAGCATTTTTAAATGCAGCTCTGTAAGAATATATTCCAATATCAGAATCTAGCTGAGTATTTTACCTTAGTGTAAGCGTGTAGTCTCCATGCATTTTGGTAGAAGCATCTCGTACCAAAAAGGTACCATCAGCAGTGTCACGAAGCTTCTCATTTACTTCTTCCCTAAAATGAAAGCAAAAGTAAACAATGACTACCTCTTACTAATTTCCTCACTGTAATCTATCATTTCTCCCTCTATCTTTCTTAAAACAGAAATACATCTTTGCTTTTTTCATCAGCCTTCTCTATCTCCTTAAGAACATTACATTCATTTCATAGTTCTACTGGTGAACAAATGGAATATAAAAATGCTGTATCCAATACCCTCCCACTGCTGGAACAGATTTTTATTTCTGCAAAGTTCTTCCTACTTGTTCATACAAGCCTGCACAATTGGAGCATCCAGTGACACTCTACTACTGTACCTATATATAGTAAGGTCAAAAATGTTGCTTATACACAGCATTTTTTAGTCTGGTTTATTAACACAACAGTATTGTGCCTCAGAGTTATGGTCTTGGATGCTAGAAGGAGGAAAAATGATGGTTCTCAGTGTTGTCCTTTCATGCTAGTGTTTCATATAGAGGTCTTAAAATAATAGAACAACTTACAAAGAATTATATTTTTGGACATACTGCATTCTAACTGACTGTCAGTCACTTTTTAGTCATCTTTGCAACAAAACCATCTATGGTATGTTTGTGTTGGAAAATGTTCTGAAAATGGTTCTTAATACAACAATCATTCTTCTGTAGTTAAGTAGAAAACAAAAGAGAATATAGCAAATACATACATGCCTTTTGCTGACTTACCTTGAGATATCTCCCCAATACCATTCAGCATCTTGTAAAGACATGTTGTTATTCATACCGTTGTTAATTACAGTATTAGGTTTTGGTGGCTTAGGAGGCAGTGCTGCAGAGGAGGGGGAAAAAAGTTATTTGTAGCCCGACTGCAAATTAAATAGTACATGCCGCAAAATTCTAATTTGTGCTATGATTTACAACAATCATTATGTCAAAAGAAAGCTAAAATGATTGCAAAACACAGGTTTCTGTTATTGGCAATCTTTGAAAGATACCAAGTAAATCAAGATATTTTACTGACAACAAACTTAATTACACCATAAGGATGTACTACACCAAAAGATGTATGTTAGTTACTGAAGAATACATTTCAAGCAAAACACAACCAAAAAAGGCATTTTGTGGCAAAAATGTTTAAACTAAAGTTTTTCACCTTTGTCCACCTCCTACAACAAATATCCATCCTGCGATCATTACAAACAACACCACATGTCAAGTTTCATTTTTATTTTTCCTCCCATTTAATTATCCAAGAGGAATTTTGCAACTTTCTAGTACAAGCGCCGCTGTGGGTAATAAAAGCAGCAAAACCACAGCAATACTGTATGTTTTAGGAGGAGGAATTGATCCTCAGCATTTTGTACAATGATCTGCTAAAAACCCCTTTAAGGAACCCATCTGTGACCCAAATATCCGTAGTGTTAATCTTAGTATTTGACAGGATAAACTGTGTTCCAAATGCCAAGTCTGATTAAAAACCACATCCCCTTTTCTCAATGTCAAAGCTGCATACGTACACCACTGGGTGCCAAAAAAGATACTGCAGCATTTCTGTCTTACTAGCTAGGAGGACAACATTGGAATCAGGATTAAAAAGGAAACAAGGTTTTAAGTTCTATAGTAAATTTTACATAGTTTATGTATATGATTGTATAATATGCTTGACTGCAAAAGACAATGTTTTTATAATAATAAAGAGAGCGTCAGGATAGTATAACAATTCCACTATCAAATGACTAATAGATACAAAGTGAGGAATTAATTTATTGTTAGATTTTAAAATGTTTTCCCCAAGACAATCCTGCATGTGTAATCACTGTACCAGGAAATACAAGTGTTTTTATAGGATCTCGTCAGTCATAATGTAGAGCAGAAATAGCAAAAATAAAAATAAAAATGATGCAACATTTTTAGTATATACTAAACAGAACTAAGACTACATATGAGAGAATAAAATCAAAACTGAAACACCTGAATTCAATTCAATTCCCATTAAAGAAGAAAAAAGGTATTTACTACAGGCTATGATTCTAACTGCTACTTCTATGCATTAAAACCACAATTTAATTCCAAGTTATGAAAAAAATCATTTGCATCAATGACAAAGGCAGTAAATCCTAAACATCTAATGAAATTTTGCAGCAGCTATCATAAAGACCAAAATGAACTAGTCTTTTACAATAAGACTGCAGTATTATTACCTGGTGGATCCATTTCTATGTAAAACATCAAGTCTGTGCCACAATTTATATCTGTCCTGGGATATTCTATATCCAGTTCTTCCATATTCCACACAGTGTTGTACATTTGTATGAGTTTCACTGAGTAAAGCTCAGTTATAAGAAAAAAGAATCAGGCTCTCTTTGTCATGGTGTCTTGGAATTCATTTTAAAACCTATAAGGGGCTGCACTGTAACCTATTACATCATCATCCTCAGCCAATCGTGTCAAAATAATGTCACCAGACCACTCCTGTTTCATCATTTTGTTCTACACTAATCTTAAAACAATTTCAGTTTCAGAAAGACTCTACATTTAAACAGAATTGCAATATATGAATGATGTTATACACAAACAGACTGACTATGTTCTCCTTATGCTGACTTCTCCATTTTATTTTTCTGACTCTTTGCAGCATGGTACATTCCACTGCTGGCAGGTTGACAAAGGCTGATATGCTGCAGCATGTAGCTTTTTTTTTTTTTTTTTAAATACATATAGTGGATCTGTGTTTACAGATAGGCAGGTAACTTCTCAGTTTCAGTAGCCCATTCAGTTACCTAAAGATGACCATTCAAGATCCTTTTAGGCCTTTTGTACCTACTTTACATATTAAAAAAAAAAAGGGGGTGGGGTGGGGGAATATGCACTCCAAATATGTAATGAACAGAAATTGCATTTCTATACAGTGCCGAGTTTAAACTTTTAAATGGTCACAATGCCCTGATACGTTTTGTATCATACCAAGTGCCTTATTTCCTTATCATTTTGTAGTGCAATACAATTGTTAAACATTTTCACTTTAATTTTGAAAGCTAGAAATAAAATATTGCAATCTTATACTAAAGATGTTAATGAGGTTTTTTTTAAACCAGGGCAGTGAACCAAAATAAGCAAAATCTCAAAAAATGACTCTTCTGAACATACAGAGCCTGTCAGAATAATGATATAGTTTGCCTTTTCCCATTGTTTCTCTGCCCTGCTCTCATCATTTACCATGCTAGTTATTTTCTGAAAGCAGGAGCCATTGTCATTTTCTTCTTTATATATCTGACTTTATATCAACAAAAGCCTCCTGCTATTGAAAAATATTTCTTCTCAACCATACTGAATATGAAAAAAGATTTTTTGAATATTACTCTTTGAGCCTCCTCTAAAGAATACAATTAACGCAGCAGTAGGCTACTATGCATAGCACTTATGAATACTTTAATATTCACTATCCTCTATCTAGGCAGAAAACTAGATACCAAAAATATAAGTAACTGAAGCAATTAGCAATACAGTCATCTTAAGAAATCTTTTTGACCACTGGATAGCTAAAATCTGCACATACTACGCGAATACTTGTTATATACTTAAAAATGAACAAAATTATTTGCATCTCCTCAATATTGCATCCACATCCCGACCCAAGTATCTTGTTGTAGTTTTATCCTTTTAGACAAGTACTAGCATGCAAGAAGATGGCTATAGTACCAACATCATCAATACTTGTACATGCTGGTTTGCCTGCACATGATCATGCTTAAGCTCCTTTTGAAGTAGCCTCCCTCACTTCCCCATTTAGGTAGACAAGCACCAAAGATTTGTTCCATTTGCAGAGGGTTAACAGGATACATAAGATGCTCCCAGACAAGTCCAAACATTGAACTTGAGGGGTTAGCCCACCTACTCCTCAAACAGTTGAGTTGCAACAGTACATTACTTAAAGTAGGTTATGAGAGATTTCCTCAATATTAATATCATAAAATAATAATAATTAAATAATAAAAATAATATATTGCTACATTTAGTCTAACAGGAAGTTAGTATGATTTTTATTTAAACTTCCATCAAAAACTGCTATCAGGAAAACAAATGCTTCCCACCTTTTCTTACCATTGACCAAATTCTAGACAGCCACACTTGTAAAATCAGGTTACTGCTCAGCCCAAACTAGTCTAGCTTGCTGTGACACCATACGGCAAACCAGAACAGACAGGACACAGGTGATTTTCCATTGCCCCAGTTTAACCTGGATAGGTACTGACTTTCACTCAGGCATGTTATGACTGGTGATCAATTATAATAAAGTACTGAAAATTTATACACCCTATTTCTGTAAGGACTTGGGGGGTAAAACTGCATACACATTCAAAACCACTTACTTTGTAAATTATGCATCGCAAATGCTCACCCCAGTAATACTTGTATCCAACAACCTGAAAAGTTCAGATAGCAATTCTTTCACATAGAAAAGTCTTTTCAAAAAATTCCTTTGTTAGGACACTTCTCTGAATGAATTAGGTGAACAGTTCTGAAAAGAGACTCTGTGCTTTCCAATTAACACTCCATAAAATCCACTCAAAAGACCTGTAACATAAAGTCAGAAAATCCAAGTCCCCTCTTCTATTCTAAACAAATTAAACTTCTGTACTGTGCATCGGGTATCCACACATTTCTGGTTCATAATTAAAAAGTGAACAGGATTGTAGTACTCTAAAAAAAAACCTCAGTAGCTTGCACAGCTCTCTCAGATAAAGATCTCAGTTTCATGATTAACTTGGGCAGGTTCAAATATTTGCTGAGCCAGGGATTTCAGATGGGGGAGGGGGGGAGCCAGAGTCAAAGTAAAAGTTGTCATCAGCTAACAAATGGCCAATGCAGGAGTAACTTTCTCATTTCGCCAAGTAAATGAGAAGACCATTGTAAGTGGATTTAAAATAGTCTCCATAACAGGCTGCTCAATGCAGTATTAAAGTAACTGAGTGTCAAGAAAAGCACTATGAGCAGCCAAATACAGGAAGTGGCTGAGTTAGTTCAGAAAAAAATAGAATCAAAGGCTTCCTTGTAAAGTTCTGTACCTCTCAGAACAGCCCAGTGCAAAAGTAGCTTGTTTGCATGCCCTGCACCACCTCCCACATACTTACAGGACCACAACTACAGGTGTTGATTGAAGACCCTTAGAATGAAGTTCTAAACTGTTAGTCAGAATAACAGAGAGACAAGGTGGATGAGGTAATATCTTTTATTGGACCAAATTCTGTTGGTGAGAGAGAGAAGCTTTCGAGCTTACACAGACCCGAAGAAGACGCTTGAAAGCTGTGTAAGCTTGAAAGCTTGTCTCTCTCACCAACAGAAGTTGATCCAATAAAAGACATTACCTCAGCCACCTTGCCTCTCTAATATCCTGGGACCAAGATGGCTACAACAACACTGCATAGTCAGATTAATATCATTTTAATCACTAGACAGACACATGTCTATGTCCATGGTGGTTTCTCTTCATTACTTGGTGAGCCAAAGGTAGCTTCATGGGCATGTGGTGCAGGAAGGTCACTGGGACAAATCAATCTTCCTCGTTTTAGTGTCAGGTAGAGTATGCATGCTTGATGAGGGAAGGAAGCGGGAATTAAAGGGTCAGTTTCCCCCTTCACTTACATGGCTTCACTCCTTTACCTTCAAGAGTGAAGACAGTTAAGTAATCACTTCAATTGTTACATAGAAGGAAATCAGGAGTAAGTGAAAGGAGAAACAGGCCTCCTAAAGGGATGGGGCTTAAGACTTCCTGTTTCCTTTACCAAGCCATAACTAGTATTTCTCCTAATTAGCTGTATTCCTTGGGATCCTCTGTGTTTGTCAAAAATGCTACTGCAAGGCCAACTCCTGTCCCCCAAAACAAAACTACACACATACACACAAACTACACAGAAAAAAACCCCTATACGTGACTTTTAGTTAATTTTCCAATTAAGTGGTTTCACCTACAACAGTTTCTTGCTGTTGTTGTTTTTTTCCCTTTGCCTACTAAAGGATTGCCATTTTTACTTGCCCTTTGAAGCAGTCTTGTCTGGAAAATAACATGGCATATTTCACGCTTGGATGGTAATCTGTCTTTCCGTACTAATTATCAAACCATGAGAGAACAGAAAAACCTAGCTTTTGGTAGTAATTGATATGCACTCTACTACAGGATTTAAAAAAAAATATCTAGCCAGTATGATTTACTAAACAGTGCTGTAGAAGGCTCATAGTTTTGGAGTCATCAGAGAAGTCCTGATCTTAGAGCTGGCACAGACTGTTCACCTGCTGGAGATGCCACTTTCCCTTTTCAAGGGAGTGGGGGTAGGGGGGGAGTACAGCATGCATCAAACAACCTCCATCAACCATCCACAGTACACTATGGTATTCCCACAGGAGATCTGAGGGGGAGGAACAACAGCCAAACCAGCACTGTAATTAGCACACAAACAAGACACAACTGTTGAAATTTCACTGTGGAAAAGCAGTACCAAGTCCAATGTTTGTTTAGGCTCTAATGACCCATGCAAAAATGAATTCCCACTCATCCCCACACATGCGATTCAGATGTGTGTGTCCACATGAATAAATGAACACACATGCATTTGTGCACTATAGCTGCATCTGAGACTTTACTTATCTTTACAAGTTACATCACCTCAACTGGTATGCACTTTTTGTCATCAAACCGATAGCTTTTACAATTGCTGAAAGATCAGATTTCATACTAATTCTTATTACATGATTGCTGCTACTTGAAGTGCTTTACATGCAAGACATACAATATAAGAAGCAGGACTGAGAGCTCGGCATGGGGCTGAGTGGTGTACAGTTAATTGGTACATACTTGTTACAATACATGTGGTTTTACCAATAATTACAAGGTGTTGAGAAACCTAAGCTCTACATAGTGTCAAAATTTAAACAGGACAACCTCGTGTTGCCCAGGCTGGAGATTAGTTAACAATGTATTTTGATTTCGTTAGATAGGTGTAAACCGCATGATTTTTATTAGCTTCGAAGGGGAGCCCTCTGCTGGATGAAAAAGAGAATGTACAACAGCTATAATTGTGAAAAGTCAAAACAGTCTTAGCATAGGCCACAATATTCACAGGACTATTAACATTTAAAAAATAATGTTGAATTATGATAAACATTTAGACTAAATCTATCACATTGCATGTAAAGTACTGACAACTGATAATAGTCTTACTTTTGTAGTGTGTTGTGATACAAAACAAAAATACAGTTATGAACTAGGGGGCAGATTCTGCACCAGTGAAATCAGTGGGAGCTTTGGTACTGATTTCAATGGGAACAGGAGTGAGCCATTATTTTCCTGCTCTGTTTATTACTCCACTAAACTCACCCGAAACAACTAGCATCAGTTACAGCTTCCGTATATGTCATAACATTTACGCTGGAAATCTCTCTAATGCATTTACAGCTATAAAAACAGAGAATTTGTCTTTCAGCTTTGCCATTGGCATTTATGACCACGCCACCAACCAACATTTCAGCAAGTGACAGTTTGTGTATAAACCAGAAGCATAAGATAGTCTCATTACCTCATATGTTCTTTTACCTTTGACCCTATAAAAACAGTAAAATCTGACATCTCACACCAAAGTTTGTAACATTTGTCACAGGAGACATCTTTCACAAATGTTATTTGCAAACCTGGTATAAATTAGGATAATAGCCTAGATAGAAAAGCCAAGGTCACTGATGGGGGACAGGGTGGGTGAGGTAATATGTTTTATTGGACCAACTTCTGAGGCAAAATTTCCAGCTTACCCAGAGCTCTTCTGCTGTGTAGCTTGAAAGCTTGTCTCTCTCTCCAACAGAAGTTAGTCCATAATAGATATTACCTCACCCACCTTGTCTTTCTAATATCCTGGGACCAACACAGCCACAACTACACTGCTAACATCATTCATGACCTGAAAAATCAGCTGGCTTTTTAGACCTGTAGGAACTTATAGCCCCAACTCCCAAATACTCTTCTTAAAACATGTAAAAGGACATGTTCCTTGATATTTTTTAAACTGCACTATAGTTAAAATACTTTTCTCCTAGCATTGTTGTTTCATATGGCACATATAAGGAACACACACCTTTTTCCGGATGCTATACCCGTCAATTCAATGTCAAAATTCCCAGTGACTTAAACAGTAGAAGCAATCTCTCCCCTCTCTCTCCACCAGCTTGATATTTTGGTTTAGCTGATCAAGTTTGGATGTTAAAAAAAAAAAAAATTGAGAAAATCTGGTAATTCTAGTCAAAAGACTGAACAGCTACACAGAACGAGAGAGGGACAAGGTAATACAGAAAATGGAACTGGTTAATAATAATTTCTGCGACTAGACTTTTTTTCTAATCTCTTTGCTCCTGTAACATTACTTTTTCTCCATAGGATTACACAGATATTGACAAAACGTATTTCACTGTGGCATATTTTTGTATGATATTAAACTGTGTCCTCAGTTCATGAACAAAACGTTGTAGGTTTTGGGTTGGACATATTGGCAGGGTAAGGTCAATACATGCTTGTGTTAAAAACATTTCAAAAATGGGCTTAGGATGCTCATCATAATAACTATAGATGAAAAGCTGCACATGGCTCAATTTAACATACAAGTCCTACTTTTCTCACTTTCCATGGCTGCATGGAGAGAAACAAAGTTTGCATTTAAAAGAAAACAAGCAATTAAAACATCTGCCTCCTGTATATGACACCTCTAAAATTCACACAACTCATTTTAGACAGACTTATTTCTTTCCAGGTTAAAGGGTAACAGGAAAGAAAGACAAACAGGCAAAACCAAATCACTTTATGAAGAAGTCAATCTTTTTTTAAAAAGTAAGATTTTTTTAAAAAAAGTCCTTCCATTTCTCATCTTTGAAATTCTTTTCACTAGGGCGTTGTCGAAAACTGCTCAACACCAGGAAAAGATCGCTGAAAGTTGCCTTTCACTTTTTTAGGAATCTTCCTTTATTTTAACATCTTGCAATATCCCTGGTTGAAGCTCAAGCCAGAGATGTTAAAAGGCCTGATTCATAACTATACTGCACATGAATATTCTGCAACATACCAGATATTAGAAATGAACTTTGACAGTGGGTTTTGCATCTTTTACATACGCTTAAGGTGTTCAATTTTTAGACTTCAGTTATGATGCAATGCACCATAACTATCTAGAAATGACAGCTTTTCCATCCAGAAAGAAAAATGTCCAGCAAATTAAAGATATACAAGAGAAGGAGATACTTTCTTAGAGACAGTCAGAAGCACATGGATGCATTTTTGAAAGTGTCATCTCAAAATATAACACATATAAACCCCAGTTTATTGTACTTTTGTCTGGTAGAACATTTACATTGTTTAGGGTTGATTGGGCACTGGGAGCCAGCCTTGTCAAAATAAAGATGTCAACAGTAAACCCCTGCCTCGGTAAATTGCAAATTCCCCTTCCCCACTTATAACCATTACAATTCAGTTAGTGTCAAGATGTTTGTAAAACAATTCAAGTCAGAATTCTCTAGTTTAGCTGCCTAAATGATATGAAGGGCCAAATTTTCATAAGAGCTCAGCTCTAATGTAGGAACCTAAATGCTGTTTCCCCTGAAACAATACGGAGCTGCTGGGGGCTGAGCACTTTTGAAAATCTGTCCCTAAATCTTCGATGTGAGCTGTGGGGACTCTGCACTTCTAAACAGATGTCTCAATTTTTCAGGAGCTCAAGCAGAGATTTGGATCCTAAACCTGCAAAGATTTACTCATATGCTTCTGAAAAATATTCAGGCATGCAAAAGTTAAGCACAAGCGAAAGTCTTTTCAGGAGGCTGCCAAGTTTGAAAATTTTGGCCTAAACCTTTTGGCTACATATTAATGGATGGGCAGATATTATATTTAACTGAAGAATAATGTACAGTATGGCAATTACTACACAGATTGTCCTTTTGCCAAGTATGGACTTTGAAATATACAGATAAGAATGGAAGTTGTTATAACAGATCCTATCAAAATGCAGAGTTAAAACCTAGTAGGTAAGGCAGGATTAATGAAGAGGCCAATTCGGCATGTTCCTAGGGCCCATATTCATGGAGAGACCAAAAATCATAGGCCACAATCCTTCACTGGCTTCTCTTTGCCCTAACGAGGGGACACAGACCACCTTCAGAGCACCCTTTGCCCTGGCACTGGAACCCTAATCCTGGCCCAGTGTTGCGGGGAGGCACAGAGAGGAAGTTGGAAAGCAAACCCACTATGCATTCACCCTGCAGCTTGGGGCTAGGCCTGGCTCCCCGCACCTGTCACAGCGCCGGTCTGGTTTGGCCTAGCTGCCCCTCCAGCATAAAGGTGCTGCAATCCTGCATATCAGGTTGCAAGATTACTCACTCAAATCAATGTATGGTGGGTTTGGAAGATACCTTGTTCCAACACTCTGAGAAGTCTGTACCAGCTCTTCCAGTTCTTACCCAATCCTGCAAAACCTTACTGCTGTGGTCTCTTACTATACGTTAGAAGCAGAGAGGGAAGAACACTAAAACAATGTTCTGTTTCTTTGTTAAAGTACCCTTTGCTAATATTTCTGTAAGTCAAGGCTTTCAGCTTCTCTATATCGACATGCGCTTGCTTTGCTGAACTGAGAAATCACGTTGCACAGCAGCACAAGTTCCTTTGCACAAGTCTGGCAACACTGCCTCACCCATACTAAGAAAAGGAGGAACGCTTGATTTCAAATACACTCTGTTACATAAAGTAGTGCTAACCTTTGCTCTTGGTTGTATGAACTAAATGCTAGCACAGACAGTGAAAACGTGTCAACTAGCTATCCTGAAGCAGTTTTGATTCTGCCTGCACTAATAAGAATGTAGATTTTGACAGACAAATCTTTCCACATACCTGGCTGAAAAATGCACAAAGCTAAACAGAGGACTAAATTTGAGGTCTTTAATCAGTCCCCACTGGGCACAGTTCTTTTGAGAAAATATGCCTAGAAAGGCTTGAGTGAGAGCTAAGAAAGGACTTCATAATTTGTCCGCTTTTAATAGTAAGGAATGCAAAAGTACACATATACTGCTTCACAAGTATCTCACATTCTTGATTTTTCATACAGTGTTCAATAAGAAGCAATACAAATTCTAAGGCTATGGAAAAATCTGCACACATTATTCAATGCAAAATTATTTCAGAGTAAAGAACAGTTCCTTGAAAACAAAAATTAACTTCTGCTGCATATCTACTTACTTCCATAATTTTATTACTTTAATACATTTGTTCAATGAGCTTACTTAATCTGAAGAAAAAAATAATGGACCTTTAATGGCCACCAAACTGATTTTTGAACTATATAAAAATCATCAATAACCAATTACTTTTTAAAATCCAAACTTTTTTTTACCTGGTACAGGCTGTCTCTCATTCCATTCACTTGTGATTAAAACTTCTAGGATTTTTATGAGGTGTTCAGCATTATCAGAGCTGTAAAATAGAATGGAAAAAATTTTAAGGTTTACATTAATGCCTTTAGAAAAGTAATGCAAAGATAACAGCATGAGCACAAGTCCTCTACATTAACTTATTAATTATTTTGAATAACAGAGCCACATATCATGGTTACAATACACTAGATAATTAAGATGTCTCACATACCTTCCTAACTGGAATTTGAAAAGCAGAGGGCTGAAAATTTCAGCTAAGGATCTTGCATTCAACAGATTTTTGCTGGAGGTTTGACAAAGTCTGAAGAAATGTTTGAGCAAATATTGGAGAGTGAGCCAATACTGGTGAGGTATATTTGGAGACCTGATGAGTTTCTTCAGCAACTGAGCATATTCATCTGAGCTCTGCACTTCTGCAAGCAAATAGAAAGTCTCTTGATATCAGAGCAGAAACATTCAACAAATAAAATGAAACCATTACATGGTTCCCTGGTAAGTATCAATTTTACAGAAAAAATATTCTGTCCTTCAATAGAACCCAGCCTCTTCTTTCTTCTTTTGCAAAAGTGAAAAACTCAAGTGACAGAAGAAAACAACTGTATAAAAGTAAAATGGAAACAGAACATTCGTTTGGTAAAAACCACAATATGTGCAGTGCGTACTGGTAGAAGTCTGTCTTGTGTTTAGCGTCACACATGATTGGGTAATTCTGAGATGCAGTAGATAAGAATCACAGGTGCTTTTCTAACTTTGAAGGTTACCAGCCACAATGTCCTGCCCATGGAACATGCAACAGTACGAGGCCCACATACTGAAAGTTGTCAACTGTACTGTCTGAAATGACCACTGCCAAAGATGAACCTTATATTAACATATTTATTGCTTTGTATTCCATAACTGCCAATGGACCTCAGAACACTGTGTTCTCGAATACATTTACTTTGTCAGCACTGATAAAAGGTTAACAATTAGCTCTTTCTGCACACAGATAAGTCCTTGATTTTTTTTAACCGGTACATGCACAGTTATTCTTACTTACTAAATGCACCAAGCTGTGTAATATCTTACAATTTTCATTATATTTATATTGTTAGGTAATTTCAGCAGCTTTTATCAAAACCAGCTAATATATAATAAGTGAGGAAAAGAATTATTTTTGTTTTATGAGCACCACCTGTTGCGGTGTACAAAAACCTTCCACATTTTATGTAGGCTGAGACAGTATCACAGCCCCTTCATGCTGGGTACTGCCGATCCTAATAAATCTTTTTTTTCCCCGCTGTGAGTGGAAGTACTTTCACATTCATACCTTGAGCTCCTGAAATCATTTCACTGTAAACAGATGCTGGAATGACAGAATTTGGCAGGTCCAGGAGATACCTCTTGAGAGCATCTGCTAAGATCTGCACATCAATTGGCTCAAAATCCATTGAAGAGGCATCTGAAGAAAAAACCCAGACATACGCAATTTAAAAATTTCTGAGGACCTTAAAATTGTCATTTCATACCACACCAGAACAGACAACCTAAATCTGATTTATGAAGAACAATTTGTAAGAAATCTCTGAAGACATCTAAATGAGTCTTTGCTGAAATGTGTTATTTACAAGGTGCAGTGAATTCCCACAGTAGATACTAAAATTGTTCAGCAATACACTGTAAAGTTAAGGGGTCAGAAACTTCAATCATGAAGAGATTCTGACTAATAAATGATCAGATGTAAATTATGCACGGGAGTCAATATGCAGTGCAGGAAAATATTTATGTGGAAATGTTATAAGTAACACAAATTCTATTACTCAAGAAATGGCTTTATAGCATGCTTGAAAATTGTCTCATGTCCCCTCTAGTGGCTAATCTACATAGAGACTAACAGCATACTATAGCGGCCACATGATAGAATTACTACTATAGCTAAAGTGGTGGTGGTTTGTATATTGGTGATGAAGGTCCTGGGTTCAAACTCTGTAGACGGCCCCTAGTGAAGGTTATTATACTTTCACTGGGATTATTTCTGAAGTGACCAGAGCGTTTAAAAACACCTTGCTTTTTTTATATATATACCTTGTAAATTATATAAAGAAGACCCTGGATTCTGCATACTTTTCAAATGTTACTATACAGTTACAAATGATGCTTGTGGCAATATTTGTAATATTGTTATAGGGCTGCAAGGTTACGAGACACCTGGATATTTTTAACAAGTTTATGTTTTACATGTAAATATTTTGTGTAACCACTACTATAGTAAGGAGCAATCCATAGTTAGTGCTGGGTGCAAATGCAGTATTTCTATTGGTAGCTGATTAGCAACTCAGGCCCTGAACCTGGAAACATTTATGTGAATAAACTGAAGCATGTGTAGATATATCTGCAGAATCGGATCCTTGGTTTCTTAAATAGCAGTTAGAATTTGCACATTTGTAATGGCCCATGGCCTGCTAGTGTAATTACAACTTGGGATAAAGTTCAATAGAATATTCTATCACTTATAGGACTGTCTGTTAACATTGGTGTAGTGAATAAAAGAAGTCAAAATAAAAAACATAAAATTTTAGAAGTGTTTATTACAAGCCAGACAGGTTTCCTGTCAGACATGAAGCTCTCACAAAAGTTCCAGAATGCTCCCAAATCCAGAAAGTTTCAAAGGGCCCAGTAATTTAGGGTGGGAAATAGGGGAAGGAAGGGAAATAATTCTTTAAAAACCCAGTCTATCGGTGCAAGAACTCAAACTCCATTAGTCACTGTGGCTTTTATTCTCTATGCTGGATCAAGTCCGGGTTCCATTGGTTCAGTGTCTGTAAGAAACATCCCAAATGACTGGAACGAGAGCTATAGTGAGAGCTGGACCTATTTGATGTATAGCAAGCTATTTGTTGCTGCTGTTGTTGTGACCTTTCTATTTTTGATCACCTTTACTGGCTTGCTCCTGGAAGATTGTGAGCGCTGCTCAATAGGAACAAAGGACAGTCAGTTCCTCAAAGGCTAAAGACTTATTTTCCTGTTTTCCAACCTAATTAAATTTTGAACAAGAATACAGGTAAACCCCAGTTTTACAATGGTCTCAGGATACAGGTGGATCGTGCATAAAACTACATTTCAGATGTGAGATTCTATATTGATTTTGAATAAATTAAGAGATTCAGGTATTTGTGGTTTGGAAAGTCAGTGCTGAAAACAAAAATATTAAGAATAAAGCTTCTGTTGCTAACCCACAGTTCCATACCTTTCTCTACCATCATTCAAGATCATGATGCCGGCTAGATTTAAAACATAGTGAACTCAAAAATAATTTCCTCCTCAATTTTAATCTTTAATTACTTTTAAGTACTAAAATTGAAAGAGTAGAGAAATTACTTCTCTTTTTAGAGTTTGCATATTTTGTGCCTTTGACAACACGGTGTGTAATCAGTTTCAATTCCTAGCCTCATGCAGTGGTATAATGCCCTGGTACCCTCACGCAATTCTCTGAAAGGGGAAGTCCATACACATACTCTCCTCCACAGCTTGCAGAAGCTTGGGTAATGCTACCACCACAACAGAAGAGCTCTGCTCTTCCACAGTTTGACTGACTGTTTCTCTGGAATTATTTCTCATTTAGATGGTTAGGTTTTATTAAATTTTTAAGAATCTGCTAAAAGAAACTGGAGGCAGGGGTGCTGGGACAATTAATATAGTGGGGTGCTGAGAGCCATTGAACCAAATCTGTAAACCACGTATATAATGGAAACCACTTTAAGCCAGGGGGTGCTGCTACACCCCTAGTTCCAGCACCTATGACTTGAGGCAAGAGGACAAGTAGCTGGGGGGTATCTCCCCACCCCACTAGGCCTACTGCAGGGGCCAGAGAAGGGAGAAGCCAGATGAGTGTCCGAAACCCTAGGACTCTGGCACAGGGGAGGAGCAGAGAGAGATAGGAATTGGGGAAGCATGTTGTACACGGGGGGTGGAGGAATTCCACTGTCCTGATACCTAGATCCCTGCACAGAGTAGCATCATCAGCTAGGTTCTCTTCCTTCACTCTCAGAACCAAAAGAACCAGAACCAGATGGAATATGCAGCAGAGCCAGGAGGCTCCCCTCCAACTCCCTACACTGGGCCAAAGGAAGCAGAGGGCTGAATGTATTAATGTGTGCACAAAATTATGTGCAGCTGTACATGCATAAATAAAATTTATCCCACGGCATTATTGGGACAGCGCATCTTTATCTTGCTTCTGAACGAGACTCCTTTCCTCTTCCAGAGCCCTCCTCAAACAGTTAAGGTACTAATAAACATTAAACTAATTATTCTTGGACAAAATACCAGTATAGTGGGGACTTGGAGAAAAATATTTATTCCGTGAAAGTGGAAAGGTTAATATTATGGCAAATGCAATGGAATAAAAACTATATCAACTAAACATCAAATTATATAGTTTGAATAGGGGGCATAGAAAAAAAATGTTAAAATCTTAATACAAAACCTATTTGGTACTTTAAGAAGAACAGTTATACCTACCACACTCAAGAATTTGTCTTAATTCTGCAATACTGCTTGACCCTTGTGTTCTGTACAAAGTTGAACATTCCAGACCTTAAAAACACAATAGATTGAATACATGAACTTAATATCCTTTGTGGCTTTATATAGGAAACAACATATTTCTATTGTCCTCAAATAACCATTTACAGTTACAGTATAACTTAGTATACAGTATAAGTTAGTATACTTCTTACACACCATGACAAAATACTGTATGCTATTGCTTTTATAGGGCAACAACATACCCCACAGGAAAATATACCATGCCTGACATGCATGCCTGCAAACTGCTGGGCCAGCAGAAGCTGCCAGCCAAGAAACAGCAGAAATCCAGCCAACCCTCATTCCCCGCTCCCACACTCAACCAAATCGCCAAGCACTGGCTTTAGGAGGCCAACACCAGCAGAAGGAGAAGTGTGTACTTGCCAAGGTAAAGATTTGCCTGCAGTGGAGCAAAGTGAAGTTCAGTAGGAAACACCCAGCCCTTCCCTGCCACTCTATGCACCTTTCCAGCTAAGGAACAGCTGGCCTTAAACCCTCTAGGAACTACTGCTCCCTTGTTCATGTCCTATTGCCCCATCTCTCCCAAGTGCCTTCATAAGGCAAGAAGAGATGGGATACAGGGAGGAGACAGAGAAAATGAAGTGGAGGTGTCCCACCAAAAGAGAGGAGAAGCTCAGGGCCTGCCACCCCAGAAATACAACTTGAGCAGAGACAGCAAACATGGTCTGCCTCAAGAGGAAACAAACAGTTGAAAAGCTGCTTGAGAATAAATAATTCCTTAGACTGTGATAGTGTATGGTACCCAAAGCCGAAGGAGCTATTTTTCCTTTTGGGGGGATACTTTACTGTTCTTATCCTAAAGCCAATCACTATCTGGTTTTCTGCATATTTATTTTATTGACTTCAGACATAGAGAGCACACACAGTACATAAGCTGTCAGTGCTGGCGGTGTTGCTGCAGACATGTTAAACAGTTGTCCTGTATTAGCCCCATTTCAGTGGTGGAGTTAGTGATCCCTGTGTATACTCTGTAAAGTGCAGACTTCCTTCCAAATAAAAGACACCATAATAAATGTAAGATTTTTTGCTCCATATTTTACATTAAAGAGCATGCCCAGGGATACAGGCCACATATGATTTAATAACGTCCAGTGTGGCCTCCTAGAAACAGTAGCTGACTATGCTGGTTGCCATTAAACTCTGGCTCTCAGTACTGGCATCAGCAGCCCCTGATCCCAGCCTTCAAAGTGTTGACACTGATAGTAACCAGGCCACAAATCCTGTCTTGCCCTCCGACTCCCAACTACATGACCATTAGGAGAGCAGGGTACAGTGGGCATCTCCTGGCCACATAAGGTTGATGACGGTGACATCAGCAGAGAAGCTGGGGAAAGAGACAAGGGGGTTAGGAGGCAAGAGATGGACAGAGAATAGGTTATTTAAACAGGAGAGGGAAGAGAAACAAAAGACTGAGAAGGCCAGTAGGGGTAAGGGGGAATGGTATGGGGAGGAGGGGACCAGGACAGAGGGGGATAGCTGGGAGTGTGGGAAGGGAGAAAAGTCAAAGGGCATACAACAAATATAGGCTGATTGAACAGACAGTAGCAATAAAGGACTGCCTCTTTGGAGGGCAAAAAATACCTCCCAAAACTTAGCATTCTGAGATATTTTCCCCTGCTATCTCATGGCAATGCGTTTCTGTGATTACAAATATCAACTGGGTGCAAGAGTATTACATTATTCAAAACCTCAAATTAAAATCTCTGTTTTTGCTCTGTAGCAGGTTACCAGGTGTCAGGTGGTATAAGCTATGTTATTACCTCTATAACCCAAGTAACCTCTGTTGAGCACATACCAACAAGATAAGGCTCTGACTAAATTTGCTTGAATACCAATTGAGCAATGGGATACATTACAAACCCTTGGTAGGGAAATGTACAAACTCTGGGCCTGATCCTGCAGTCCCCATTCACAAACATAACCAAAACACTGGCAGACTGTTCATCATCATACCTTTCTTTTCAATAGCCTCCACTATCTTGATAAGAATTGGTGGAGCGACGTCAGGAGGCAAAAATTGCTCTGTAAGATCTGGAAGTGTAAAAGCTGTTAAAAAAAACAGTTAAGCTACAGTTAGATGCAATTTCAGTTTATGAATGTCATGAGATATAATGCAACTGGTTAATTTTTAAACACTGAACAAATTCATTTTATCAGCTGTGAAAGTCCATGTAGACATTTTGCTTGTCTGTTCTGCATGCAAAGTAGAATACTACGCAATTACTTTTACTGGTTATTTTAGAAAAAACAACTCTCACATGCTAAATATCACTACTATATTTAAACTAAAGACAAACATCCAGTACATAATTAGCAAAATCCTAGTAACTATTCCCCTCATTTGTTTATCTTATTTTTTTTCTTTTTTAATTAAGCAAAGCTGTCCACTTCATGACATTTTGTTCCTCCAAGTATTCTATCCCTTCACCTTTTGTATTTACACAAATCCATTCTCCAGGACTGAATAGTGATGATAAACAATAACAATAACGAAAATGCATTTTTATGGCACCTTCATTCAGAGAATACCAAAAATGCTTTATAAATCATTAATAAATTTTCACTACTCCTGTGAGGAAGGTAAGTAAGATAAAGTAAAAAGTGTAGAATCCACACAGAAGCCATATAAAATTCTTAGGGGTGGATAAAAAAAGAACAGTTTTTTGGACCTGAAACATTTTCTCCTATGGTGAACCAGATGAGGGAGCTATATACATATCTCCTTGGAACTGCTAATCTACTGAATGAAACACACTTCTATTGGTATGAACTCTCTGCAAGAACAACCATATTAATGAGAAAGCTTAATAACAGTTGCAGTTTGTTTTAATTTTTATAGGGTCACAATATTGACAATATATGCCCGATGGTGCAAAGAGAGCCTCCTGTTTTGTACAATGATCAATAAATAAAGAATAAAAATAAGATATTCTAAAATGAATCTTTTGCAAACTGAAACAAAGCTGCGTACTGATTTTATCCAAAGTCAGTTCTTTATTGAAAGAACAAACTAATACAAGAACGTTCTCGCTCTGATAAATGCATTATTTTTGCCAAAAAGAGTAATTTCAAAATTTAAAAGCAGTCGTGTTTGATTTTTGGAAAGCTAGGATGTTTACAGAAAGATATTCTTACTGAACAGCCACCAGCAACATCTGGCATGATTGACAGATTATGATGGATAAAGATGAATTAATCACTGGATTGGAAATTGGTGGTTGCCTAAGGACCAGTGATCATGACCTGATTGCATTCAGTATGGGCAAACAGAGGACAGTCCCAAGCAGTAATATACATACCCTATGCTTTAAAAGGGCTAATTTCACAATGCTGAAAAATATTATGAACAAAATTTAATGGGAAGAAAAATTTAGAAGGAAAAATGCAAATGAAAATTGAGAATTCTTTCAGAAGAGTTTATTAGATGGCTAAAAAGCCATGATTCCACAATCTACAAAAAGGACTATTTGGACTAAAAGCCCATCCTGGTTCAGTGGTGAAGTGAAGACAGAAATTAGAAATAAATGAGTAATATATAACAAATGGAAAAAAGGGAAAACAGATACCAATTGATAGAATTTAGATGTTATGAAGTGTAGAAAACTGATAAGAGAAGCACACATTAAATGGATTAAGAACTGGCTGACAGAGCTCAAAAAATAGAACGGGTGGTGGACCAATTTGTATAGTGGGGGTGCTGAGAGTCACTGAACCAAAACTAAACCCTGTATATAATGGAAGCCACTTCAAGCCACGGGGTGCTGCAGCACCCCCCGCACTCCTCGTTCTATGAAAAGTCGTTGTCAGAAATCATTATCTAACGGGGGTGTTTCTAGTGGAGTTCCACAGGGAACAGCACCAGGCCTGATACTATTCAACACTTTCATCAGTGAGCTGGAAGTAAATATAAAATCACTGATGATAAAAATTTGCACCTGAGACAATAGACTGGCAGAGGGGTAAATAATAACAAGGGTAAAGCAGCGAAACAGAGTGATCTGGTTCACTTGATAAGCTGGGCCCATTGAAGCAAAATGCATTTTAATGTAGCCAAATGCAAAGTTTTATACCTAGCAACAAAGAATGCAGATCATATTTACAGAATGGGGGACTGGATCCTTGAAAGCAGTGACTCAGAAAAATATTTAGGGCTCATAGTGGACAAGCAACTGAACATGAGCTCCCCTCGTGATGCTGTGTCATAAAGGGTCAACACATTCTTTGGTTATATAAACAGGGGAGTAGTGAGTAGAAGGGAGGTGTATACAGCATTGCTTAGACCAATACTGGAATACTGCATACAGTTCTAGTGTCCACTGTTTAAAAAGGATGTTGAAAAATTGGAAAGAGTGAAAAAAAGAGCCCCCAAAATTATTTGAAGGCTGGGGAAAATGACTTACAGTGAGACTTGAAGAGCTTCCTCTGTTTAGCTTATCAAAAAAGAAGTCTGAGAGGTGGCTTGATTGCAGTGTGTAAATACCTTCACGGGGAGAAAATACCACGTACTAAAAAGGCATATGAAGAACCAAATTAGAAACTAGACACAAGTTTTATCAGTGAGGGTGGTTAATCACTGGAACAAACTACCAAAGGAAGTGGTGGATTCTCCTTTTCTTGACATCTTCAAATCAAGGCTGTACGTCTTTTGAGAAGATACGATTTAGCCAGACAACTAACTGGGCTCAGTGCAGGGGTAAGTGGGTGAAATATCATGGTCTGTATATAGCAGAGATCAGACTAGATGATCTAATGGTCACTTCTGGCCTTAGAATGTATGAATCTGCTATAATAAATGTACATTTATTCAAAGAATATGACAGTGTCAAATCAAAGGCTCTGCCAAGAAAATCCTCAAATTACAAAATACCAATTGCAAGATATAATCTAACACTACTCCTACTACTACTATTAATAAGTCTCATTCTGATGTTTGGAAAGTCAAAGGCATAAAATCCCTCCCAATATCAAGGTGAGAATATGTTTTAAAAATAGAGAGAGTAAATTTTTTCCATGATGAAAATAACTTTTTGCTCCGTTAGGCAGTTATTGCATTAATTTCTACTCTCCCACCTCCCTTCTGCCAAGTCATGAAATGCCATGAGCTCTGAGCAGAGATGCTCACCTCATTCTTCTAACCGAAGACAAGATGCAGAGCTATGACACAAAATTGAAAGGAAGGGGAGAGGAAAAAGAGGATGGTAAGGTTAAATGACATCCAGGATGAAAGGCTTGGGGAGAGAGCAGGACAGGGAGGGCCCAGTTACAGATCTTAACCCACTATATACTCTTTGGTTCATACAACAGAAGGAACTAGAGAGCTACACACTATGTCAAATTAAGCGAGTGGTGCCTAGAGACTATGATAATAGGCACATTACAAATGCCTACTTAGAAAAATTAAGTTGTCTTTAGGAAAAGGAATACCTTTCAACTAATTTCTAACTTGATGTTTATTTCTGAAAGTTAAAGGTGTAGTCCAGGCAGACCAAAAATGAAAACCTGTGCATCTGGTGTCCCCTGAAGGCTTTATGTCATGGGAGAAAGCCACTGGGAAGGATAGAGAAGAATCTCAGAAAACATGTTTTCTTTTCAAAAGGGCAAAGATGGAGGGACACTAACAGCCTTCAACTTACTCCAAA
Source organism: Natator depressus (assembly GCF_965152275.1). Classification (NCBI taxonomy): domain Eukaryota; kingdom Metazoa; phylum Chordata; order Testudines; family Cheloniidae; genus Natator; species Natator depressus. The sequence goes on along the minus strand of NC_134238.1, from coordinate 42,835,466 downwards.
ATGGAAAGCTTCTCCATACCCTATCTCACTTCCTTTGCTTTTGATTTACATTGTAAGCAGGTGACTTATGGCAACATACGTAAGCATCCATGAAGTGAGAGCAAAATGCAAACAGAGTCCTCGGTCATATCATGCTTCTGGAAACAGAAGCAGATGTTAGGTCTACTACTCATTTTCAAAAATACCCTGAAATGCTAAAATCATAGAATCATAGAATATCAGGGTTGGAAGGGACCCCAGAAGGTCATCTAGTCCAACCCCCTGCTCGAAGCAGGACCAATTCCCAGTTAAATCATCCCAGCCAGGGCTTTGTCAAGCCTGACCTTAAAAACCTCTAAGGAAGGAGATTCTACCACCTCCCTAGGTAACGCATTCCAGTGTTTCACCACCCTCTTAGTGAAAAAGTTTTTCCTAATATCCAACCTAAACCTCCCCCATTGCAACTTGAGACCATTACTCCTCGTTCTGTCATCTGCTACCATTGAGAACAGTCTAGAGCCATCCTCTTTGGAACCCCCTTTCAGGTAGTTGAAAGCAGCTATCAAATCCCCCCTCATTCTTCTCTTCTGCAGACTAAACAATCCCAGCTCCCTCAGCCTCTCCTCATAAGTCATGTGCTCTAGACCCCTAATCATTTTTGTTGCCCTGACTCTCTATAAAAAGAAAAGGAGTACTTGTGGCACCTTAGAGACTAACCAATTTATTTGAGCATAAGCTTTCGTGAGCTACAGCTGTAGCTCATGAAAGCTTATGCTCAAATAAATTGGTTAGTCTCTAAGGTGCCACAAGTACTCCTTTTCTTTTTGCGAATACAGACTAACACGGCTGTTACTCTGAAACCTATAATGATATAAAACCCTGTCTAAGACATAAAACCATTCTCTTCCAAAACAAAAGAAACACTCACTCCTCTCCCCAGTCTTTTGACCTTGAAATCTGTAAAGTTGGTCACCTAAATACATCTTTGGGCACTTAAGTAGCCTCATTTTTCCCCACAGATCCTAGCTATTGGTGGTGTTCTCAATCAATGGGAGGTGCTGGTGCTTAGCACCTCTGAAAATCAGGCCATGGATTTTCCAGTGCACATGTAAAAGTGCTGATGACAGCCTTTCAACACACATGCAGTATCTGAAGCACATGCCTAATTTACAAGCTATTTAACCTTTGCACAAATCCTCTTTTGGTATATTAGTATTGGATTATAAAGATTTCAATGAAAAGGAAACACTCTCTGGAGTATATATTTACATATATAATATATACATTTAGAGCAAACTTTAATCTTTTTTAAAATTAACGCCCCTCTCCCCGTACTTTTTCCTCAAAAGAAAATGTGTGTTTTAAAGGGGAAATACCATAATATAATAAAATAGAGAGAGCTTGGAGGATTTTGGTTTTATTTTTTCCCACTGCTATAGATAACTATTACATCACGGAAACTGATAATTTTGCAAGTACTTAGAATACTTTTGAAACCACTAATACTGTTTCATAACTGTGTAAGTGATAAAATATTTTTGAATTCATGACTATTTGGGCTACAAATCCCCATTTCAGTAATGATACACAACAGAAATAAGGAGTTTATAACAAAAGGCTATAAATATAAAGGAAGTTTTTTAAAACGTAAAGTTGTCTTAATACACTGATAAAAGGACAATGCAACTGAACAACATAGATACACAAGTCATCAAAATTGACAAAATGTCAAAATATAAAAGTTTAAGAGATACCATTTAAAAAAAATAATTTTTTTTTAAACAATTCTACAGTTTTCTATTCTCTGCTGCTACTTATGCTATTCAATGTATTTCCTTTATAAAATTCCCATAGCATTATATTGTCACTGGTAATTTAGTCTTTCCACTTTGGCATAAGACAGAAAATTATAGTCATTTCAAGATGAAAGACCTTAGAAAACATATGTCTGCCAGAATAGAGACTTTACACCACTCTCAGAACTAAATGCCAGTTCATAACATTTACACAGAAGAAAGCCAGATTTATGCACAGTGCCCTTCACATTTAAAATACTGAAAGGAAATGGCAGCATTTGAATTGGAAAAAATATGACCAACTCTGGAAAAAGTCTCTGTTTCAACTTCTGAAGCCGTAAAACAAAGTTATCATTAAAGAATGTCCTGAACACGGATTAGATGTTCTAGAGCAAAACACAGCACACATCAGGAGATTTACTGTGGCAGGGAAAAACCCTTTTAAGCATGCCATTTTCAGTGAAAGCACAAAGAATCATGCAACCTTCATTTAGTACCTGATTTTAAAATTATATTTTGTTTTGAAGCATGCTGTAGCACAGCACAGAGGTTTGGAGAACCAAATCCACTCTTAAGAATCTGAGCAACTTTGTAGATTCCTTTGCTACAATCCAATATCAGTTTTTCACTTAAAGTAATCATTTTGCTTTTCACAAAACAAATTCCGTAACTTGTTTTAAAAATCCCACTGTATCCAAAATATCAGGACTCTCACAAGTTGTTATACACTACTACTGCCTTCTTTGCCAGCCATTAAATCTCAGGAGTAGTATGTATCTCAGATAGTAGTAAGCCTTCTGATGACACATCATAAATGCTGAATTTTCCACTAGATCTATTTTTACCTTGCCACAGTGATAACCAATCAGATGAAACAGAAGTCAGGATTCCCTCCAATCTGAGAGCTCTTCTCTCTCTCACTAATACAGGCAGGCCTGAACAGCTCTAAGGCAACAGCAATGGGTGGGAGACGATAGCATACCTTACGTTTAAGCGCTGCCAACATAGCTACAAAGTGCAAGATGAAACCAGCACACAGCTGCACCTTTTGGAGGAGTTCTCAGTAAAAAGAGATATTTTAGAGTTAGTACCTGGCAAAGCCAAATGGAAATTTAAAGGTGGAATATTGGATCCACAAGTCTCTGAGCCAAATCTTTCATTATTGCTGGAAGAAGCATGAAAGTGGATAGAAAAAAATAAAGCCTGCCCTTTAATATGTAGTAAGATACACTATGGAAAAAAGGTTCATTTAGAAGTCTTTTACAGAGGAGACCATAAATAAACAACTGAATTTGGGTCTGAACCAAAATGATTCCACGCAATTTTTGAGATTTTTAGACATGGATATGTGCAATTGTGAACACTTAAACTGCACATGTAAATATCAGAGCGGTGCATGCAAGTCTGGTATATGAAAGTGTATAGGTCCTATTATCTGCATAGCAGGTTATGTGTGCAAAGATACAGTTGAGTGGACAAAATGGGTATCATTCGCCTTATGTCCATCACACACACAAGCTTTGAAAATCTCACACTTCACGTTTGAGTAAGAAAAAGTTTGCCTCGTTAGCAGGAGATCCTGACGAACACTAAACTTAAATATATAACAGTAAATGGAGTTACCAAGCAAATTGAGTAATGCTTTCAACATGAGTATCTAGGAAAATGATTGGGAAACAGTGGATGTCGTCAGGAGCCACTCAATGCATTATTTTCAAACAATATCCTCAAATTAAATTGATGCCCTCAGAATAATTTATGACATTAGAAGAACCTCCAGATAATTTAGCACCCATACTAAGTATTGAAAATTGATGGGAAATAAATTATATTTCTTAGCTGCTTCACATGTATTTAAATCCAGAAAATAAGCAGATATGTACAATACCTGGTAGGGGGGAAAAATGAAAAAAAAAAGTTTCGTTTTACCATCCATATTCCCAAAGGAGCCTCTAAATTTAAATTCAGAATTCGTAATGACCGAGTGCAAACGCTTGTGCAGTAAAAGTTAAATGAAGGTACAAATTAGAGATGAGGCACACCTGACTGTCAAAGGCAGCAAAATAGACTGCTTGACAGTTTACAAAACATACACCATCACCCAACCACAGACAAACAAAACAAATAAACTAACCCACCACCACATTACTTTGATTGCGTGAACTTGTTTATCCCCATATGTGTACACAAATCAGGACTCCAAAATACAGAGAAGGTGGGATTCAAAAAGGCAGAAGCACTATACTCCCTCTACTGATACAAAGATCTACTGACACATCTTCAAGATGTGTCGTCCCTATCTGTAGTCCATATGTGGGTATATATGCACACCGTGTGCCAGAGTCTATAAATTTTTACTAAGCAGTGTCCAGTGGTGTGCACATGCACAATAGATCTCATTGTGCTCTGAATCAACCTTATAAAGCGCAGTGCGGACAGACACCTCTCCAGTTCCTAATCTTACCGTGAATATGGTCATGATCCACAGTAGAGGGGACAGAGGTTGGGTAGTGCAATACATATAGTGACCATACATTTAGAAGACCCTCCAGTTACAGATAAGTACACTCAAAGAAAAAAAATGAAACATGGTCCCTTATGTGCATTCAACATGTGGGAGTTGAGTAAGCAGTAGTCAAACATGAGGCAGGTGCAAGGAGGCAGATAGTACAGCTATCCATATTACTGCTGTGTCCATAGCTGTACCTGTGGTAGAAGTCTGGACCAATGAGTAATGTCTCATAAACATGTGTGTGGAGTTCCAGGTCACCGCCCTATCTATCTATTTATCTATATAATCTAGTGAAGGCATGTCTCAGAGGCTGTTTGAGCTCTGGTGGAATGGGCTCTCTTGGTAACAAAGAATGAGGCAGCTTGAAATCCACTTTGAGAGTCTCTGCACAGATAGAGCTTGACCATTTGATTGCTACATTATGATGATAAAAAGTTTGGGTGTTTTTCTAATTGCTTTTGTTCTCTGTTGATAAAAGGCCAGTGCCCAACAGATGTCTAGAAAATGAAGCCTTATCTCCTCATCAGAGGCAAGCAATTTTGGAAAAAACACCAGTGAGTGAACGGTTTAATTCGTGTGAAATTCCAAAATTACTTTAGAGATGAATTTCAGGTGGGGGCAAAGAGAGACTTTCTTTTTATAAAAGATGGTATATGATGGATCTGCCATGAGTGCTCCCAACTTGCTCACGATCCTAGCTGATGTGATGGCAACTAGCAAGGCAACTTTTATGGAGAGATGGGCTAATGGTTCAAAAGGAGGTTTGGTGAGAACTGAAAGTACAAGGCTGATGTCCCACTGAGGTGCTGGCTTCGCCATTGGTGGAAAACTTCGAAGAAGACCCATCAGGAATCTAGTCATTGTGGGGTTAGTAAGGATGGTATGGTCACTAATTGGGGGAAACTGTTGCAAGATGGACCTGCAGGGAACTGACGAGAGGCCCGATGTCTTGGGGGTAAGTAGGTATTCTAGAACAATAGGGATCCTAGTGGATTCTGGAGATAGCTGGCATTCTTGTGACCAAGAGGAGAAGCACTTCCATGGGCCCAAACAGCATCTCCTGGTTGAATCCCTCCTGCTTTGGTTGAGAATGGATTGAACAGCCACTGAACATGAGGGCTCTACATCTGATTCTTATCCAGTCCTTGAGTTGTAGCTGTCCTTGGTTGGCATGCCTCATTGTACCATTGTGTTGTGCCAGAAGATCCAGAAATAGTCAGATTTTGGTGGTCAGATGGGTTCAAATCCTCAGGAGTTCTGAGATTCAGAACTATGTCAGTGTGTTGGGCATGAGGATGACCCAAGCCCTGTCATGGCAGATTTTTTGCAAGATTTGTAGTATTAGTGAGATTGGAGGGAAGGCATACCTGAGGTGGTCCGTCCAGGGTAGCAGCAAGGTATTGTCCTTTGAGCCATGGCCCAGAGCTTCCCTGGAGCAGTATTGGGATAGTTTCTTGTTTCCTTTTGAGGCAAAGAGATCCCAAGATGGTGTTTCCCACTGGTTGAAGATTTGGTTCAGAACAGAATCATAAATCTCCCATTCATGCTCGGTGGACAAATATCTGCTGAGACTGTCTGCTAGGGAATTCTGCACTCCTGGTGATTAAACTGCTAAGAGGGTTATGTGGTTTCTGATCCACTAATTCCAGAAGTTGACTACTTCTACTCACAGGGGAAGGGTTCTCCTCATATGATGATGATAACAGTAGTTCCATACCACTACTAAAAAGTTAGATTTTTTAGATCAATAGGTCTAGATAACTTTCATCCAAGTGTTTTAAAAGAACTGGCTGAGGAGCTTCCTGGACCGTTCATGTTGATTTTCAATAAGCCTTGGAGCACTGGGGAATTTTGAGAAGACATGAAGACAGCTAATGTGGCAATTTTAAAAATGTTTAAATGGGATGACCTACGTAACTAGAGTCCTTTCAGCCTGACATTGATCCCAGGGAAGATAATGGAGCAGCTGATACAGGATTTGATTAATAAAGAACTAAAAGGAGGGTAATCAACTTGGGTTTATGGAAACTAGATTCTGTCGAATGAACTTTCTTTTTTTGATGAGATTACATTTTTGGTTGATATAGGTAATAGTGTTGATGTATTATAGACTTCTCTATGGCATTTGACTTAGTTATCACATCACATTTTGATTAAAACTAGAATGATATAAAATTAACATGGCACACATTACATGGATTAAAAACTGTCTAACTGACAGATCTCAAAATGCATCTGTAAATGGGGAATCATCAACGAGTGGGTCTGTTTCCAGTGGGGTCCTACAGGAATCGGTTCTTGGCCGTATACTATTTAACATTTTTATCAATGACATGAAAGAAAACATAAAATCATCAGTGATAATGTTTGTAGATGTTACAAAAATTGGGAGAATGGTAAATAATGAAAAAAGGTCATTGATTCAGAGTGATCCGGATCGCTTGGTAAACTGGGTGCAAGAAAACAAGATGCATTTTAATATGGATAAATGAAAATGTATACGACTAGGATCAAGGACTGTAGGCCATACTTACAGGTTGGGGGACTCTCTCCTGGGAAGCAGTGACTCTCAGAGATTTGGGGGTTGTGGTGGATAATCAGCTGAACACAAGTTCCTACTGTGACGCTATGGCCAAAACAGCTAATGCAATCCTAGGATTGCTTATAAGTAGGAAGGTTATTTTACCTCTGTATTTTGCACTGGTGAGACTGCTGCTGGAACACTGTATCCAGTTCTGGTGCCCACAATTCAAGGATGCTGATAAACTGGAGATGGTTCAGAGAAGAGCAATGAGAATGACTAAAGGATTAGAAAACATGCCTTATAGTGATAGACTCAGGAGCTCGATCTATTTAGTTTAACAAAGAGAAGGTTAAGGGGTGACTTAATAACTGACTGTAAGTGTCTATGCGGGGAACAAATATTTAATAATGGGCTCTTCAATCTAGCAGAGAAAGGTATAATATGATCCAATAGCTAGAAGTTGAAGCTAGACTAACACAGACTGGAAATAAGGGGTAAATGTTTAACTGAGAGAATAATTAATCATTGGAACAATTTACCAAGGGTTGTGGTAGATTCCCCATCACTGACAATTTTTAAATCAAGAATGGTTTTATAAAAGTTATGTTCTAGTAATTATTTTAGGGAAGTTCTATGCCCTTTGTTATATGTGAGGTCAGACTACATGATCATAAGGGTCCCTTCCGGCCTTGGAACCTATGACCACAACTTCGTTTTGGGATTAGTAATGATAAAGAGTTTAATGGTATTAGCCAAAGGGGCAAGCAAGCCAGGTTCTGTTAACCAAGGCTTTAACTGGATTATGTATATAAAGAAGGAAGTTGTGCGTAGAGAAAGAGAGAGATGTTAAGTAACAATGCACAGTCTGTCATTAATTAGTCAAGTACTGTAACTGAGAGTAGAAAGTCAAGCTGCTGGGAGGGAAGAAGCAGGCTCTTTCTTAAGGCCCTCATTATCCAAGGAGGCTGGGTTGGCTATATGAAGAATGAAAGTGCCACTCAGCATGGGAGAGAGATCTGTTCCGGGCTCTGGAGACTATTAGGACAGAGCTATCCAACACCTCATTAAGAAGATATTTTAAAAGCCAACATGGTTCCTGGAAAAAAGAGGGGGCTCAAACATCTCTAATCTTGACATGTGTGATTACAGGTGGCTTAATAGGCCTGTTTACTAAATTTGGCTTTTTATTTTTATCTGATGTTGTCAACCTGGCAGACGGTGCAGATTCAGGTCACCAGGAAAGCCTTGGCAGTAAGGGAGAAATGCAGAATGTCGCTGAGCTAGATACAGAAGCAATTTGGCCTACCTGGGCTAAAAGCCTTTTAGACGAATGACCCCTTTTTGTCTGAACAGAGAGAGATTTGCAAGTCAAGATTTATTGGGCTGTGAACGATTCCAAAGTCCCGAACAATTCTGACAGGAAAAGGAGTAGAAGAAAGAACCACTGCCATTCACCTGGTGTGAAGCAAAGTCCAACTGGGAAACTTGGGAGCACTGGATTTGAGCCTAGAGACCCTTCAGAAGTTTCTTCACAATATGCTGCAAATCAAAGATTTTCTTCCAAGTTGTCTCGCTACTGCAACCATAACAGTAGACTGTGATTATGATATGGAGGATGGGAATGACAACTCCATTTATATGTTCCTTTTGGAGAGAGCTGAATGGCCCAGCAGTACCTTTCCTACAACATCTCTCTCAATGATGCCAATGACCTCTCATGGATACAGAGCACTCTGTTAAGTGCCTTTTTGTTTTTCAAGAAAAAAGTAAAACAAAGAACCTCTTTTGGTCCTACACCAATGCACAGAATAATGGTAAGAATGCTTTCAAGGAAAAAATAATGCTCTTTCCTAAGAGGGACTGTGAAGTCAAGGGGAGGGGCACCCTTAGTAACTTGAACTTCAACCAACCCATAATATTGCTCAGAATGCTTAGTGAACATCTGTAGAATCCCGTAAATGAGGTAGGTACTTATGACAAAAATGTTCAAGGGAAGCTGCAAAAATATTTTTGTATAGTTGTTGAGAGAAAATAACACACATACCTTTAAAATGCACACAATATTTCATAGAATAAACCAGGGGGGTTGACTAGATGACCTCCTGAGGTCCCTTCCAACCCTGAGATTCTATGAATAGGAATACAGCTGATATTCAAGTGGGCAAATAAAAATACAATCCAATTGGACCATCCATCTGATCAACAAATATATAAAGGACATAGTGAAAGCTGAATGTACCCTCTTTTTTACCCTGCCTACTCATTATAAAGGGAAATAAGTGTACTACAAGTCTAACAGTCACTTCTCGAAATTAATGCTATAAGTGAGCCGAGTCAAATACTTTGCCTGGATATTTTCAGGACATACCAGTATAGCTATACAAGCAAATGTCAAGCTTCATGTGATGGGGTGGAGGGAATGGGGTGAGACGAGGAGAAAAAAGCAGAAAACAATTCCTGCCCCAGTCAGCATGTACAACACTGAACAAGACTTGGGGCAATTTTTTTTTGGGGTGTGGGGGGAGGAAGCAGGAGGTGATTGCAGAAGTCAGGGGAGCATGCATGTGGGAAAATTAGCTTGCTATAAAAACTAATGTAGTAGTCACTCCTAGATGATAGACAGGCTTCAGAACTAGACAGAACAATGCTCTGATCTGATATGGCAAGTCATACGTTACTATATATTGACCTTCTGCCCCCCCAACAAAAGAACATGCTAGAGTTCCAGCATTAATAATGGAAAAATCCCTCCACAACAAACTTTAGAAAAAAAGCATCTGACTGGAAAAGCTTGGTGTGAATGTCCAAACAAAATAAATCTCAGTGACACTGTGCCATTGGCTTAAAGCCAACAGGTGATATTTTGGGATACTATTTTTCTTCATTAAGAAGTAATACTTAACTGCTGCAAGTTAGGTCCTGCACCTATTAATTTAATGTTTCATAAAGCCTTGTTTCTATCTTCTGTTGAAAAGGAAGTGATATTGTCTATGGTGGGGAGGAGTCGTGTACATAATGTTCTATCAGATTAGGCCTCAGTAACTTTATGAATTATGAGCCGTCATCCACTTTTTTCATCTGCTATAGAATATACTTCTTAGAAATAGGAGCTATAAATAATCCAACAGATGTTTTTTGTTGGCTTCTATTGGAGCACAGATAATTTTAAAAAAGCAGCAGCCTGAAGTTAAGAGCCTGTTGTAAAGATTGTATTCTGCTTCCCCCTATGAGTCAGTTTTTGCAGTACCCCTTAAAGGTCTAATTGCATTTACGTAAACAGTGTTGTAGCCATGTAGATCTCTTTCGCCAACAGAAGTCGGTCCAGTAAAAAGTACTGCCTCATCCACCTTGTCTCTCTAATTGCATTTAGTTATTGAAATCATTGCATTAGATTACTAATCAGCACTTTCTACAGAAATATATGCACATGAAAAGAAACAAGAAGTCGCACTCTGGGAAAAAAAAAAAACATCTGGAAGGCGAACAAGAAAGATACCAGATCTATACAAAATATATTCCATCACAAAGCTACATGCCTTGTTTGTATGAATTTTATTCTATGATGTAAAAAGCATAAATATGAGTGCAGGAGGTAGAAAGAAAAAAAGCAGTTGTCAAGTATGAGCCAACACATATTTCTAGCTAGATTTGTATACCATGCCCCTCACCCTACCTGAGTGATTCTACAGGAGCATAGTATATACCAAGGCTTCCCCAAGTCAATCATTTATTTAAATGACTAATCGGGAAAACTGCTCCCTAAGCTGAAGCAGCCTACATAATCATCAGGGTGAAAATTTAGGACATATTTAGTGGAGGAATATTTGTTGACCACCCCGCTCCTTTGGTTTTGTTGTTTTATTTTTTACACAGAAGCTGCACTCTTCATTTCCTGTTGTCATGTGCATGTTCTGAGGCACACTCTTCCCTTCTCTTTCTTGTTCAGGATGGCAGCTCCAGAATTACAGCAGAGCTGTGCTCCTAAGTATGAATCCTATCCAACTTCCTTCACAGCACGCACTGTGGTTAAGAACTTTGCTGCAGCAGAGTGGCTATGACTTAATGCTCCAGCTTGTGGCAATAGTTTTATAGCTAAAAGCGGGGGTGGGAGAGAAGGTGCTCCACTGAATATTAGAGTGTACCCTGGATAGGCTGTGACCACTACCAGTGTGTTGTACTGAGGGCAACGTCTTGTAACCTACTTACCAGATCCTTGTATAACTTTATAATGCAGCAATCCCTAGTCAAAGCACCATTGTGGAAGGCAAAGCCCTGGCTGGGATGATTTAGTTGGTGTTGGTCCTGCTTTGAGCAGGGGGGCTGGACTAGATGACCTCCTGAGGTCTCTTCCAACCCTAATCTTCTCCGAGTGTATGATTCTAAGGAACAGTCCAAACACAGTCCCTGCCCCAATGACCTTACAGTTAAGCATGTGACTTGTCAAAATGTTAATCCTTCCATTTAAAACCATGCAATTATTTCTAACACTACTTCTACATTCCATAGTCCCATTTAAAAACTACACTGTCCAACTTCAATAAGAACACACTTTATTTTCAACATTTAACGTTTTAGCCATTTACATAGGATTTCACTTATTGTGAACATATTGAAGAGAGTATTAGGAGCAGCAGGGCTCCCTCTGGCGGACATATGGTACACTACAAGGGATATAATAAATACAAATTACTCTCACACACAAAAATACCCTACCATAAAAGAACATTAAGGTTGCCAAGCCAAGCACTCAGACGTGAGGAAATGCCAGAATTAAGGTTGCCTGTGAAATCTTAATTTGTGCCCCCCCCCCCGCCGTGCATATGTATTATGGTAAGTCTTTAATTACATGGACTATTTTTCCCCCCACAGGATCCCTGCCTCCTTCTGTGTACAGAAAGGACAGCGCTCTTGGGATTAATTGGGGTTAAGAAGCAGAAGAGACTGTTTTCTTGCGTTCCATTCAGGTTCTGGAAGGGGAGTATCCTCTAGTGGGCACAGACCCTTTTGCCCCTGTTCCCCTTCAAGCCTGACTTTCCTCCACCCACTAATTCACCCTAGAGGTGCTGGAAAACTTTGTCGTACAACTTGTGTTCTGGATCCATATTCTTAGCCTTATGATGGCAAGTGGGGAAGCACTGGATCACTTGTTTGCAGAGACTGCGAATGCCTTTCTAAGAGACGGCAGGCTGCCTACTGTTCACAAGGAAGCAATAGTGGAACCTTTGTTCAAGAAGTCATTTCTTGGAGTTGAGAAACTTGGTAATTACTGACCAGCATCACAACTTCCCTGTTTGGGTAAGACTGTGGAGAAGGTGATGGGTCAACTTTCACATAACTAGAGGCCTTCAGTCTCCTTGACCCTTCTCAGTCTGGGCATAGACCTGGCTATGGCATAGAAACCACATAGGTTGACAATCTCCTCCTGGCAATGGATGAAGACCAGGTGTCCAGGCTGGTAGTATAAGATCTATCAGCAACCTTCCATACCACTGATCAAAAGACATTGCTGACTCATCGCCGGACCCTCACAGGAGTGAATGGGGCTGCTCTGCAGGCTGTTCTCAGCAAGATAACCACCTTATCTTTACCCTCTGAAAATGACAATGCCCCAGCAAGGAGGACAACCACCATCTCCTAGTGTTTCCAGCGGGGCTGAAGTCAGGCTGCCCTTAGGGACAATGGTGGTCCCTAAGTCACCACGTGAGAGCCCAGCAGGGGACAAGAGAATAGAGAGTACGAGTCTGTGCAAGTAGCAGGAAAGGGAACATGTTAGGAAACGGAACAAGAAAGTGTGAGAAGGTGGGAAAAACAGGAGGCAGATGGGGAGGGGGTGACAGGGAAATGTAGCATGGTATAAAGGGAGAATGTGACAGGTAGGAAAGTGTGAGGGGAAAAGGAGGGTGGGAATGTATCACATAGGGAAGTAAATGTAAAGGCAGGTGACTGTGGAGAAGAAAGAAGGGACAATGTGAGTTGGGTAGCTGCCTGTCCTATTTTACTAGGGAGACCAACAGAATGGTAAGTCCCCGTAACATGGGGGATAGGAGAAGCTAAGCCAAGTTCCCTGTAATCAGTGAACAAGGGGTTTTAAATTCGTGTGTGTGTGCATTTTGTCCCTGAGATAGTCACACAGACAAGTTTGGGGTACCATCATTCTCAAAATGTGAAGAAAAATCCAAAAGCAGACAAAAACCAACTGATTTTTAAGCTATTTTTGGGGGGGAGAGGGTCTGATTCATGATTTTTCAATGTTTGGAGTTGGTATTGCTGCTCATCTAAGCCTATTTAACTTCTTAGGCTAGGCTAACCCTACAATTTAGGGGTGTGAGTCCCAGCTCACGTAGACATGCTTGTGCTAGCTCTCATCTGAGTCTGCGCACTAAAAACAGTACTGCAGCCACAGTAGCACAGGCAGAGGCATGAGGGGCTAGCAGACCACAGTACAAACCCCCCCGGACCCCTTAGGATACATATTTGGGCAGCTGGCCTGGGCCATCCCTGCTACTGCCTGTGGCTAGACTACCTATTTTTAGCATGCTAGCTCAGAGGAGAGCTACCATGAGTGTGTTTACACAAGCTGGGAATCACAGGCCTAGTTCATAGCCTAGCCATAGTTTTTGATTAACAATTTAATGCTCCAGTTCAGCAAAGCACCTATCATATGCAAAGCGTTTAATCACATGCTTAACTTAAACACATCCGAATTCCTAGTCACTAAAGTGGGACTTAAGTTCATGCTGAAGTGCTTTGCTGAATCAGAGTGTCTCTTAGGCCATGATGTGCTGCTGAAGGGCAAACAGGCTCACAAGGGCTGGAGAGAGAGGGTCCAAATCTCAGAGAACCTTAACAAAATGAAACTAGAGAAAACAAATAATTTTATATAGTAGAGAAAAAGCATCCACCGCTTCTTTCCTACAGTTTCCTCATTTGCTACTATGTACTATTTTTCATAGTAGAAATACTGATCACATAAAAATTCCTCCACAATTATTTTTGCTGGGGAAATTTTTTTAAAATGGAATACTACTTTAACAACACAAACCCCAATTTGTATCACACTCACCCCAGGATTTGCACAACACCTGTACTAAGGCATATGCTATTTTGGCTTGCTTCCGTATTGTATCAAATTGAATATGTACCAACTAATATTGCTGGTGAGCTAATCATTAGTCACGAGTAGGGAAAAAAACCTTCAACTACTTCAGAAACTACAGCAAAGTAGAAATCCAGTAGACTTTCAAAAACCATACTTGTCTTAAGGTAAGCTTGTCACTGAGCAGGTTTCAGAACAGATGTTACCGAGCAGGTTTCAGAACAGATGTACTGTGTAACATTGCTATCTGGACAAAGTAGCATGCAGTGATTTGATATAAAAATAAAACAACTGCAACAGAACCTTGATCCTGTGAAAATATCTTCAACTTTAAAGATTAAACACTCCTGCACTGCTTCAATATTTTGTCACAAATTACTTTGCTTTGTCTATTATACAGCAGTAGGTCCTCATCAGAATCACTGAGTTTAAGGCCAGGAAGGACCACCAGCTTGTGCTAGTGCTCGGCTCTAGAGACATCTTTTAAATGATTCTGTTTATTCAATAATTTGAGTGAAAATATGCAACTTTGAGGTAATAAGATGTTTTGTTCAGAAAGAATGAAATTCTGTTTTATCAAGTGACTGCACGAATGTGGAAGTGAAGGAAAAATCAAGTCATTCTCACAGTATCCAGCCAGGCGATTTAGAGAAGTAAAACAATATCTTTGCTTTTTCAATAGAAGAATACTGTGTGCGATTGTGTTTGAGAAGTTAAATTGTTTAGATTTGGAAGATTTACATAAAAACCCTGGCAGAAGCTGATGACAGACAAAAGCCAAAACGACTTCATCTTGGGAATTATGGAAAGCATTTATACGTAGCCTTCCAGAGAAATGAGAAAGTTAAAAATAATGAGTGCACAGCAGCAGTCACCCATCAACAAAATCCCAGCATTAGGATGGGTTTTTTATTCTGCAAGTCAACATGTTTCAACTTAGGTCTCTTTCTTTTCCCTACCCTGGAAGAAAAGGGAAATTGCAGCTCTTATGCTAGGAATTTGAAAGAACAGAGCAATGCTAGAAGTATCATGGCAAATCAGTTAAATGTGAAAATTTTTTTTTATTAATTCATGCTGTGGTGAATTCACCATAAACTAAATATGGGCTAATTATACTTTAGAGCCATTAAACTACAGCCTGACCTCACATGAATATATTACTGGTAAGGAACAATAAAGGTCAGTATCAGGAGACTTCCAAAAAATCAGATTGCCTCTTAAATTCACAAACTGGTCCCTGTAGACCAGCAATGGCAAATCTAATGATGATCATCACAATATTTTATTTAAGATACTGAAGATGATGATTCTTACTCAGAATATAAGAAGATCCTTGAACCCTGCCACCCAGCCACCTAGATTCCTTTATGCACCAGTATCAGGGTATGTCTACACTGCAATTAAGAACCTGTGGCTGGCGTGTTCCAGCTGACTCAGGCTTACAGGCTTGGGCTAAGGGGCTGTTTAATTGACACTCAGGCTCAGGCTCTAAGACCCTGCAAGTTGTTAGGGCCTCAGAGTTCAGAGCTAGAATGTCTACACTACAATTAAACAGCCCCTTATCCTGAGCCAGAGTCAGCTGGCACAGGCCAGCTGTGGGTTTTTAACTGCAGTGTAGACATGTGTGTGTTTTCTCATTTTAATGTGCTTCACGTTCCTCACATATCATACAGGGTGCTGTCCAAATGTCATTCTGAAGAATATGAAGAACTGGCACATATTGCACAGGCGTTCAAAGTAATCTACTCTAGCACCTACATAATCCATTGTAAATTTGTTCAAACTTTACTGTCTGAATGACTGCTAGGAGCTCGACTTATTTTATTCAGGCTTATTTGCTAAGTTAGCAATTGAACTCAAAGCAGTAAGTGTCTGAATTGTACTGTCCATTTAATCTAAACAGGACAGCAACTTGTCTTTCTCTATATATTGCAGAGCAGTGCTCAGTTCAGACACAAACAACACAAAGTATATTTTTGGTAAGAGGGAAAAGATGGCGGACTGGAAAGAACAGCTAGGTTGGAGCTACTGGAAAACTGGAAGTTACACTAGTCACTCCTATAGTATGAATGTCTGTACCCATGGGTGAAATCCTGACCCTAATGAATTTTCCCGTTGATTTTAATGGGACCAGGATTTCACCCTGAATGTTTTGGTGCTGTTAAATTGAAGAGACAATGGGAATAACATGAAGATGCTTTCTCTCTAAGGAAATCCAAATTTTAAACAATTGAGCTTCTGGGACCACGCTTGACTTCCACTCCATGCAACCCTGATGGTCTCAATGGGCTTGCCTGGGATGTAAATTAAGATAGAATTTAGCCCTTGATAAGTAATGTAAAATTTTAAAGGTCAGATTACAGCTCAAACATAACATGT
This sequence comes from Natator depressus, assembly GCF_965152275.1. Classification (NCBI taxonomy): domain Eukaryota; kingdom Metazoa; phylum Chordata; order Testudines; family Cheloniidae; genus Natator; species Natator depressus. The sequence goes on along the minus strand of NC_134238.1, from coordinate 42,819,180 downwards.
TAAACAAAAGCAGCATGTTCAATTGGGGGGACAGACTATTTAATTCTCCTTTCAACCACTTATGAACGTGAAGGACCCTGGTGGTGCTGAACTGGAGTGCTTGAGGATGGCTGTGCTTAAAACAAAAAACAAAAAAAAAGCCACCACATGTATTTGATTAGGAACTGAAGAGGTGTTCCCTGCTAAGCTGATTTCAAGTGTTTGAATCAGCCTCGTTGCTACAGAGAGGAGGTAGGGGGCACTGCTTCTTACTGCTACTCCTGCATTGCCAGGATAGGTGTTACTGAGATAGGGGAGCACTCTGAGCATCTGCTGTCCTTTCCCTGCTGCAGCTGATCAGCAGCTCCCCTGCAAGCCAACTGCCATATTGCAGGGGAGGGCAGAGGGAGTAGCTGTGGTGGCTCTGGTGCTTCCCTATCAGACTGTGAGAACCTTAGAGGAACAGGATAGGAGCTTGAGTCAACTGGCTCCATCTGAGCCTACGGGAGCACTAAATGTACCACTCAGTATGCCAAAAAATACACATCTGCCATACATTTGTTTGAAGTGTTGCAAGCATAAGGCAGATTCCTTCCCCATCTCCACAGATCTGGAAAATCTGACAGCTGCCTCCACCCGTATGTTATCCACTATCTTGACCAGCCCACTGGCCTCTTCAAACATAATTAACAAAAACTCTATAACTAATAAATAGAGGAAGGGCAAAATATTCTAGCTGCTTCTTCGAATATATGATTAATGACTAGTAAAATAACCACAGTTGCACAAGCTATGATAAAAATGTACATGAAAAGGTCTTCCAGCTATGACTCATCAAGACGCAGCCATAAAACGGGTGGAGGTTTGCTGAGTTGAGAGGCTTCTGGCTGGAGAGAGCTTGCCTTCTTCCATGCTGGCTAGTGAGGACTTGGCTCTGGCTGCCCTTATATTAAGAGGCCAGACACTTTCTACTTGTTTTTTGCTACCCTGTGAAAAATGGATCTTTGTTTTTGCTATTGTGCCCAAGAGGAAATCCCTTGGCTTCCTTCTTGCCAAAGGACAGAACCAAAGTTGACTTTCTTTGACCCTACTAAAAGGAGATCTCCCCCATTTTATTTTCCCTACATACAAGGAGGAATAAAGGGAGCTGCTTATTTGGACCCTGTTGAGGAAGGAACAGAACTTCCTTCCTGCTTACCAAAATTAATTCATTGCAAAACTGTTCTCTGCCCAAAGAAGAGGAAGAACCCGTCTTTTAAGTAGACTTCGTTTTTCTTTAATGGGCTAATGATCCCTTATTCTTGAATATATTGCAGATGTCCCCATGCAGCTCCAGAACATTCTGTAATCTTTCTATCCATATCCATTTAGTTTTACCTTATTGAACTTGAATGTGAAGCTGGAACTAACTTGTACCCTTTAATTTTTAGAAGTTTCTATAAAGTTGTATGAAGTTGAGCTACTTTAAAAACTGTTGATACGGCAGATACTTATATAAACTACCTTATCCACATATTACCACCACCAGAATTGTGGTTCTTTCAGGATTCAGTCACTTTTTATAATATATTACAAAAATGGGGTTTTTTTGTTGTAGTATTTCATACTAAACTATCGACTGTCTCAATGAGGCCACTAAAAGGAACTCGCTTAAGAGTGCAGCCTTGTTTTAAACAGAAACACTGGATTTCTTACACCAAGAAATTAGATTTTCTCAGAGGAGTCATTCAGTTCTTTTGCTTCTTTTCCTCGCACTTTAGTCAGCTTTGCACTTCATCTCCACCAATGCTTAAATCAGAGGACACTTGGGAGACAAAGCCTAAGGACTGTTCGTTAAGGTTGCAGGTTTATACTACATCACACCCAAGGGTTTGTACTTGGTCTAATGCACAGAAGTGGGTAAATGATGGCTGTATCGATGACATCCAGTTAAGAGAAAATAGTGAAAGGGAATATAATGCTTCTTACCTATGCTGCCTGAAGTTGCTGTGCAAAGTTTTCCAGGAATAGACCAGAATGAGAAAATGTTGGTAAAAGGTGGAGATGTAAAAATTCAACCTGTTTGGCTTCTGTCTCCATGTCAGCTTTAAAGGGGACCAATCCAGTTCTAAACTGGTGTGACTGAATAGGGTATCAATTTACCTGTATAAATTTAAGACATATTGGGAGCTGTCATCACCTCTTACAACCAGTAAAATAGAATCAGAACAAAAACTTAAGGGCCTGTTCCAAAGTCAATTTAAGTCAATGACAGCCTTTCCACTGACTGCAGTGAATCTGGATCAGGCCCAAAGTGAGTTTCCTATTCTTATTTGAGGGGCGAAAACGCAGGCTTCTTTGCAGCCTCAAATGAGAAGTCAAATCACACTAACAGTTAGTAGAATAGAGAGTTCTAGGTTTTCCAGTATATTAACTTGATCTTGAAATAAGAAAGTTTCATCGTTTACTGCTGAACTGCTATCATCTTAAACACAGTAAAACAGACTGGAACCACATTTAATTATACTTTTTCCTGTTCACTTTATAGCTTCCCCACGCTTTAAATACACTACATACACTCGCTCCTTCCTTGGCATTTGGTCCATTTATTTTTCTTTTGGCATTCTGTAATCTTGCCAGCAGACAAGCTTTGCTTTTAATAAGTAATCTGCCAATTTAAACACCAGTCTCCTACGGCAATCAAATAATGAAACACACATGTATGTACTTGCACGTAATCTGTCAGATGCCTTTACAGCCTAACACAACAATTCCTGTAATTTGGGTTTTTCATAAGAACGTATATTCATACACCCTTGGTTTTCAAAAGTGGAAATATTGTGGTTCTTCGTGAGTCCTGTGCCCGCGCCACACCTCCCCACAGACATTTTCATTTGCACGCACTCTTTCTTTATATGCCAAAGATCCAGCAAGACATGAGACGTCAAAGGAATGACAACTAGGAGGATTGTGCAAACAATCTCAGAAAGAGAACACGCAGTCAGTACTTCCCTGCACCTTGTGCCTGCAGGGATCAGGTGTCACCAGCCCCACTCACTCAACAGCCAGGAGTGTGGGAGCCATCCCCAGGCAGGAACTGTTCAGCAGCAGGGTGACCTCCCCCACAAGCCAGAGACTTGTCCTCCCCCTTTGCAGTCCTGGCAGGGAGCTGGGGGAGGGGAGCGTCTCTGCCCCAGGCCGACTGAAGCCTCCCCATACCTGAGTGGGTGTCACTAGTCCTGTGGCTCTGAGGGAGCCCTCTGCAGCTCCGCTGTCACAGCCCTGCTCCCACACTCCAGCTACACTGGGGCTGCAGAACAGGGCTTGGTGCACAGCCACATTGCTGGCACAACGTGCAGGGACAGTTGTACTCCTAGCAGGGCAGAGCAGAGACCCCTAGCACTCCCGTGTGGCGAGTGAGAGAGGGTCTGTGACAGCAGGGCTGCAAAGAGCTCACTTCACTGACACCACAGCCACTGGGCAGTGGGGTGGCCTCCCCCATGGCCAGGGGTCTTCGCTCTGCCCTGCGAGAGCCACAGCTTCTCCCCCGCCACCCCGCACCTTGTGTCCACAGGGATCGGGTGTCTCTGGCCCTGAAGCAGTGCAGGGAGCCCTCTGCAGCTCCACCCTGACGGACCTGCTCCCTTGCTCCTGTGACAGCAGGGCTGCAAAAGGCTCCCTGCGCTACCACAGGGGTGGTGACACCCAGTCTCTGCAGGCACGTCAGCTGTTACTAACTAATATTTTTTCCCCACTGATTTCATTGTCAGCTGAAATCGAGGTTTACCAACAGCTGTCGACTAATATCGAATCCTGCCGAGCCCAATCGCAATGTATACACACAGCAGGGCTAAATTACGATTGCACCGGCAACCTAAGTTCTGGCATTTCTTAACTTCTGAGCACTTGACTTTGCAACCTTTATGTTTAAAAGAACATTGTCATCTGTGTGGAATACATTCTGTGTGCAGTACGCACCTGCACTAAAATTGTAAAACTGCATGTTTACTCCTGTACAGTACTATTGCTACAGAGTACTAAATTTAAACCGTGGCCATTTCATTTTCTCACTTATAAGAAACCATAGTTACTGCCATACTAGTTACTCAATTGTCACCTAAGAAACAAAGTGTGCTTGCCAGATTATCTAGTTTTATGGATCTCTCTTATTTACATTAGTTAGTGAAGATATCGGAATACAAAGATAGCAAGATGGCTAAACAGAATCTACTTATAAAGTGCTATGTTTTAAGCACCAGCTGTAATTAAGTTAAGTTTGCGGACCATAATTGGTGGCAATTGTACCATGACTCCAGCAAATCTTTATTTGTACAGGAGATATGCATGGTGAAAAAGCTAAATCAACTTCATTAAAATGTGTACCACCAAGAGGAGACAAAGGTGACTAAGGGTATGTGTACACTGCAAATAAAAACCTATGCCAGCTGACTTGGGCTCACAGGGCGTGGGCTCAGGGCTGTTTCATTGCAGTGTAGACATTCAGGCTCAGCCTGGAGTCCGGGCTCCAGAACCCTGCAAGGTGGGAGGGACCAGACCTCAGGCTGAGGTCCGAGTCCAGACATCTACACCACAATTAAACAGCCTCTTAGCCTGAGCCCAAATCAGCTGGCACAGGCCAGGCACGGGTGCCTAATTGCAGTGTACACATACCCTGAGAGACAGAGAGACTACCCTCAACCAGAAGTTATGGGCTTGATACAGGAATTATTGGGTGAAATTCTGTGCCCTCCGCTATGCAGCCCAGACTAGATGATCATAACGGTCCCTTCTGGTTTTAAAGTCTCAGAAAGGACAAAGAATAATTGTTTTCCTTTAAATTATTGTGTATAATACACTAATTTGGTATACTGTAAATATGGTGGCTCTACACCACAGAGCTGGCATAATTATGTCTTTGGTGGTCCAAATCCCATAGTACTTCTAAGGCAAAATGTCCATTGATCAAATTAAGGGACTGCAGGATGTGTCCCATTGCTGCTAATCCTTGACTATAAATCAGGTCCTAGTCCCAGTGAAATGAAAGGGGGTTTTGCCACTGACCTAGGCGGGAGTAGGATCAGGGCCTGCTCTATTTTATATTACTATTCCTTTAAACAAGCAAAAAACCCAGACCCTGGTTCTCATGGGAGACTTCAATCACCATGATATCTGCTGGGAGAGCAATACAGCAGTGCACAGACAATCCAGGAAGTTTTTGGAAAGTGCAGGGGACAATTTCCTGGTGCAAGTGCTGGAGGACTCAACTAGGGGCAGAGCTCTTCTTGACCTGCTGCTCACAAACAGGGAAGAATTAGTAGGGGAAGTAGAAGTGGATGGGAACCTGGGAGGCAGTGACCATGAGATGGTCGAGTTCAGGATCCTGACAAAGGGAAGAAAGGAGAGAAGCAGAATACGGACCCTGGACTTCAGAAAAGTAGACTTTGACTCCCTCAGGGAACTGATGGGCAGGATCCCCTGGGAGAATAACATGAGGGGGAAAGGAGTCCAGGAGAGTTGGCTGTATTTTAAAGAATCCTTATTGAAGTTACAGGGACAAACCATCCTGATGTGTAGAAAGAATAGTAAATATGGCAGGCGACCAGCTTGGCTTAACAGTGAAATTCTTGCTGATCTTAAACACTAAAAAGAAGCTTACAAGCAGTGGAAGATTGGACAAATGACCAGGGAAGAGTATAAAAATATTGCTCGGGGATGCAGGAGTGAAATCAGGAAGGCCAAACCACACCTGGATGTGCAGCTAGCAAGAGATATTAAGAGTAACAAGAAGGGTTTCTTCAGGTATGTTAGCAACAAGAAGAAAGTCAAGGAAAGTGTGGGCCCCTTACTGAATGAGGGAGGCAATCTAGTGACAGAGGATGTGGAAAAAGCTAATGTACTCAATGCTTTTTTTGCCTCTGTCTTCACAAACAAGGTCAGCTCCCAGACTACCGCACAGGGCAGCACAGCATGGGGAGGAGGTGACCAGCCCTCTGTGGAGAAAAAAGTGGTTCGGGACTATTTAGAAAAGCTGGATGAGCACAAGTCCATGGGGCTGGATGCGCTGCATCCGAGAGTGCTAAAGGAGTTGGCGGATGTGATTGCAGAGCCATTGGCCTTTATCTTTGAAAACTCATGGCAATCGGGGGAAGTCCCAGATGAATGGAAAAATGCTAATGTAGTACCCATCTTTAAAAAATGGAAGGAGGAGGATCCATGGGACTACAGGCCAGTCAGCCTCACCTCAGTCCCTGGAAAAATCATGGAGCAGGTCCTCAAGGAATCAATTCTGAAGCACTTAGAGGAAAGTGATCAGGAACTGTCAGCATGGATTCACCAAGGGCAAGTCATGCCTGACTAATCTAATTGCCTTCTATGACGAGATAACTGGTTCTGTGGATGAAGGAAAAGCAGTGGACGTGTTGTTCCTGGACTTTAGCAAAGCTTTTGACACTGTCTCCCACAGTATTCTTGCCAGCAAGTTAAAGACGTATGGGGTGGATGAATGGACTATAAGGTGGACAGAAAGTTGGCTAGATTGTCAGGCTCAACAGGTAGTGATCAATGGCTCCATGTCTAGCTGGCAGCCGGTATCAAGTGGAGTGCCCCAAGGGTCAGTCCTCGGGCCAGTTTTGTTCAATATTTTCATAAATAATCTGGAGGATGGTGTGGATTGCACCGTCAGCAAGTTTGTAGATGACACTAAACTGGGAGGAGAGGTAGATAGGATACAGAGGGACCTAGACAAATTAGAGGACTGGGCCAAAAGAAATCTGATGAGGTTCAACAAGGACAAGTGCAGAGTCCTGCACTTAGGATGGAAGAATCCCATGCACTGCTACAGACTAGGGACCGAATGGCTCAGCAGCAGTTCTGCAGAAAAGGACCTAGGGGTGACAGTGGACGAGAAGCTCGATACGAGTCAACAGTGTGCCCTTGTTGCCAAGAAAGCCAATGGCATTGTGGGATGTATAAATAAGGACACTGCCAGCAGATTGAGGGACGTGATCGTTCCCCTCTATTCGACATTGGTGAGGCCTCAGCTGGAGTACTATGTCCAGTTTTGGGCCCCACACTACAAGAAGGATGTGGAAAAACTGGAAAGAGTCTAGCGGAGGGCAACAAAAATGATTAGGGGACTGGAACACATGACTTATGAGGAGAGGCTGAGGGAACTGGGATTGTTTAGTCTGCGGAAGAGAAGAATGAGGGGGGATTTGATAGCTGCTTTCAACTACCTGAAAGGGGGTTCCAAAGAGGATGGATCTAGACTGTTCTCAGTGGTAGCAGATGATAGAATGAAGAGTAATGGTCTCAAGTTGCAGTGGGGGAGGTTTAGGTTGGATATTAGGACAAACTTTTTCACTAGGAGGGTGGTGAAACACTGGAATGCGTTACCTAGGACGGTGGTGGAATCTCCTTCCTTAGATATTTTTAAGGTCAGGCTTGACAAAGCCCTGGCTGGGATGATTTAGTTAGGGATTGGTCCTGCTTTGAGCAGTGGGTTGGACTAGATGACCTTCTGAGGTCCCTTCCAAACCGGATATTCTATGATTCTAACCCCACCCACTCCCAACTCATGTGCAACATTTACAAGCACTCTAGTACTACAATGAACTTTTCATTGCATCTGATAAAATATTTTATTCAAAATCCTATGTCTTAATTTAGAAGAGAACTGCTCACATCTTTTTAACAAGCACATGCATGTTCCAGCTGAACGTTTTGACATACATTGTTTACCACTGTGTTTGACTGACTGGATATTTAGAACAGTAAGATAAGAATCTTCTTTGCTTTCCATTATTTGGTTGGTGTGCCCTTACCGTGTCATAATAAAACCCTAGATATTTGCCTTGGAGGAAACATCTGGAGAAAAACCATACCAGCCTATAACTGTCTTCCCTTTTTCACTAAGCTATAAAAGCTAGTCAAAGTTTCTTATCTTTAATCATCATCGAGATACCAATTTGTTTTTCGCTGTGAGATTTAACATAAGTTTGAAAAACATTTGGTATCTGCAGATCTGATGGTTAAACTAGCATAGTCCAGGACAATAATTAATATTCTATACAACAGATGGGTGCAAAATGTTCCTTTAGCTCTGCAGAGCAACAGAATTCTATAGTCAGCCAATAACCAGCTCAAAAGAAGCCGAGGATCTTAAAATGTTCTGTGGTAAATGCTATTAAGCCAGTGATTTACTATACCAAAAAGAAAGTATCCTGCTAAGAATAAGATTAGGAATATTTAGCAGTTTAAATTTTGGACTGCAAATTACACAGATTAAACAAGGACGGGGTTAGTAGATGTCAGCCCTAAATTTGAACCCAAGAGGAAGTTAGAAACACATAAAAGCAGTAGGGAATGCAGGCTAATCCTTCAACTAATGGTAATAAATTACAAATACAGCAGAGCAAAAAGAATTCAACACAACTCCCAGTGCCCTCGAGGACCCCTTACTAAATGAACAGAGATCCTTTATTTCCAGATATTTGATACAAAGCAAGCTTTTGCTACTTACCATTGTGTAACTGAATATGTATTCCTAAACGCTTTCTCTTGCTAACAGGCCAAAAAGTGAAGACCACAAAGAGAATTTAAGTTTCAGAACAGGCTTATATTGGAAAAAACCCTCGCTAAGCCTTGCTTTTCATAAGAAAATTGCTTATGTAGGCTAATGAGTAACTATGTTATTCTGGCTTTAGAACAATTGACTAGATTTGGATTGGCAGGAACATAGTTTAAATTGAATTCAAACCATTGTACAGAATCCACTCCAAACTACTCAAAATAACTTGCCTCAAAAATGTCAAGAGATGACATTTTCTGAAGTTTCTCTCCAGGGAAAAAGTACATTGCAAACAAGTAAAATAAACATGAAATGAAAAAGGAATGGCCAGATCTTGCCTGTACTGCTGTGAGAGACACAACGGGGCTGGAAAGTAACCACATCTGGCTAGCTAAGAATTCCCCCAGTGCGGTGGAGCTCTCAAATGCTACAAAGTCAACATAGCTGACCCTTGCATCACCCCCTATATCTGGCTCGCATAAGGGGCTGGTTGGGGCAGGGAGAGGACATGGCTGCAGCACAGTACACTCTGCCCCTCCCCAGCCAGTTTACAGTCCCTGGGAGACCTCCAACCCACATCAGCTGGCACTGAAGCCTGTAGGGCCAGCACCAACCAGCTCAGAGAATCAGGGAGCCATAATGCTCTCCCCAATAGCCCTTCCCAAGCTGGAGGCAATCTGGGCCTAACTCTTTAAATAATGTAGACATTTCTACTCCTCCATCTAACACCATCAGGTAGCAACAGAAACCAAAACCTAGCAATGGAGCATTGGGATGCCCTATTGATAGTGCTGTAGGCAATATGAAGGTGGAAAAGTCTGCAAGAATCTTTCACCTTAGCTTCTTATTTCAGAGTTTTTAAAGTTTTGGGGGTATTGTCATGTGATTCAACCTTAATTGTCATGATATGTAGTTTCTCTTTGTTAATTTACTAGTATTTTTATACAGGTTTGGTGGACCTCCAGGGGACAGTTCTCTGGTGTGAGGGAGAGAGCTCTGTGTTCACTGGCCTAACCAAAAACCCAGTGACAGAAGATATCAGAAAGGCTGTGACATGCTGCAGTAAAGTCTGGGTGTCTATAACATTTTATCCCTGTTTAAAAGTTACTGGAAGTAAGTGCACCAAGAGCATCCCTCCCTATTTACCAATGATATAACCTGTTAGCTGAGGGGAACCTCTGAAGGAGTTCATATCACTAGAACTAGTAAAAAAAAAAAGTCCATTTCCCCCTGAAAATTGAGTTTTTACCAAAAATATAAAAAAAAAAACCTAAGTATTTCCACTGAAAGTGGTGCAAGGGTGTCTCATAGCATGGATGGTATAGTTTGGGGGCATTTTGCTTCCATTCTCCTCTATGGGCCATGCTCTCCAGCTGAACTATAAATCCTGTGATTTACTACCTTCGTGGTGAGGTGTGTCCTCATAGGAGTAGCTGGTTGTGCTGCATCATGGCAGATGTAGTCTGGCCAGAAAAGCTGGCCAATAGAGGAGAAAGGGCACATAAGGCATCAAAATTACTAGTCCTATGAGGCACTGCATGCCGTTTACAACTGAAATGTTTTGGTTGTCAGCCACAGAGTTTTATGACAAAGTATCAGAATTTTCCTCAGACAGCAAAAACTTTCCATGCCTTTTTTTTTTTTTTTTTGGTCAAAAGCCCAATTTGATGTCAAAACACATTTTTGACAGAAATTTTTCAATCATCCCAAGTCATCCGTCAGCGACTGAACTAGGGAGCCCCAGAGCTAAAAGAATATGTTTTTACCACTTCTGTTGAAGAGCTCTGCTCTCACATTAAGGAGCTGCCACAAACTCAAATTCTCTGTGGATTGAATGGGCACAAAAAAGGAGGCATAACACACAATCACATCAATTACACAAGTAGAATGCTTGACAAATTACTGAAATGTGAAACACATTCACACCATAGTTTACAGATTAGTTTTGAATGTACCAAATGTGTTTTAGAGAGGTTCCCCCACTGTGTGAATCACATGCAGTCATATCATCCCCCACCATAGGTCAGCAATAGGTTTTGAACACCCTCACCTCTAGCTCTCTAGTTTAGACCCTTGCTACTTGAGCTACAGTATTCATTACCAGCCCTTGGAACTAGACTTCACACACACTTTCCAGGGGGTTACACAACTGTTTACTAGTCAGCAGTAGAATACCGGTGATCAAGAATCCTGGATTCCACCCTTGTTTCTGGGAGAGGACTGTGCTCAGAGACAGGATGCCCAAAATTAGTATAATGACAGCTAATATGGTGCAGGGAATAAGATTGAGGTTTGTCACATTAGACACCTGCCTGGGTTCTATTCCTGACTGCAGGAAGGGAGTTAGCATACGCGCTTTGCTAACATTTAAAAAATGGAGGTTGAGATTCAGCAGCTCTTGGCCAGCACTTTCCAGGGTTGGAATTCATGGCCTTAGTCAATAGTAAGGGAAGTAAAGTGCATGGAAATATAGCCAGTAGCCAGAAGAGATGAGATTTGAACTCTAGGACTCACCATTCCTAGCGCAGGAACTTTCTCCTAGGCTACAGAGGTAGAAGTTTGGTCTTTTCCCCTCCAGCTAAAGTGAGCCAGTGATGGTACCCACATCAGATACATTGGGTTTGGCTTAATGCTCCCATTTGTAATTATTAACCCTCCCCCCCCCCAAAAGAGATAATAAATATAGCACTTGTCCATATGGTGTAACTGATATTGGCATAATTGAAAACAGAAGGAGCAAAAATGGAGACAAATGACAGACCCCAGAGTGTTTTAGATTTCTTGTAAAAGAGATAAAGAACAATCTAATAAAAGGCTGCCAAAGGGGGTGATTTTTAAACTCATTCTCCCTCAATCAGTTCATTTTTCAATCAAGCTTCTGTTTATTCAAATTTCACTCAAAGTTTACATTTCTATGTTTAAAAAAAACAAAATAAAGGTTTAAATCTCCAGTGAAGATTGCATTTCAGTTTAACTATTCAAGAGTTTAACTACTTATATCAAGCCTGTGCTCCTACTTATAAACACTTATTACCATCATAATTAATAACTTCTGATACCATCCACTTGTAAATGATTTTGTAATAACGGTCAAACTATGAAACTGCAGACTAACATATAGGTGCTATTACTCCAGACTGCACTATGGAATCCAAATATCAGTTGTGACAAAGGGAAGTTGAGTTGGTACAAGCATTTGTACTTCCCTGCAATTCATCACAAGACTTCAGGTGACAAGTTATAGCCATAGCAACCTTTCCTTGACTATGCCAATTAAAAGGTGAAAAAAGTATTTTAACTTTGAAAACAAACAGCAATGATACAGGAAGGCAAATTTAATACATCCATACAAAGTTACAGTTAAAAAGGCATTTTGTAAGTTATGACAGAGTTTTAATAGTTCTTTTTAAAGTAAAATGTACAAACAGAAATCAGTCTTAATAACCAAACAGTGGGATATTAATTTCAATTTACATTACTAAATAAAACCTAAGATTACATTTTTTCTTCCCTTCGGTGTCAAAATAATGTAACTAAGTTCTCAAGTTTAGGGTGATTTCAATATAATGACCAAAGTACTGTAAGTGCTCTGAATACATAAGGCCTCTCACTATTCTTAAGTACTTATCATGCAATTGTCCTTCTCATTCCTAGCTATTAAAATAATGTAATTCGTCAGATTTCAGCCTTCAGGCTGATTTCATGGTAGTTTATCATGGAAACCAGCTTGGGAGAAAGATATACATGTGAAAGATTTGATGGCCAGCTGTATTGCTAACATCTGTGTTCTTTCACACAAGAAAATGTGGATGTGTAATTGGCACCATACAACTATTTAAGAGGGTATGGTCATTTGCTGGTGGTACAGAATTATTTTTTCTTGGCAAGTACTCAACAGCTGTAAGACAACATGTGTTGCTGAATCTCAAAGTTTTAATTTTCTCATGTACAACCTAAATGAAAAGCATTTACTAGTCTAGCGTCTATTTCAGACAGCCATGAGTTATAGATGGTAGAACAGATTACGATGATCCTGATTAAGATGAGGAGGCCACTTGATATTTGCCAAAGTTTAAATCTGCTCTGTGTGTGAGACATATGGAGCTATTAAAAGTGGCGAGTGGGTAGTACAAAAGCTGAAGGTCACTTAAAGATTAGTCAAAATGGTTGTTTTGTACTTTTAAAACACAACTATAATGAGCTAAATAATGGTACAGATTTGACTAAAATAGCATCATTAAAATAACTGCAGAGCCAAACTAACAGGTGAGTATTCCTTACAGCAAAAAACAGGTAGTTTCTTTGTCAGTCTGGGTTTTTGCAGTACTAGCATGTTTACTTCCCTCTACCAGTCAGTGGGGTCAGGCAACAATCATGCACCTCCCCATGTCTTAGTGTTTAACATACAATTTAAGCTAAATTTTACAAATATACCACTATATTTTGTGCAATGCAAATACAACTCGAACACTAACCAGTTCAGATAAAATCTCTGATCATTAACAATTACCAGCTGCATTAGCATGCACAAACATAAAAATTTATAGATTTCTGGATTTAAGGAAAGGAGTACTTATGGCACCTTAGAGACTAAAATTTATTTGAGCATAAGCTTTCGTGAGCTACAGCATCCGATGAAGCGAGCTGTAGCTCAAGAAAGCTTATGCTCAAATAAATTTGTTAGTCTCTAAGGTGCCACAAGTACTCCTTTTCTTTTTGCGGATACATACTAACACGGCTGCTACTCTGAAACCTGGATTTAAGGAGTCATTTTTCTTGTTTTGAATAAAACAAGAACATTGTTAGGATTTTGTGTCCTTACAAGTCTACTAAGGACACAATTTCTATATTCTTTTAAAAATAATATCTAGGCTGTTTGTGAAAAGTGAAGCATGATTACTCTTTGAGCTAACTAAAAAGGGCACTTGAAGACAATGTTCTTTGACAACTATCTGTTCAGCATTTCACATTAACTGCAAGAATGGGTCACAGACAGACTAGAGCTTCCTTCGTGCTAGACATTTGTCTTTATGGTGTTTATTACATTACAGAGCTCATGGCATGTGAAATAGAGGGCAATTATTTAACAGCGTCCACAAAGAAAGTCATTAAGAAGAAAAATCTGCCCTGACTTTAGTGACTTACACCCAATGCAACTGATTGCACACAGAGTGTAAGCCAAGTCAGAATCTGGCACAAGAAGTCATTTAAATCATCATGTAGGCCAAATGCCTTGATCCTATGGAAAAAAGGCTAACAAAAATGCCTATAACTATGGAAAAAATGACATTTTCCCCAGTATTTGTTTTAAAACATTTTGCATAGTAAGGCAACACATATTTGAGGAACAAACAAGATTCAAAAGAGCACTTCAGACTTGGAAGTGGGGAACACACACACACCCCATACTCTCTGAAAAGCCTTTTTTTAAGACCAGAAGCCAGCAATACAATATGAAAAGTGGCTTTTCAGAACTTGAATTTTGGTGCTTATCTTTTTTAATCTTTACCATAACAGCCAACTGCTTGGCCTTGTTGCTATGTTGCAAGGACCTGACAACTACACTAGCCTTTCTAATTTGCAGATGATCATGACCAAAAAAAATAAATAAATAAAAAATTATATTTTTTATATAATATATATAAATAAAAGCACCTAAGAGAAGCCTCCCACAATTTTCAGAGTAGAACTGTACTGCAAAATATATAGCTATTTTGTATACTCAGTTTGCATATTTTGTACATTTTGTTTTTAGCAACTCCATCTAAAATCAACAGCCCAGCAAGTGTATCTCACAACAGGTACCATCTGCAGATGGAGTTCTCCTCAATGATTTTATAAGATAACGGAGGGGATATTTTCACATTGCTTCTTCCTCCAATAAAAACAAAAAAAGAAAAGCAAGAAGATATAAAAGATTCATTGTTATGAAGTTTCAAGGGTCCACATAATTTAATAGTTCAGAAACTAGGCACTTGGCAAGGCAACTTTCTTCTACTATTAAATGCAGCTTTAGAAAACATTAAACTACAACTAACCAAATTTAAATGTGGGTTAATAGCCAAAAGCCGTGGTCAATAAAGTGACACCTTTGTACTCAGGGCAAGCCATTTCCCGTTGTTAGTACTGTAGAGTCACTATAGCTGGGAAAGTAAGCCGTGTTCCATTCTACTTCAGCTAGGTGTAGGTTCCAGAATCTTCATTCCCGTTCATGATGTAACAGGTAGTAAACTTGATTTTCAGATACACTGGCTGACCAGGCAGTTAGAAAATGTTTAGATTTGTAAACTAATGAAGTCACCGATGCACTACCACACTATTGTTTTACTGTCATGTTTCTGGTTACAGCAGCACTGTTAAGTCAAACATTTACTCCTGGGGGAATTCTGCACTAAAAAATTAAAAATTCTAGACACAATATTTTAAAGTTCTGCAAACTTTGTCAAAACAACACTATATAATCATGCCAGTTTCAATTATTTTGTAATTTATTTCAAAACACTTATCAGCAACTGTGTCTAACAATACAGACGAAAAAATTCCCTCGGCAGTAGAGTGTTAAGTAAACTGCTATGACAACCCAGTGTCTGCTTCTCTGCTCCCCCTCGTCCAGCAGCTAAGCTAGACACCCAGAACCTAGCTGTGGGCCACCCCCCCCCAGCCCAGACACTCACACCCCTGCTCCCCACCAGAGCCCAGGATCCAGAAGGAGAAACAGCCTGATGCTGGGTCCTAGTCTTGTACGGTGTTTCCAGCATGTCGCCTCTTTCCCTCAGGGCGGGCTGGGTACTGCAGCTGCTGGGAACCCTCCAGCTCCTTCCCCATCCCCCAGGCAGCATCTTCTATTTGTGAGCTGGGCTCTGCCAGGTCCAAAGCCCCGTAGTGGTGGCCAACAGCTCTGCAGCCCATTTTTGTGGGAGGAAAAGGAAATTTTGTACATAACATTGATTTCTGCACAAATACTGCATTGTAATGCAGTGAACATTTCAGAAATGAAGTTCACAACTCTAAGGTTGTTAATGACCAGTATTAAGGCACCAGCAGCAATCCTGAGAACTTCCTAGAAGCCTTCATCTAACTGGCAAATACATTTACTGAATAAGATAAAGACTCTTCCCTTCTCCTGGCAATTTCTTTCTTTTTCCACCCACATGGTAGGGTTGCTAGGGGTCCAGTTTTCAACCAAATACCCAGTCAAAAAGGGTCCCTCCCCAGCCTGGTGAAAATGAGCAAGTGAGTGAGGGTGGGGGAGAGCAAGCGACAGAGGGAGTGGGGATGGAGGGAGTGGGTCAGGGTCTCAGAGAAGGGGCGGAGCAAGGGTGTTCAGTTTTGTTCGGTCAGAAAGTTGGCAACCCATAATAGGTTGGGAGGGAACATGATGTATTTCCTCCACACCTTGGAGAGAAGGATGGACTCTCCTCCTCAGAGTGTGTTTGTGTAGGGAAAAAAGGAAGGAAAGAAATAATGAGCCCTTGGCATCTCTTCTCCCCACACCACTAGGGTTCATCTGCTCACTCTTCCCTCCACTGCCAGCGGAAAGTGCTGATGTAGTGTTCCCCTCAGTGCAGCAAAGCAAGTGAAGCACCAAATCAACATTATTTCTGAGTAGAGGAATCTTAGAACTATGCAGTCTCACAGCTCATACAGCATCAAGTATAGCTGAGCTTGCATGTCATCAAATAGCCATCACTTCTCCAGGAAGTGATGCTCCAAGCATACTTCTCAAATGCCCCTTATTTTGAAGGACATCACTCATTTTATTTCCCAAGTTACCTATATTTCACACAAAGCATCTCCCTTATTGCTACTGTTGAACATTATTTATATTGGAAAGAAATAATTGCATTGAGGTTAATTACAATAAAGGAACGAATCCTACAGCATTTTAATTTTCACGCATAAAGTTTTTAGTCCCCCCCCCCCCCCCGTTTCGGCCTTTGCCACACACTGCATCCCACAATTGGTCATCGACGGGTTGAGCAGTATGGGGAAAGGGAGTCCCAACACTTTGGCACATGCGCCATTGTGGCGGGGTATGCACCCCACAGAGGCCCTGAAGGGGTTAATGTGGGCCTTAGAGGCCAATTATAGTATCTGACTGCACCTGGAAGGAATACCAAGCTTAACTGAACATGAAGCCCAGGTGGACAGGAGCAGGCTGGTTAGCATAAAGCCAGGAAGTCAAGAGCCAAAGAAGGCTGTAAAGAGGGAGTGTGCCGTCACTCTCCGGGACCATAGATGGGGGAGGAGAAAACCTAGAGGGAGAATAAAGCCTGGGATCCTAGCCCTGGAAGAAGGAATTGTGGGGAAAGAATGCCTGAGAGGGCTGAGTAGGAGGAGCCCAGGTAAACAGCAGCAAGGAGCACAACTGAGCAGATCTTGGCTGCTCATTATTGGGTTCCAGCCCAGGGACTCTGTGTAGAGAACAGGCCTGGGTTCCCCTACAGCTAGTCTGGAGGCACTTTGTTACCCTGGGAGGACTATATAACGGCCTGGCCGGATGACTGAGTCACAAAGAGGGAGCACCCCGAGTCGAGGAGAGGGAGAGAGAGAAGGGTCACAGCGTGAGTAACCAATGGAAGAGGGCACCACACCACACAGGAGCTGGTCCCCAGAGGAAGGCACAAGGAGGTGCCCCCTATAATGAGTATACCCCATCACAGCCATCATGTTTGACTTGCTGATTTGTATCTATACAGCAGAATAGAGAAAGGAGGGTTTAAAAATCTAGGCTGAATTTCTGTGATGACGCTCTACTCATGATTATTAATGCTTTGCATACCCTTTGAGCGAGTTCATTGTTAACAGATGTGACAGTTTTAAATTGTACAGGAAGTAACCAAGCTTTTTAGAACAGTAAAAGTGAAACAAATGGCTAATGTGAAATTCTGGTCTGACTGCCCACCTCATTCTGCAAACTCAGTTTTAAAAACTGAGAACAACTTAGCATATAATATTCAATCTGAAAACATTTCTGTAAATTAATGAAACTTCAGACCCCAGAGTCTAAGATCCACTTTCAGCAAACTGATACAGATATGCATAAATTATATTCTATGAAGACATTTGGTCAGATGAGCGCCGAGTCAAAAAACCAGGGAACCTAATAGGGCTACAAGTAACCTGTTAATTTTGGATTAAGATAAGGATTTGTAGGGCAGAGGAAGGGAATTGCTCACCTAATAAGTTCATGTTTTACAGCTTATGTCCATTAAAGTCACAGGGATGGATTCTCCAGCCTGCTAAGGCTATTTTGCATTGTGTAAACTTCAAGAGGCTACAGAAAGCTAAGACAAAATCCCTGCTGTGCTGGGGAACGCTCCCCTGGTGGAAGTGGCTCTGCTATCTATAGTGCCAGCATCCCCATGCCTCCCTTTTTCCTCCATACACGAGGTGCATGTCGGGACAGGAACTCTGTACCAGTGGCACAAGGTAAGGCTGGCTATTTGCAGCATAGCCCTGACCAGCACTGAATCAGTGCCCTGTAGCTCCTCCTCCCACCCTTCCCACAATCATGATCCCACCCAGATGCAGTAGAAAAATCAACCCCATGCAAACCAGACTTGTTCTGAATTCAGAGAAATTAGAAGGAGGAGGGAAGATACTCAGAATGAAAAGTCCTAAAATGTCATGTAACTAACCAGAATTCTGGCCCTCTGCATTCTCCTATAAATAACTTAAATGGGACAGTCAGTTCAAATGGTGCCCAAAAATTATAGTTTACAGTTAGTAAAAACTGCTTTTATATCATTTAAGATCGACAAATATTCTAATAGCTTATAAATTTTGAATAATAATAAAGAGTTCTATGCAGTTTATAAACAAAGGCTTTGATACTGCAAATGTTAGGAGTAATTTTAATTTTACTCGTGCCGTTAAATTTAATAGGACTACTAACATGTGCAGTTATTCATCTGGGCCAAAAACTGTAGCTATGATCTAGTGCATGGAAACCTGAAAGTGAAGTTAACTAGAAATTGACTAGCATGAGAAAAATACAAAAACATAAAACATAAATAGTCAAACATTAGATTATTAAAAATTCTCTCAACTTTAGACACTGACAGACTAAAATTCATTTTAAGGACCTGGTATGGTATATACAGTATAAAGAACTGTCTTTCTGATAAGCTCACTAAAACTATTATCATTGTGTCTATATTATACACACACACAGTTGGCTCAAATTACAGAACAAATAAAAAGCACACAAACTACAGTTACAGTAAAGAAAGATATCATTATTTCCAATTCCTCCACCAGTCTGTCACTTTGATTTACAGCAGTTTCAAATTGTTAAGCAATGAAAATATAAACTTGACCAAATACAGTCAAGCAAGTTTCTCAGCAAGCATTAATATACTCAAAATGCATTCTAGGGGTGTGCAGAGCAATACGTTATCATCCTGGGAAGAATCTTGTTGGCTTGCTGCCATGTTAGTTTGGCTTGTAGACAATACTAACTATTCCATTCCCTGCAGCAATTTTTAAACCAGAACTAGCCATCTGAAAATCAAATGTATTTTTAACTACTCTTATTTTCGTCTGGTACTGTATTTCCCATTTCACCTACAGGTCTCATCCCAGTGACACTTTGCACCTTTTTTTTTTGGTCCAAATTACTTTTTTCTTGTGTTTAAATATAAACATTAGTTTATTTCCCCCTTCCCCTCAACCCATCCTCTTTTGTCTCCAGTATTTGGTGCACATACTCTGTACCTTAATTTAAGAAGTTTGTATGGTGTGTTATTTAACAACAACAAACAGATCCCTTTTCAATCTTTACTTTTTTCTAATTTGTCTCAAGTAAACATACAAGCTTTTAATTCTTCACAATGCCACTTGGACTTCAAAGTTTTGTGTTTCCCTCACAACTGTGCAGAGAACGCCATTCAATGATCTTTACGTTCTAACTGTATAGTCAACAGTTACAAGATGCACAGAAACCCCTGAATTCAAACAAGTCTTGGGGAAGTAAAGGATTTTTACCAGGAAGTTACAGGTCTAGGACTGCAAAATGATTTTTTAAAAGTTTCTGCAAAAACTCACTCTGGCTGTTGGCCAATCTCCTTTCAAATTATTAAATTCTCTGTTAAATTTGGCACATTTTGCAGTTTAGGTCACCAGACCTTCAAGGTAATCAAAGAATGCTAATCTCACATTTAATTAATACTCTGTATTGAAGCAAGAGCTAGGGGAGATTCTGCCACTGGAGCTCTGGGCACTGTCCCACTCAAAAAGGGAGATACCTATTTTCGTCTGGGATTTTTACCAGCACATTGCACTCATTCATACACAAGCCAACAATGGGCTCTAAGGCAATATCAGAATTTCACTCAACAGCCAGAGCCAGAGCTTGCAGAGGTGTCCATAATGAGCACATTCCATAAGGGGCTCAAAAGCATCAACATTAGCTGTGTGACTTCTCTGAAAAGTTTGACAGTCACTATACAGCTCTGAGGGTAACTTTCTAAATTGCCCTCAAGTAAACATGGGGAGACATGTGGAGCTCAGGCAACTTACTATGCACCACCTAAATTTCTGACTCAGCAATCACTACCTGTTAATGGTGACTGCCTCAGCACATAAGGCAATAAATATATTCCACTCCTAACCTGCTGTATTTTCAAACAAGCACTGCCTAGTAGAGTGCTCACTTCTTGTTTTTACTGCCCACCCAAATAAGTTATTCTGCAAGTAACAAGTTTAGAGCAGAAACAACCAATCTTTACCAGACTTGTAGTCGCATCAGAATCAGGGTGTTCCAGTTGCCAAAAAGACAATGAAAGGTTGGGACTTTGAAAAGTACCTAGTTGAGTCAGGAATGTAAAGCCCATTTGCAAAAGTTAGGCAGGCTCTTCCACACTTAAATCCCATTGGCTTTCAATGGGGTTTAGGAGGCTGGGGCAGATTAAATATTTAGATGCCTAAAGATACAGATAGGGTGCCTAATGGGATTTCCAAAAGTGTTTAGACACCCAACTCCCATTGAAATCAATTGGAGTTAGGGCCCAAATCCTTAAAGATATATTGGCATTTATCTGCCTCTTTAGGTGCCCACATTCATCATTTAGGCACCACTGACATTTTCATAGGCACCAGCATCTAAGTACCCATAGCACCTAAGTCAACCTCCGTAAAGCCACCTGAGCGCTGATGCTGTTCCACAGCTAAGCTAGGGCTCCAAGCACCTCTTCAAGTCTAAGCCCCGGAGACACCAAAATAGGATTCTTAAGTACAGTAGGCAGGGGAACACTTATCTCACCAGTGGGGCCCAATCCTGTAGGCATGCTCAGAGCCTAATACCTGTTAGCTGCCAACCCCTGCATCAGGAGGGTCAGAGGCAGGCTACCAATAGGTGCAGGAGCAGCAAAGCACATGCAGAAAAGGCAACGAGGGCACACGGCAAGTATAAGACAGGTTTCAAGCACAAGCAGGAGATACAGTTCTGGATGCTAGGGCATGGGCTAACTAAGAGGCTGACCCAGCTTAGGTGCTTAACTCCAGGAGAAGATTCACAGCTGATGATCTTGAGTGGAGAGGTGGCTATCTCTGGCCCATCAGCCACATGCCCCAGGTCAGCCAATTAGATGCCTAAGCCCTTCTTCCCACCACTTCACTTCTGAATAGCTTAGGAAAGTTCCTGCCCAGTTGACCAGCTTCTGAAAATCCCTTTCTAAGTGCCTAAGCTCTCTTCATGTATTGTATGGGAAGCTGGGTGCCTAGTCTGGGGCAGACCACCTAGGGATTAGGCATTACAACAATGAGCAGAGCAAAGCATAAGTACTTTTAAAGACTTGGGCCTGGGTGATTTGAAAATCCCACTAGCTGACTAAATACTTCGAGTAATTTAAGCACTTAGGGCCAGAGTTTAAAAATGGGATATAGATACTTTTAAAAATTTTACCCAGGGTCTAAGTCCCTATGATCAAAACACTACGAGTTACAAGTAATTCATAAATATTCAAGGTTGAGTTACTGTGAAGAATAAGTCATGTGAGTTCTTTATTAAGCCTCCACCACATTTTAAAGGTGTGTTTTAGAAATTTCCATTTAGTTATGTATGATTTTCTGTATTCCCTTTCCGGTCATTGTAGATTATCAAAGCAGCTATGTTTAAACAGAATCTCTCATAACCAGCTTCCATCCCACTCCATCTGATTAACTGAGGTCTTGATTCTGAGTAACACAACCACCTCCACATCCTTGGTAGCACGATGTGATGTCACTGTATATGATGATTGTGCCACCACAGAAATCAGGGTGATTTAAACAAAAATGCTACTATATGTAGTTAATTATTGGTAAAAACAAACAAAACAGAAAAAAAGGAAACTGTTACAGAACAATTATTTTTTTTAAGCGTTTCTGCACCTGAAATAAGGACTAATGCAAAAAGTGTCCTTTAATTTAAATATCAAAATACTGTCTGCTGGGCTTGCCTGGTTTCTTTTGGTAGACTATGTCTACACTGACCTTACAGTGGCACAGCTGTACCGCTGCAGCTGCACCACTGTAAGGTCTCCCATGTAGCCGCTTGATGCCGGCAAGAGAGAGCTCTCCCGCTTGCATAATTAAGCCACCCCCAATGAGTGGTGGTTGCTATGTAGGCTGGAGACACGCTCCCGCCAACATAGTACTGTCGGCACTGGCACTTTTGTGGGTGAAACTTTTGTCAGTCCGCTGTGTGGTTTTTTTCCCCCCCACACCCCTGACCAACAAAAAGGTTTTGCCGACAAAAGTGTTAGTGTAAACATACCCTAAAAGTTTGAATTTTAGTAGGCAGATTACACAAGTCATCTTAAGACAGATATTTACTTACAATTTTCAATTAAAACTCCCTCCAATGTCAGCTACGGACCATAGACCAAATCCTACCTTCATTCTGACCACCATGTTGCAGAAGTTAGGCCAGAATGTACTTAAATGTAGGAAGTTCTTTCTCCTTTATACAGGAAAAAAAACTAGACACTTTCTGGACAGGGAACATGGTAAAAGAACTGGAGTTTCTTCTATGATAATTCTATTACTTATTTTATAAATACTTGATCTTACTGTAAGAGAAAATGTTTAACGTTAGAAATATTTTCACCTGGGGTTATATCTATCTTTTTAAGCCACTAAACAAAAGAATTTTACAGTGGGAATGCAATATTTGCAGAGAACTCCTGCTAGTGAATTGGATGCACCAAAAATGGGAAAACTGCCATCAGCTTTTTCTGCTCATTCTCCATATGAAATCTTTATAGGATTTCTATAAATTGCTGACTACAGTTTTGTCCTATACACAAACATATTTAAATGAAAAACTGTGAAACAGAGAGAAATCTAGTAAGAGAAAAAATGTCACAAGAAAAACAATTATTGAACTAACAGCACTAACCTTGCTGCTCACTGTCTGCTTCAACTTTTGCAGAACTTGGTGCTACAGGAAGGGGTCGAGGAGGACGAGGCTTCGGAGTCGGGGGAGATATTTTTTTTCTTCCAATATATTCTACGTAAGTTCCTGGAAAATCCCCCCTCTCCCCTGTGGTTTCATTACAGCCGTTCAACCAACCAATTTCCTCAGGCTTCGCTTCTTCCCCTTCACTAAATCCAAGTGCTACTAAGGTACCTTTATTCACAGTTAATATATCCCCTAAGTGCAAGTCAATGTCTTCGTCTCGCTCTTTTTTGTAGTCATATAAAGCTCTGTACTGGTATCCTTCTGCACTCATCTTGGCAAATATTTTAACATTCAATAATGTAATTAAACAATAACAAAACTCAAGTTGTCCAGATTAATCTTTATGTACAAACAGATTAAAAATGTACTAAATGGGATAGTTAAAATGTCAATAGCAATTCCTAAAGAATACAATCCTCCAAAGATTCAAAAAGCACCAGGATCTGGTATTATGTTGCTGATGTGTTCCACTTCAAGTCTAGATCAATATTCTTCCAATTAATTCCTTTTCTGAGTTTCCTGGCACTCCTGGGACCAAGAATTCAAGTTTAGCTGAATTTTACAGCCTGTTACACCTTCTTCTGATGTACTTGCCATAGAACATCCATTATTGAGCTCCGTGCACATGCTGTATCTAGAAAAAGAAAAAAAGATTCATGACATTGTTTCAGACTTCATTAAGTTTGCAAGACTTCAGCTATGTTACATTTAAGTTATATGCAAGACATACTTCTGAAAGCATGGGAGAGGTCATACATTCCCATGGAAAGGCTGAAAAGAGGGTCAAAGTCACACCAAAACTATGGCCATTTACACATGCTAATTTTCCAAAGTCTTATCTGGTCAGAAGAGACCAATTTAAATCCTTCAGTCAAATAGGAGGTATTTCCCTCTGAACCACCATGTCTCAAGACACATGGCATACACTATGGATATCGGGGCACCTGCAGAGGGCTAGCTGCTCCATACTTCTTCCCTCAGCACACTCAGCTGTCTAACCTCACAGCAGGACTCCATCTAATGCCTTTCTGCTAGCACATGGCCCTAACCTTTCTTCACAGGAGATATGTCAGGACAGAATGGGAACCCACTAGAATTAGTGATGACATGGTCAGAATTCACATCAAGGGTATTCCCCTGAAGTTTTACCAGAGAATGAGGATGTGCACAATTGTTTTCCTGTAAGCCCAGGGACCTCCATACATGCTTGCATAGAGGAGCTTACTTGCTGTTTGAGAAAGGGGGGGGAGGGGCGAATGATGCTACTTTTACTAAGCCTCCCTCCCCCTCCAACAGATTGTTTGGGCCCTTTTAGCACGGTTTCCTTTAATTTTCATGCTCTGTGCAACAGAAGTCAGAAGTCATCCTGCCCTCTCTCAAAATTTTCTTAAATTATGCTATGTTATATTTTTGGTTAGGTGAGGGTCTTCCCCCTCAATTTCTAATTTGTTTTTCTAGTGGTAAAGTATGTTACTCAGCAACTGAAAATGACACACCCAGACCACCTAAGAAGGAGCAGTTGAGCAGGGTTGAGAGAGTGGGTGCTTAAGTTACTTAACACAAGAAACTATAGGTCTGAAAGTTCAATCAAGTCTAACTAGAAAGCAGTGAGTAAAAACACTGTTGAAAATAACCTTTTAATATATAGTAACAAAGATATACAGAACAACAGAATCCTTTTAAACTGTATTATTTGAATTGTTATTCCTTTGCATCTACTTACGTCCAACCATCAGGATACCTGTGTTGGGATACCAAACTGCTGTGCTGGGATACCAAAGAGTGCGAACTATTTAGTGTCACACTGAAAAACTTTTAAAATGCATCAGAATAAAAGTCTTAAGAGTTATGTAATATGAGTAGGCAATAATTTTACTGTATATTGAAGTGCTGTGCAAGTGTAAGAAATGTTCATAAACTAGTTTAATGTAGTAGAAAAAATCCAGACTGAATAGTCCCATATCAAAAAGAACAATGTGAGAACAAAGGGCCCGATTCACTGGTATGTTAGAAAAATTTTGCACTGCTCAGGTAGCATGAAGCTGCCCTAAGCCCAGTTTAACTGGGCACTGCTGGATTCATCCTGAATAGTAGAATCCTCAAGAGACACAGCACTGCCATAGGGGCTGCTGCATCACCCTCCATCACAGCTACCAAGGGGGGGGGGCATAAAATCCTTGCTCCTGGCTAATTTCTGGCTGCTATAATGGCACCTGGCACACCATTGCAGTTGGACCAGGAAGGAATTATTGAAGCCACGCTTGCACACAACTAGTGGCCCAAACAATGACATAGAAGTTGCAGATAGTATGCTGGAGTAGAGGTGGTGTCTACCAGGAATAACGGTTTCTGCAAGGTTAGACCACAACATCAGGCCTGCCTGTCAATTTTGGGTGAGGGGACAGCAGCCATTTTGTCCTGCTACCAAAGTTCCTCACAAAGCCCAGTCAGTCTTTATACACTGATGGGCAAATGTGGTTAAAGAGTTTAAAAAACAGCAATAAATGACAGTCTTAGATATTAGTTTAGCTGTATGGCAACGCTCTCTTTAGAAAAATCAACCGTGTCACCAGTTCTTTATTTTGTCCTGTTAAGATGTTATTCCAAATGGAGTTATATTGTCTCTATCTTCAGATATTTGAGTTAAAAATAAATAGCTAAGAGACTGCCTTAATTATTATTCAGCTAGGGGAGTTTAAAATGCGGGGGGTGGGGGGGGGGAGAGGAGGCATACCATTGGCAAGAAACATTGCTATATTTAGGGAGGAAATATGAATGAATAGCCAGGTGGCAGACGGAGTGGAGTAGTGCACAATGGGGTAGAAGGAGGATTGTAAACATACCAAATGCTAATTTGTTCTATTTGCAGCCTAAGGGCTTGATCCTGAGGAGATAGGAGTACTTGTAACCTTATCAATCCTTAATTCTGGGCAGAATTCCACTACGATATGCCTTGTGCTAACACCACTTACTTAAAATTAAACACTAGATTGCTAGAGGTTCCTACACATCATCCCCCACTGAGATTTTTAAGTATTTTCCCCCGTATCCAAAAAATAATGTTCTGGCACCCACACCTGTGGTACCAAAGCATTTCCTCCCACAGCAGCATTCCTCTGTTGACTAACTAAAAAGGAAAATGTATCTGCCTTCCACCCCCATGAATAAATGCTGCTTTCAGTCGTTGCCAGGCTGGAGGGAGACTTGCTTCAATTTGCTCATGTTCACATGTATCCACAAAATACTTCTATATCATCAGAGTAACAAAAATCCACCCCCTCCCCGCCCCCAATAGACTACACACAAGATACAATTGTTCCTATCATACATGCATTCATCTGACCTTTCTTTCCAGAGATTCCCTAATCCACTGTGGGGGAAAAAGAAAATTCCTAGAAAAATCTGCCTAGCATAGAAACTTTCCTTCTTTAATTATCACATGAGCTTTGTCAGCAGACCAGATCAACAAATTTAGAGATGCAGTGCAATGCACTGAAAGAACTGAAATAGAAGTTCAACAATGGATATTTGCTTGACTAACTTCTCCCCACTAGGTGTCTACAAGGTGCAATTCAAATTTCAGTTATCGCTACAATGAAAGTGTGATGCTACCATTCTCTAAATAAAAATAAGATAGATAAGTAGCTTGTTTGGATGTTATTTTGCTAAAGAAAAGAAAATTAATATAATAAACCAATGAAATATCATAAAATGTATTGTATATGATTTATCACACCATTTATAATGCCTTATCCTTAGATGAAGCAGTTTAAGCATCTGTGGTTTCCTGCACTGAATTAATTCAAATATTTTTACACAGACAAACTACACTGATCAATCCCAGATTCCTGCAAAAAATGCCATTCTGAAACTTAAGCAGACATTCCATAAAATATTATATATACACTGACTGCAAGGCCATGCTGGAGATAAATGACAGCATCTTAAATTGGTAAAAATACAAAAAAAAAAAATTCATATTGCAGCCAGACCTAAGTGTCTTTCCATCCTATTAAGAGGAAGGATAAGTAATCCCCTCTGGAATCCTCCTCTGACAGGCAGTTAAGAGGTCACCCATAGACTGAAATCACTTCTGCAAGGAAATCAGCTTTCCATCAGTCAGAGGGACAGAATTCTGTCCCCACAGGTGTAGGATTGGGGGACAAACTAACAATTGTCAACACAACATACTGCAAGTACAGCCAATCCATTGCTTGGAGGCAGGGATTTGGCAACCAAGTGTACTTCTTCCTCTCACTTATGGACCAGAATCCTTGAACCATTAGATTGTTTCTACAAACCCAGACAGGAAAGTTGCAATACACTTAACAAAAGCTATTCTTCCTTCAAATACCATCATTAAGATTCAGAAAGCAATGCAGTTTCTCAAAAGTAGTATAAAACATTCCCATACCAAGCTGCTAAATATCTCCAATGAAAAAAGTTTGTTGTAGAAATCTGTACATAAACTTGCCAAATTGGAAGACATTAGTTATATTACTAAGTAACTCTGAAAGGGTTTTTTTGTTTTGTTTTTTAAATATATGGGGAAAGTTTTCAGAGATCACAGGGAAAGAAAGGCAAAGCATAGTTCTTTCCATAAATCTCCCAACATAAATGCAAGTAAATATTAATTTATTTTTAAAAAGTTTCTAAACACAGTCCATTAAAAAAAAAAGCAGGAATAAATGCATTATGTACATATATCTCTAAGTTCTAATGAAAATAAACCAACGGGGCAGTTTTTCATGTGAAGTTGTAAGGATTGCTCATAGTGACTATGAACAAGAGATTGAATGCTGACATTTAAATCTAAAGTTGCAATGCTATGAAAGCTTTTCAACAATATAAAGATCTAACATCTTGCTACGCTCATACACCACACATATAATTGAAGTAGGAAATGCCGTCCACTCTTTGGTTTGCTAAGTCAGCCAATTCCTTTATTAAAAAAGAATCGTTACTACAGCTTGGGGACACCATGCCTGCTTTGGTTCCTGACAAGAAGTTAATAAACGCTGAAGTTTAAAAGTTGGGAGCGTCCTGCGAGCCTCTCTCCCTTCCCCAAGCCCCGGTGCGGGTCGCGGCGCGGTCTAACAGGGGAGCTGGCTCCCGCAGCAACTGCACAAGACGCTGCACACAAAGGGGAAAGCGGCTCCTGCAAAGAGCCTGGCTGGCTGCACAGGGCAAACCCGGAGCGCTGTCTCTCGCCATCTCGGCCACGGGCAGGACTAACTACGGGCTAAGCTAGGTTTTTAACAGCCCAACGCCCCCCGCCGCGGGGACGCAGGCTGCCTGCAGCACGGGGCAGCGCTTCCTGCCCTGCCTGCCTGCCTGCCTGCCACCACCCCCGGCGCGCGGGGCTCAGATCCTGCCCCCGCTCCGAGAGGCCCCGGCCGTGCAGGAACGAGCCCAGCGCCGAAGCCCCCGGCTCGCTCGGGCAGCTCTTCCCCGGGGCAGGCGGGGCCGGGCGCGTACAGCCCTTACCGTCCGCAGCGGCTCCGCGCCGTCCCTCGCTCCCTGCGGCCGGGAGCCCGCTCCAGCCCCTGCACCCGGCACCGCCGTCGCGTCCCGCTCGCCTCCCGCAGCTCCGCTCGCCGCCCCAGCGCCCCTCCGCTCGGTGCCCCCTCCCGACCCGGCGTGCGCCCCGCCTCCCCACGCCCGACCAACCCGCTCCGGCTGCGAGGGCCGGGCGCCGCCCACCCGGCCGCGCTGTCAGGCGGCGGGCAGCCTCTGCGCTGGCCGCGGCCCCGGGCGCCTGCTGGGTCCGGCCTGGGTCCTGCGGCCGCCGCGCTTCCACCCGGGGGCTTCTCCCGGCCGGCCGGGCGCCGCCTTCAGCGGGAGGCCGCCCCCTGGAGCCGCTCTCCGGGCCTGCCCGGAGACCCCCAGCAGCCCCGAGAGGGCGGAAATTGGGGCCCTCCGTTGCCCCACCGCCCCGCGGGTGAGCAGAAGGAAATCAAGGCCCGCAGCTGCCCCTCGGTTACCCCGCAGGGACCCCGGGGCCCGCTGGCTTTTCCTGGCCGTGGCAGGTGAGGGGGCTGGGGGGGCAGCCGAGTTGTGACTGTTGTACCTGCCGCCCCGCAGTGTGCGTGGCGCTGTACGCACAGCCCCGGCCCCCAAGGCAGGCCACTGGCCTTGTGAATCCGACTCAGCGCAGCAAAGGACATCAAGGCACAAAGGGGAAGGAAGGGTAACGGGGGAGGAGAGTTGGGCCAGTGAGAGATCACCCTCTTCTCGGCATCTTGATCCTCTTTGGGTGTTTTGTTTTGTTTTTTAATAATAATGTAATACATGAGGGTCGGGTTGAGAGTGTCCAGAAGACAGGCCTGGCTGTACCCGTATGGGTGTATTATAGGTACCCACTGCAACGCAGTGTCCTCTTCATTGGTGGCTGCCCCAACAGCATGATGCAACAGGATGGTGTTGTGTCAAAACATCATCCTGTCACAATGTGATGACATTTCCCAAGTCCTCAAACTTGACCATGGGACAGTCCTATTTAAAAAACGAGGCTAGCCTGCAAAATCTGGTACAGATGATAACGAACCCTTGTGCACTGCTCACCTCCATCCAGTGGTACATGCTCTAAGCTGTCGCGAACCCAGAGCTGCGAAGGACCTAAGTGTCACTACTGTGAACAGCCCTGGTTTGGCGGTGGGGGGGGGGGGGGGAGGATAAAGCAAGAAGCACAGTGAAATGGGAGGCAGTGGGAGCCAAGATATTAGGCAGGTATAATTAATTATCATTTTACAGTGCCAAAGTATGCTAGGCTCCACACAGTACAGATTAAAAAGATATAGTCCTTGCTCCAAAAGAATTTACACTCTAAATTGTATATGTGACAACAGTGGGTGTAACAAAAGCACATGGGTTGCAGCAACAGGATCGTGCAGTTAAGGCATATACACATCATGCTAGAACAGGTATTTGATTGTCTGTAAATTAAATAATAAATATGTATACAAATGTTATGATTTACTTGTGGGTGTCAGTGTGCAAGTGGGTCTTGAGGGATTTCAGTGAGAGAGTGGCTTGGCAGGTCAGTTCTGGAAGGACATGTAATGCATAGAGGCCAGCAGCATGGAAAATCATGCAGAGACAGCCATGCAAGAAGCAAACAGGTAATCCAGGCCGTATCATTGGGGGTTGGGTATGAGTGGACAGAGTCACAAGATAAGGGACTAGGCTGGATGTGTAGGCACAGGTGGAATCTTGAAAGCAAGGACAAGAAATGTAAGCTTGGTGTGGTGGAACAGGGAGAGCCAGTGGAGGGATTCAGAAGGGTGGGATATTGTAAGATTGACGAGCCAAGAAGATGATTTTAGCAGCTGTGCTTTGTATGGATTGGAGAAAGGTGATGTGAGTGTCGAGGAGGTCAGACAAAAAGCAGTTGCAGTAATCAAGACAGGACATAAGGGCATTGACAAGAGTTTTGCCTATCTGGAAAGCGGGAAAAGGTCAGATCTTTGAAATGTGGTAGAAGAAACAGTAAGACTTAGGCTGATAAGATGATGCAGATGCCCAAAAACATATATGGTGTGAAGCCTGATGATTAAGACAAAAGTACATTTTTTTGTATGGAACTGCCCTGTTTTCAGTGGTTCATTCGTGGAAAAAAAAATCTGTTCATCGACTGATTGTAACCACTTTTGGTAGGGAGCAAAACAGATTCACTTCAGTACAGTCTAATTAGTTTTCACTCTCTCTAAAAGGTTAGTGGATAGTGGGCATGGAGGAAACTAAATATTTTTTGAGTTCTGGCTTACTTTTGACCCTATATTTTTCTTTTTAATCAAGGGATTTTTAATCACAAAACTCTGGAAAATCCTGAACTCTATTATTAAACTTTACATTTCTCTTTGGAATATTAAATTAGTTACTACTGTTATATAGGCCCAATATTAAACAAATGAGTTTTAGGGTAGGGTGTACTTTGCAGCAGGAACATTTTTTCACTGATCTGACTCCACAAGTTTTTAATTAGAACATAAAATCAAACTTTTTTTTTTTCAAAGATGTTCTCCTGAGGCAAGTTTTCCCATGATTTCCTTCTAGGGTTCTGTGGACTATTTAATATTTTTTCCTCCTCTCTGAATCCCCAGTCTCATTGCAACCTCTGCCTTTGCATCCAAGGAGAACTGAATGGACTCCCTTTGAACCATTAGCACCACTCCTTCATCAGTTCTTTAGGTTGACTTATCTCAGCACAGGTGTTTTCTGCTTCTGTGTACATCAACAAGCACAACAGGGCTCCAATCGTGATAGGGACCTGCCTAAACATTACTGTAATTTATATATTAAATATAATAAATTGAGGGATGTTGAGGGAACTGCCAGGCCTATCCATCACACATTTGTTAAGGGTTAAAAAATGCAGGACTAAAGGCAAAAGTAGAGGAAAGAAAAAAAAGAAAGGTACCCCTCTTCTTTCCAGACTGCTACTTCTGGGATTTTCTGTAGCTGAGGGCAGAAACCACATGAATTTTGAAGGGGGTTAGAAGGCTGGCCTGGTTGGAAAGCCAGTTCCAGGCATTGGTCAGTCAGTTAAGGATTTAAAGAGACGTCAAGAACCTCTGCAGTTTGGGGCCTTGAACTGTGGGTGTACAGGTGGGGAAAATTCTATTTGTGGGTGCTTCTCCTCTGAACAGCTGCTTGGAAAGAAATACATGACCCAGTCCTGCAAGCCCTCTGCAAGTAAAGAGGGCATGTATTTCAATGGAAGTTACATTTGTGGAGGACTTGCTTGATCAGGCCCAAAGTTTCTTCTGAAAAATGTCATTAACCAACTGAAAGGCAAAGCCACAATGTAACATAACAAGCAAGGAAAATTGTCAAACCAAGCAATTGGGGAAAAGAATTAAAGACAGAAGTGGGGGAAGGGTGAAATAAAAGAGGACTCAATTCACAAAAACTGGATTAGCAAGGTGCAAGCCACATTCACAGGAGGTGTGTGCTGTAAAGGACATCTTTAATCTTGCATTCATCGGGACTCCACAGAAGGACGGCTGGCAAAGGCTGCCTAAGGGGGTGCAATAAATCAGCGGAACTCCCATCTACCCTAAGCATACCATTCTCTGGAGCTGGTGCTGATCACTTTGAGGTTTGTGATTGCTGTCTGTTAGCAACTAGGTGAGTTGAGCCAGAATACCAGCATCTTTAAAAATAAAAAATAAATAATTAAAAAGGTGTGCCATCCCCCCTGCCCTCAAAGGAGCCCCAACTGATCAAATCAGCAAGTAGTGTGGAACTATACAAAGTGTCACAGCAAAGTAGAGTTGGAGTTTAAAGAGGCTCCCTGGAGTTTTGTCCTTTGACTCTAAGACATCCTCAGTCCCTGATGCATGTAAGAGCCCTATCTAGGGCGATGCAGCAGTGTAACTGGATTAGCACATTTCTCTCCCCTATATTCAGAGGCAGTTACTGTGCTGTACTTGAGTGAAATTAGCCCAGGGAGCATATTTCCTTGTAGGAAAGAGGTTCAGCCTGATCTCAAGTTGGAAATTCAAAAAAACAAAAACTGAGGTGAGAGAAAGGAAACCAGGGTTGTATTTGTTTAAAAGATCTGAGATGAGGGCAGTAGCATCCACCAAACAGAATCCATGGGGAAGCCAGATCTCCCACAGCATCAAGTCCCTCACTTCAATTTCACCTGACAAACCCCTTTTGTGCATTCACTGTCAGATTACTTTTGGGGGGCAGGGAAGTTTCAAAATTCTTCTGCTGCTTTTAAAATCTTTTATATTTTAAGTCCAATTCATGTCCGGGTAATTCCATTGACTTCAGTGGATTTGCAGTGGGGATGAATTTGGCCCATTGGGGCAGATTGTAAGGGGTGTCTGTGTGTAGGGAAGTTCTGTTGGAAGGTGCTTTGGGAGGGGTGAAGTGTCTGCATCACTTGTCATCAACTAAATGAGTCCTGTGGACACTTGAGATGATATCATACTATTCTGGAATAGACAGATTTCAACCAGCAGATTTAAATGCAGTTGAGAAGTGCTGGTTGAAGATGAGTCCGTGTATGAACTGTAAGATAGACTCTTTATTCCATGTTCCGTGCATGTGTGTGTGTATCTATAGTAAGCCTGTGGCTACACCAGCACAGTTCACATTGTCTTTGCCAAGTTACTTATGTAAAACCCCAAAGGATTAAGCAGAAGTATGTGGAGTCAGGATAAACACAGAAAACCAAGCCAAGTTCATTGCAAACATGAAAGAAGGGAGAAAAAAATCTCAATGAAGAGAAAGAATTAAAGGCTGTGAACTGTGATGTATTCCTGTCATAGCTAGGATAAAGGGCATATAGTATTCCAAAGAATCAAGCTTAATGGATAGCCTTTGGAAGGCAAAACAGTAACATGAAAAGCAAGCTGCTTCTTTGCTTAAAAGTGTTTTTAACATCAGTACATTGCCACCCATGACCTACAGAGATGGAGGAGATGCTAAAAATCACACAGGAATGTATAAAAAGAAAAAGCCCAAGCTTGCTATCATACTGAGATGCATGGAAGCAAACCCATACTTAATAGACTGTAAAGAAGCTGAATGGGCACATGAGTAACAGCCATGCTGCAAGTAAAAGAGGTGAAGAATGGACTAGTTTTATGACTCATACGGATATTAAAGAGAGCAAAGGCTAGCTGCTAGTTGTATATCTTTACAATTCCATGTAAGATAACAGTCATATGTACTTATAGTCCCTACATATCACAAATGGAGAGCTTTTGGAGAACCTACTTGCTTTGTTTGATTCAAAGCAAGAATGTTTACAGAGGTAATAATGAGACTTTTGTTCTGCAGTCGACAGAATATGGCTGTGATGACGATATCTCCGAAACTCCCAAGATTTTTCCTCAATCCACCAAGATCACCCTGGCCTGACCAGGCACATAGAAAAAGCACGTGAATATCACTCATCTGACGGAGCCAAAAATCCTGACCAGTCATACTGCTCCACCTTCCTCTTTGGTTAAACTTTTCCACAATACTTAGAATCATTCAGAATGACTCTTAGAGCAATTACCCAACCTCAATACACCCAAAAAAAACCTTACCCCATGAGCAGTTTTTTACAATCAGTAAAAGGAGAAAAGCCAAAGAATTTTTTACATTCACTAGGGACCTTGATGTGCTAATCTATTAACTAGAAGGTGCTCCAATATTATGGTGATGAGCAAACTTACAAAACACTAGAGTGGGCTTGGAAACTATTTTGTTCCTGCAAAAAATGTCAATTGAAATGAATTCTTTTGTTTTTGTCAACAAAATTCTTTGACATTTTTTAGGTTTAATGTCAAAACCCAAACATTGGGGGGGGGGTTCATTTCTCAGCCACCGAACACTGAATTTTTTATTTTTTTCTAGAAACCCCAGAAATTTTCAACAAAAGCATTTTTCACAAAAATTTCATTTTGTCAAAAAGCTATTTTCTGTTCAAAACAAAATGCCAGTGGAATGTTTTTGACCAGCACTACAACGCACAGAGAGAAATATTTAATGGTTTTCTTAGCTGCAACATTGCAGAAAGTGGTAAAATAATGTGTTACAAACAACATATCTGCAAATGTGACATCTGTGTTTATTTTTCAGCCAAGTAAAATGATATAAACATAGATTCTGCCTCTTATTAAATATGAGTAATTCTTCTGCTGTTGGTGAAGTTCCATTACAACACTTCCCACCATCCTGTACAGATTATTTCATGTTCACGAAAGGTATAGGTCAGATAGCTCTGCAGACTAAAGTGTTCTGTGTAGACAACAAATACATCATGAGTAATAGTCTTATAAGCTTTTACAACTACTGTATCACTGATGCACCCAGTGTAAGTTAAAACTGTCTTACAGGGACCCCCTAGAAATTAGAGAATGTAATTAAATGTCTATAGCCATCAAATTTATGTCTTTTGAGACTATTAATAAAGGTGACAGTTGTGAGATGGGCTTTAATATGGACATCTGAGCTTGGGGGATTCCGATTCTATGATGAGGGGCACTATGCAAGAAACAGATAGATTTACATAACAGGGTGGTGTGTCCTCTTTAAGGAGTAGTGGGGGGGGGAAGGCCAGCCAACCCCGGTTCCATGACATGGGCTCTTTAAGGAAATAGGTGTTCAAGGGAGCAGCAGACAAGATGGGGGATGGGGACCAAGTCTTAATCAGGTAGATAATCATGATAAACACAGCTGCCCAGTGATTCTCAGAAGGGGAGAGAGGGCAGACAGCCTGGAGAAGAGAATTGCAGGGGCATATCGAGTGAGGAGAGAAAGTCCCTGGGATGGGAACCAGAACCAGAAGAGACTGGTGACCTGGGGAAGCCATCTTGAATCACAGTACAGCCCCAAGAAGAAGAGCTGTGGGGCCCCTGAACCAATGGGAAGAACCAACAGGGACCAAGGCAGGAGGAGATTCGTGGAAAAGACTCTCTAGAGAGGCCAGGGGCTGCCGTGAGACTGGCAGAGCTCCCTGACTCAGGAGGAACTGCATCAAATTGGGGAACTTGAAGCCCTGGAATAAGGGTTATATGGAAGCACCAAGAGGGAAGGGTGGGCCTGAAAGGGCCAAAGGAGACTGACTTTTGTAAAGACATAATAAATTAGATCCCCCCAAAAGGGGTTGCTTGAAGTACTCAGGGCTATGAATAAGTTACTCGGAGAACCAGGAGGGAAAAGAGGACAGGTGCCTGCAGGACCACATTGGTCCATGAGAGGTTGTGCTCTGGGATGCCACCCTGCCAGTTAGATTTAAATGAACTGCAACTCATTTTGTGTAAACTCTCATATGGTAAAGGCTCTCCGGTTTAGTCCATGGACTCCAGTCATCTGAGGCATCCAGTTCCCCGTAAAACAATTATTCGTAGCAGTCAGTGATCACTTTAAATAGTGATATACCTCGTAGATAGGCAGCACCTTCATGTCTTCAAAGCATGCAAAGCACAAGGCCCTGCCATGCAATATTTTCAAGTTGATGGTGAAAGTTTAGGAGCAGGTTGATCTTCCAACTTAAACAGAATTATTTTTGGATGGGGGGAAAGATATTTCAATATAAATATGAATGATCCAAATTCTGCATGGCAGTAGTATGTACATAAAATGTTCATGCATAAAATTCCTTGAGAGATAGCAGTAGCTTGAAACTAACATGAAATTAGGGCCCTATCCTGTGAAATCAATGGGAGTTTAAGGTTCATGAGAAATGCAGGATCTAATCACTTTCAATCGCTGCTTGGGCAATACCCTGTGCTGAAGCACCAGACAAGAATGATTCTTTGCTGCTACCCTGGACTAGAGTTGTTAGTTTTAAATCTTAGTCCTTTGGGATAAAGTTGTCAAATGATGAATTTGTGCCAACTTGACACCATGTTGAAATCAAGCTACATAGTGACAAAACTTCATAATCTCATGCTGGAATATAATCTCAACACAACGTAGCAGATATTGTTCCATCAGGTCCCAAATGGTAGCACTGAGAAAATCAGGGTTGTTTCATAAAACTGAGATAGTAATGGACACAAGGGAGTGGAAGAGTGTCTCTCACCTTCGCATATGATACTAAACTACAAAAGCAGTGCCTCTATTGTTCCTCCACATAACATTTTTCCGACAGGAGTAGCAGAGTGAAACTTACAATGGTTGTATTAGTTCCACCCCACTGTTGCAGCCAGAGCCATTGGACAAGTGCCCTCATCAGGAGAATCCTCACGGGTAGGTTTTTTTGGGGGGGCACAAATGAAAATAGCCAAGCATGTCCTCTGACATAAGCATTTTCATGTCTAAAGTTACTCACCTACTTTTGAGACACCAATAGAGGATACTTTTGAAAATTGGGGCCATAATATAAATTTATATACCACTGTTCTCACTGCAGTTGTCCTTTTTTGCAGTGTATTTCTGCTGTTTGTAGCTGCTATAAAAATTCTATATTATGAAATAATATGCATTACAATAAAATGTTTTTAAGAAAAAATTTAATATCAGTGTAAAACAAACATAATAAAATGATATACAACCTTTTGGGGGGAAAAATTAATTTCAGTTGGCATTGGCAAATTTAAAAGAAATGTTTGCCAGATATAATAAATTGTTACAGAAAGATTTTTTGTACTACTAATGTTTTAATCACCAAAAAAGTGATCAAATAAATTTTAGTTAGTATTTTTAAATATAAACAGAATAGTTGTTTACAAGTTATTTTCTTACAAAAGCAGAAAAAGACAAGGTGTCAGCTGTCCAACCTAAAGGAATACTGCAGAGAAGTGTTGTTTTGAAAAAACAGTTATGGGTAGCCGTTTAAGAACAATATATCAAAACAAGTATGCCCAGGACTTTGCTAAATTGGAAATAAAATCCATCAGTTACTAATAGAATGAGAGCAATGCTATCCACATGCTTCAGTTGTCATCTCCCTATTATCAGTGAGCCTCAGAATAACAGAATAATTTAATGTTTTTACTTGCAGCTGAAGTGGTGCAACTCCCTCCCAATTCTCTTTTTAACTGTTAAACCACAAAAAAAAAAAAAACCCAACCCTAAAAAAAAAAAAACAGCTATACTAAAATGAAGTTGAGAGTTCTGAGGAAAGCATGTAAATTCAAAGATAAGGCTGCTGATCTGCAGCCCCTTACTGTTGGAATTGTTCCTTGTTATTGCACGTCTCATGTGAGATGATGATCCTGGGCTTTTGTACAACTCCCTCAATTCTAGAGCTTTATTTTAAATGTTGTTTGGAATATAGGCTATTTCCCTGTAATGTTTCAGGTAGGGAAAGAATGCCTGGAATAGAGTTAGTTAATCTATTAAATTCAAGTAATATTTGTTACAAATTTAGTTATTTTTTGGATAGCAAAGGAGGGAGGAGGGTTGGCTAATAGATACCTACAGCATCAGCCCCTCAAAGCCATGTGGAAAATACAAAAGCTGCATTAGCTTTTCAGCAGCCCTCTACATTAGTGTGCAGAGAGCCTGAAACAAAAGCGCCAAAAGTTGTGAATTGTCCCATCCAATTTCATTCCGCAATCTATGGCTCGGGGAAAGCCTTCACCATGATCATCCCAGCAAAGAACTCTATGGGAGTGGGGGTACTATTGTGGCTTAGTTCCATCTCATCATAGTTCTTCTAGGGAAGCAACCCCTGTAAGAGAAGATGTCCCAAGACGGCCTGATACTGAGGCGTCACTCACTAAGGAAAAGGAATTCTGGGAATTGTAGTTTCTCAGCAAGAGTCATGTGTCTCCGGGATCACCTGACTGCCTGTGAGGGAGCCATATAAGAAGTAGCCTGTGTTCAATACAGAGAGATGAGGATTGGGAAGGGACCGTATTGGGGCTGTTCCACACTGGCACTGTGGAAAGCCTGGCATGAGAGACCTGGATGGCAGGGGAGGGGGTTGTGATTCTCTAGAAAGAGCAGCAGCTGATGGAGCCTGGTCTTCTTTTGCATGGCATAAAAACATCAATGTTAGATGTTCAGGTCTAGACTGGTGACGCAATTGATTGCCTCAGGTGATGTACATTGGATGGAAGAGATACCACCGGGATATGATTGTGAGAGACATTGGTTGATGAGGTGTTCCAAGGTTTGAAGTCACAAATAGAATTCGCAAAAAGAAAAGGAGTACTTGTGGCACCTTAGAGACTAATAAATTTATTTGAGCATAAGCTTTCGTGAGCTACAGCTCACTTCGTCGGATGCATCCGATGAAGTGAGCTGTAGCTCATGAAAGCTTATGCTCAAATAAATTTGTTAGTCTCTAAGGTGCCACAAGTACTCCTTTTCTTTTTGCAAATACAGACTAACACGGCTGCTACTCTGAAACAAATAGGATTGTGTCTCAGTTCCTATTTATGAGGGAGGTAGGTGCATCTGCCTTGTGATGTGGACCATATTTTCTACGGGAGTGAAAAGTCAATGGGTTCTTTGGTTGGGTCTTTGATCAGGTGTTTGTTTGGGATGGTGCCATCCTTCCATCTTGCTCACCATTAATCTTCAGGGGAAAACCCTGAGTGTTCAAGCTCTTGAACTCCAAGCTAAAGGTTTTCTGGATTTGTTTCAGAATCTCGATGTTATTTAGGTCTTCACATATTGGAAGACCCTTATTCTCTCTAATATGATGGGATTCACAAAGGATTTTCACATTGTAATGAATGTGAGATGGGTGGATTTGTGCTAATACAAGAGCCACGGTTGTACATTAATTTTACTGTGAGTTGTGCCGAGGGCTCTAGACTCCTTAATCCAGCTGTGTTTATAACTAGTTCACTGGCTGCCATTGGTTCCCCAAACGAGAGAACACTTAGGAATGGCATTTCAGACACTGGGCTGTTGAGCTCTGGCTTGAAAAACATGGTTTTTAGGGAACAGACTATTTTAAAAAAGGGCCTGTACTTTGTGAAGATTCTGCACTATAGACTAAAACTCCTACACAATTGTCATCTGGAGAGGACCATCTATGTGGCACCTTTTAATAAAGGATGATGTCTCACCTTAACCCTTAAAAGAAGTAGACTTGTACTGCAGTCCATTGAAAAGTGACTGTTTTCAATGATTTATTGTGGGAACAGGATCAGAAGGGCACCATTTATTCTCAGGTTGGATGGATGCCCACTCTATGTAGCTAGGCAGGGCTCAGGTGGGATTTTAGTGAGGCATTGGCTTGCTGCTGGTTCCCTGCACAGGGGTAAATTTTACCTTGTATCTTTAGGGTGTCATGTAAGCTTTGAAAACAAACAGCTGGTTTTTATTTTGGGATGTATAAACAAATACTTTATTTTGCACCCAAATCTCTTTCATGAGACTTTAATATGTACTGAAGATCCCTTCCCCTCCCAATGAAGACATCAGAATTACAAGGCTTAGGCAAAGCCTAGTGTGTAGATCACGGGAGTAGAACTCAGGAGACCTTGGTTCTAGTCCTGGCACTGCTACTGGTGGGCCTTGGGCAAATCACATCCTCTCACTGTGCCTGTTTTCCCAGCTGTAAAATAGGGATAATATTTACCTCCCTTCATAAAGCCCTTTGAGATCTACTGATAGAAAGTGCTATATAACAGCTAAATGCTAGGTGGATTTCTCTCTTCCTCACCACCCCAATCATGAGCACCTGTTTTGAAGGGGAAAGGAGGGGGCAGGGTAGAATTCTTAGCCAGATAGGGCCTTCATTTCCCCAGATGGAAACCTTTTTAAGTTACATCACTTTTTTCATATTGCCCTTTTAAAATCTATTTCCTGTCTGATTCTTTCAGCCACCCAAAGAAGAAGCCACCCCCATGTTAAGACCTTACGAGGGATGCATGTGTATGGCATTTGGCAGGCCAGGGTGATTTCAAG
Organism: Natator depressus; assembly: GCF_965152275.1. NCBI lineage: Eukaryota > Metazoa > Chordata > Testudines > Cheloniidae > Natator > Natator depressus. The sequence goes on along the minus strand of NC_134238.1, from coordinate 42,778,885 downwards.
GAAGGGGCAGGCTCACTTCTGTTATCTAGTTGCATCTGAAAGAGAAGCATCCCCTCAGGTGCTGTGCAGAATGGGTTGCCTTCAAAAATGTAGTTGCAGATGTGGCCCACTGCTCTGACCCTTCATGGGCTTATGCCCAGAGGATCTGTGTTGTGCATGGCCCCGTATGCCACAGTCTTGTTTCCTCTCAACATAGGCATGGTAGCACAGGGCCTCTATGGAGATCTGTTTGCTGCGAAGTATAGACATTATGTGGGCCTGATACTTCTCTTGTGTATGCTTGTGTGTAACTCCATTGATTTCCACAGATGCTCTTGGTTACCCTGTCTTAAATAAGAGGAAAATCAGGTTCCTTTTGTGTGCCTTCACACTACTCACTCTCTGGCCTACTGGAAATATGGCTTTGCTGTTGCATCTGGGACCTTATGCTCCCATGTAAGTGTCAATGGGATTTGCAACAATGAACTTGATGTATCCTCACTGATGCAGACAGTTGCAGTTTGTGACTGTAGAGGGGCGCAGGAGCCCTCGGAGGACTGGACTGCTGCCAGAGGTGCAAATAGCAGCGTGTGTAGTCTAGCTAGCTCACTAAAAATAGCTTTGGTTTGGGCTAGCGGTTTTCAACCTTTTTTTCATTTGCGGACCGCTAAACATCTGTCGAATGGAGGTGCAGACCCCTTTGGAAATCTCAGACATAGTTTGCAGACCCCCAGGGGTCAGTGGACCCACAGGTTGAAAACCCCTGGGTTTGGGCTTTACAAGTGAGTATGTACCCAGGGGGCTAGATGGGCTCGTACAGCCACTGTGTCCTCACTTCTATTTTTAATGAGCTAGCTAGAGTACCTCTACAAGATCTGCTATTCGCATGCCCAGCTGCACTGTAGAGGTACTCGAAGAGAGGGTAGCCAAGATCGTGGTCCTACTGAGTGGGGACCTCCAAAGCTAAAAGTGAGTCTCAACAGCTTGAGTTAAAGAGTCAGGCTTTAGGAAGGGACCGTAACAGATGCAACCTCTGCATGTGACACGGAGGGAGACAAGTAACCCATTAGTCAGTGTGGGTTACATGTGCACCCTGGCTGTCCTTCAGAAGTTTTACTGTGAAAAAGCAGCTTCAAGGTTACTGGCGTCACTGAACCTACTCCAGTGGAGGCTGCAGGCCACCAAGTAGACCGAAATATTACACAAACATGGTTGTACATATGTTCACTCTTTGCATGCTGTCCCCATCCTCCACCTGCTGACAGTCAGACCTATGATAACATCAGTGCAGGGTTACTTTGTTGAAGTTCTGCCCCCTACCATACATGCCCATGGGGGATGGAGCTTGGCTGTTGAATTCACAATAGTTGCAACTCCAACAGCCCTGCCTTCACCCCAGACTCTGTTTCACCCATTGTTCTGTGTGCTTGGAGTCTTTGTAGGGCAGATTCCATGCATATGCTCCCTGCATTCTTGCCCATCTCACCTCCCCACGTACTGGAAGTCCACGGGTTCTGCTGCCCATCAGGGTTTTATACCTACAAAGAGTCTGATGCAATGTTGTGATGGCGCTATTACTCCATCAGTTGATGTTATTTTCATGTAGAAGGAAAAAATATGGGGGTGGGGAGGGAGGAAGCTGTACAGTTTGTTTCTTTTTAAGGTCTTGCTGCAGAGTTGCCTAGTAATATTTCACTGAAATCCTTAGACTAGTTTTGTTCATAACATTAGATATGATATTCTGCTAAACTTTCCTTATGGCATCAGGACCTACACTATTTGAGTCCTCAGCGGATGTAAATTGACATATGTCTATTTATACCAGCTGAAGATCTGGGTTCAGTGCAGGTACAAAGGACTGCCCTGGCCAATCTCTTTTGTAGAACTAGGCCTTAACTTTGTCCTGTCCTGTATAAGTATTAATCATTCATGTAATAGATAAGATTTCATTGAATTCTGCCATCAGGGTACCGAGCAGGATTGTTAAACACTTGCAAAATTATATAATTATACTCCCTCATGTCAGCTGTCAAGCCTCCAAATATAGGAAAAATGAAAATATACTTTTAACTGATGAGCCATGTACAGTCCAGAAACATTATTAAATATCTCTATCTCTCTCTTTATCACAATATTTGGTGAAATTCCTTATTTGACCACTCTTTGTATTAAGAATTGCACACTCTAATTCTCCATACTAAGTGCTAATATTATGCTTGCTGGAATCCACTTTTTGTTTCAATGAGTAATTTGTTGGTATGGAATGGAATTTTAATCTTTTATGAGAACATCTTGGCTGTGTGTATGTTTATCTCTGAAGAAAGGAGCTGTAATTCTGCACTGGGCAATGGATGAATGTTATCTAATGCAATGTGAGAAGGTGAAAATAATTAAGCAAGGAGCCAGTTACAAACTTCTCTCCTGGATCAAGGATTTTGACCATTAGCTTTCAGAGAGAATAGTTTCCCCGTAAGGGACAGAGGTATCACGTCAGATGCTTGGCTGTTCATTTCATAATCTGTCACTATTATAAGATTCAAAATGGCATTGATATGAAGAAAGGAAAAATGGGAATTTGGCTCATCCCTTTTTAACTACTTAGTGAATTTAGTTTCTAAAAGGACTAGGGAAAAGCTTTCGTAATCAACAAACAGTCCCACTGTCTCACCAGTATTAAGACCTTGTATAAGAATTTTAAAGGACACAGCTTCCAAGCTAGGGTTTAAAATGGGCCAAACATGCTTTCCCATTCTAGGGGATAAACTTTCTAAACAGAAACCTCAATTTGCACCTGCTTTTGACTTTATCCTCCCATTTAAAGGTCAGCAGGATGATTAGAGGTGCAAATGTGGTAGGTGATGGTATGGGTACTCTAATTTACACTTATAGTTCCTTTTGCAAGAGCTAATATGCCAGTTCCAAGGAGATAGATTTATTTATTTATCCATCTTCCCTTTTTGGCATGTGCCATTCATACATGTAACACTGAAAGTGTAATGTTTCAGGTGACTTGGGTCTTCATTAGTCAGCAGTGCATCCCAGAGCACATCCTATCACATGCCTTGATCAGTTTTACAAACAACCAAGAATAAGCCATCTTGATATGGGATCTACAGACAAACTTGTCAGCAAAATCTCATCCTGAAGCTGTAAACTAAGACTCTGTGTTGAACCTGCTGAGTCTGCACTTACATGTTATCCACAAAGCCTTGAGATAGTATCACTGATAAACTGCTGATCAGCACAGATGTTTAATGGTTAGCAAGGGCCCTCTCCCAACTCCCCAGTTCTTTTTTCTTGGCAGGTGGATGGGCCCTTTGGCTGTGCCCATGCAGATTGTTTTAATGTCTGAGTTACGTATTCATTAATGCATTACATCTTAATTTGTCAGGTGCAGCACTGACATAAGATTTTAATTCTTCATAATAAAAACAAGATCAACACTACCATAAAAATATAAAACAAACTTCCCACAAAGTGTGAAATGTAGCTTCTTAGAGATATCCCAAGCCTCTGTTCCGATGTTAGCTCTTCTGACATGTGAGAAGTTTAGTCAGCTTCCCCTTTGATTCTGGAGTTTCGCAATCCAGATGATCTCCTACTCATATGTCACTTTTTTGGCCAAGCAAGGGGGTGAGTTGACTAAAGCTATTATCTAACTAAGCAGGTAGCCAATATCGATAACTGTTATGAAATATTCCGTATTCATTTAAATCTTAAACAAAAAAGGACTTGAAACCTGCAATTCTGTAGTTGTTATTAGTCTATGTAACATGTATTTTGATTGCTCATCCTCCTTCCCTGAGCCCTCCCAGTTGTCAGTTACTAGATCCTCAGCACCCTCCTCTCGTCTTAGGGTTATGTCTCTGTAACCCACACACCTCCTGGGTGTGGTGTTCTGTCCCATCTAGTGGCACCGAGACCACTTAGAGAAAATGAGTCTGTTCTACAGCCTTAGCTAAGAGCCAGTTGGCTTTTAGCTCATGTGGTAGAGGCTCATGCACTAAGCTCCAGAGGTCCCCAGTTCGATCCTGCCTGCTGGCACCCGGGTTACATCTGTCAGTGTTACATCTCCACTGCAATCAGAGATGTGACAGCAGCATGGGTAGTCAGACCTGCGCTAGCTTTGATCTAGCTAGCTCGAATAAAAGCAGTGAAGCCTTGGCAGCACACGGTAGGCGCTGAAGTACATACACATGGTTCCAAGCGAACTTGTACAGCCCGTGCTGCTGGTATTGTTATTTGAGTTAGATACATCAAAGCTAGTTTGGGCATGTCTAGACATGCTGCAGTCACACCTCTGATTGCAGTGGAGACATACCCTTGGACTGTAAACTCTTTAGAACAGGGATCGGCAACCTTTGGCACGTGGCCCATCAGGGTAATCCTCTGGTGGGCCGCGAGACATTTTGTTTACATTGACTGTCTGCAGCCACGGCCCCCCCCCCCCCCCCCGCAGCTCCCAGTGGCTGCTGTTCGCCGTTCCTGGCCAATGAGAGCTGCGGGAAGCAGCGTGGGCCTCAGGGACGTGCTGGCCACCACTTCCCACAGCTCCCATTGGCTGGGAACAGCAAACCGCAGCCACTGGGAGCTGCAGGGGGCCGTGCCAGCGGATGGTCAATGTAAACAAAACGTCTCTTGGCCCGCCAGCAGATTACCTTCATGGGCTGCATGCCGAAGGTTGCCAACCCCTACTTTAGAACATGGATTGCATGTTACTATGGGTTTTTCCAGAACCCAGGACAATCGGGCTTCAGTCCAGATCGGGGCCTCTCAGTGCTATTGTGATACAAATAATCAATTACTGCTATCTTGTTTAATTGTTGGACTTACTCCAATAGTTGAGACAGGCTTCTTCTTTGTCTGCAGTTCTGCATTTCTGCTACAGTGACAAAACCAAGCCTAGGTTATTAATCCCTGGCTTTCTTATGTGATCCTAACATTGGATCTCTCTGCCTATAGTAACTATGAAAAGTCATTTCTTGGCTCTGGTCTTCATAGTCTTATCCTTTCTCTCGGAAGGTGAGAGGTGTCTGAGAGTCTTCCTGGATTGCTTGGCCCTCTCATAGAAAGCTTCTTCTCAGATCCAGGTGTGGTCCTCTTCCTATTTGTAGCTAGTCCCCTTTCATCTTAGTCCATGAGCTCTTGTCATTCTTACATGACTGCTATGAAACAACCCTGATACCTGGAGATAAGAACCATTATAGAGACAGAAAATCGGGGGCTTAAGGATCAGCAAGGGAAAGGGTGGTTTCCGTGCCCTTGTAACCCTTCAAAGGTGGCCCATGTTTCCCCTCTTCCAGTAACGTAACATCCTTCTTTCTATATTTGCGAGCATTGCCATAACTGTTCACAGCCAGGAGATCCAAGTGTGACGGTGTGACAGGTTGGATCACAGAAACCCCCTGGGAGCTGCCACCTGATGTGCCCAAACTACTTCTGCCCCCGCTTTCCTGCCCTGTCAGCTTAGGACTTCAGTGCCCTGCCTGGTTTGAGCCAGACCCGCTATCCTGCTGCAAACCCAGACCCAGGTCTGAAACGCGTCCCCTGACAGCTGTAGGCTTAACTGAAAGCAGCTTACAGAACTGTTCCTGTCCTTGACACTCAGATGCTCAACTCCCAGTGGGGTCCAAACCCTAAATAAATCTGTTTTACCTTGTATAAAGCTTATACAGGGTAAACTCGTAAGTTTTTCACCCTCTATAACACTGATAGAGAGATATGCACAGCTGGTTCCCCCCCCCCACCCCAGGTATTAATACATACTCTGGGTTAATTAATAAGTAAAAAGTGATTTTATTAAATACGGAAAGTAGGATTTAAGTGGTTCTAAGTAGTACCAGACAGAACAAAGTGAATTACCAAGCAAAACAAAATAAAACACGCAAGTCTAAGTCTAGTACAGTAATAAAAACTGAATACAGGTAAAATCTCACCCTTAGAGATGTTTCAGTAAGTTTCTTTCAGAGACCGGACACCTTTCTAGTCTGGGCAAAATCCTTTCCCTTGGTACAGCCCTTGTTCCAGCTCAGGTGGTAGATAAGGGATTTCTCATGATGGCTCTCCCTTTGTTCACCCACTTATATATCTTTTACATAAGGCGGGAATCCTTTGTCCCTCTGGGTTCCCACCCCTCCTTCTCAGTGGAAAAGCACCAGGTTAAAGATGGATTTCAGTTCAGGTGACATAATCACATGCCACTGTAAGACTTCATTACTCACTTGCCAGCAGACGTATACAGGAAGACCTTACAAGTGAAACAGAGCCATCTACAGACAATTGTCCTGGTTAATGGGAGCCATCAAGATTCCAAACCACAATTAATGGCCCACACTTTGCATAATTACAATAGGCCCTCAGAGTTATATTTTATATGTCTAGTTTCAGATACAAGAGTGATACATTTATACAAATAGGATGACCACACTCAGTAGATTATAAGCTTTGTAATGATACCTTACAAGGACCTTTTGCATGAAGCATATTCCAGTTACATTATATTCACACTCATTAGCATATTTTTATAAAATCATATAGAATGCGTCACAGATGGGTTGGACCCCCCCTTTCTGGGATGCCACCTGATGTGCTGGGGTTTAACTAAGCCTCCCCTGCTCAATCAGCCTGGGTTCCCTCTTACTGCTTTGCTGGATTAGGCTCTCCAGCCTCTTGCAGCACACACACACAGGTAGGGCCACACCCCGCTGCAGACACAGACTGAAGTCAGCTCTGTGCGAGAGGGCTCCCTCAGCACACACGTGCCCACTCCCTTTAAGGGGTACAAACCCAAAGGTTTTATGAAGTTCGCCCCCTCCCTCAATGTGGAGGGAGATATGCACAACTTCTTGCCCCCCAGTTAGAAATTACATAAACTGGGTTATATTATAAAAAAGCAATAAGTTTATTAACTACAAAAGGTGAATTTTAAGTGAATATAAGAGATAACAGACAGAACAAAGCAGATTACTGACCAAATAAAGCAAAATATGCAAGCTAAGCTCAATATACTTGAGAAACAGGTTACAAAATATAAATTCTCACCCTAAATGTTATTTTAGGCAGGTTGCAAAGTTTCTGTGGTTCAGAGTTCCACTTATATTCCTTTTCAGACTGAACCCCTGTCTCAGTCTGGACACCCCCCACCCCCTTGCCTTCCCTTCAGGTGACTTTAGCAGTCTTTCTTCTTGGGCAGACAGGCCATGGAAAGGAGGAACCATGTTTGCCTTCCTCCCCACCCTTAAATAGGATTTAGATAAGGTGGGAATCTTTTGTTTCCAAAATTTGAGCCCCTCCTTTCCTTCCAGTGGAAAGTTATAAGAAGTCCCAGGTAATGTTTAGTATCAGGTGACAAGACCACCTGACCTAGCAGTGTCACAGTTATGTCCCGGGATGTCTCCGAGGATGGAGAGAGATTAATATCTTCATGGTTTTGTTGTTCCTTCCTGATGGCTCATCAAATTTGATGGCCTTTTGTCTGGTGGGTATCTTCCCAATACACACCCAGTTGTAATTGTTCCATAGTCCATATCTCTAACTTTAGATACAGAAACGGTATGTGCATACAAACTGGAAAACCACATTCAGTAAATTATAACCTTTCCAAGGATACCTTACAAAACCCATCTTGCATAAAGTACATCTCAGTTATGTCATATCCATATTAGAAGCATATTTCCATAAAGAGTATGGAGTGTAACGTCACACCAAGAACCTGGTTTCTTTTGGTACTTAGTTAGTGCTGCTCCTTAACTGGCCAGCAAGGATTTTACAGCACTTCCCTTCCCTTCTGAAAGCTGAGAGCACCACACCTGTAGCCTTCTCAGCCATTACCAAAGGCTTCAACCTTGGTTTCCCGCTTGGTAACAAGAAACATTACGAGCACCTCGAGGCTGCCAGGCTGGCTAATCATAAAGGTCTCATTGTACTTAACTTCTGTTTTTTTCCCTCTCTTCTCCTGTGGGAAGGTTTATGGCCTTTACTAGAACATCCTTCTTTGGCTTTGACAAATGCAATCTTGCCCAATGCATATTCATTCTCAATGCTGCTGCAAAGATCATTTTCCTAGCCTGTCATTTTGTCCACATTGCCCCTCTCTTTGCATCCCTCTTCTGGCGCCCCCTTCTCTTTAACTTCAAACACAAGCTGCTTGTCTTCATTTTCAGCCCCCTGCCTCCTCTTAATGGTTAAGCCTCACTCTACCTATCAGCTTTCATTCGCTATCAAAATGTGGACTGTTGCCTTCAAGAAACCATGATGCCAGTCCCTATTGCCCACTTGTTACATTTGCAAACAGGCACCTTCACACTTTCTTCCTTGCTGCCCACACACTTGGGAGGCGCTCTGTAAACATCCACAAAACTGCCTCATTATCCTCCTTCAGATCCCTCCTTAAAACTGTCCTTTTCCTACAATAAGACAAATAATAACTGATTACAGAGTTAGATGCTCTATTGGTATTGAAATTCAATGGGGTTTGGGTGTCTAACTCCCATAGAATCCTTTGAAAATTCCAGCATACATGTATTTAATCTATATGTCAATGCAATTGCTGTAAAACCAGGAAACTGTTGGATAATTGACTGGTTGTTTAACTTCTTTTTGCAGTTTTCATAATAATTCTGCTTCAATGAGTTTAAAATAATAAAAATCCGAGATGAAAAGAGTTTATTAAGTTTTCTTGTTCATGCATACACATCTCCAATGCAGATTTGTTCCACACAAGCTATTCTCAAATGCTTTGACCAATTTCTGTATAAGTGACTGACACTTTTGATCTTTCACCATTTCTCTTGGGATATTATTTCACATTCTGATAGTCTTTGCTATTAGAAAACTTTTCCTGATATTCAGCTTTAATTTTCCCTTGTCCGGCTTTAGTCAGAACTAGTCACGTCCCTTTTTGATCATAGTAAAATTTTTCTCTCCTTCCTTGGGGTTAAAAGAAAATATTCCTGTGATTAGCTTAGCTGGTGCATAATATTGTGCCAAACTAATGCGTAAGGTAGCTGTCAATTCGGCATCTGTGATCTGAAGCAAACCTGAATTCAGACATTAAAAAATTGCTAGAAAACCAGAAGAAGTGGTTATATCAGCTGTGGCGAATAACCAGCTATTTCTGAATATTCATTCAGCAACATGAAGTCTGCCTACTGACTTCAGAGGTCACTGAAGCGGTTTTGTAAGACCTGATCTTTGTAATTTCTTTCACCTCATCATCTCTTCCAGAACAAGAAAGAAAAATAAATTAGGGGGACGATCAGACACAAGTGGAGGGGAGAAAAGATCAAAGGGAAGAGAAGGCCTGTTAAGAAAAATATAATGGCGGGGAAACTTTTTCATGTGGTGAATTATAATTGTTTCCTCCTCTTCTCTCCCTTCCTCCCCCGCTCCTTAATTCCATCCTCATATGAGGATGTTTCAGGGTATTTAAGGGCTCTTCCCTGAGGCATGGAGAAGGGCCTTACACTTTATTTTTTTCTTATTGTACTGTGGTGGCCATTCCATTGGAAATCTCCAAAGTGTTCAATTTCCCTTGTCACCTTGTTTCTTTTGGTACCTGAGAAGCAGCTGTGCACATGTACAGTATTCAATTTTCTTGGGCTTGAAGCGTCTATGTTAATATTGTCACTTACCTTGCTCGTTTTGCATTTCTTGAATGTGTGCTATTGTTGGCTACGTATTCAAATGCCATCTGGGTTTGGAGTCTTCCAGTTTATGATGTCATCTCTGCAAACACTGGATTTCAGAAGTCTGTTTATACTCTCTGTAAACTGAAATGCTCAATCTAAAATATTTTCAGATGCTAAATTATAATCAAAACATCGTATGGTTGAATTATGCAGGATTTCTACAGTTATGAACAATTCCTATTTAGGCCAGGAATATTAACTTTTGATTTAATATACATCTGAAGTTTACTTTCTTCCTGGACCCAGAGTAGCCAACCACATTCAGGGACCAGAGAATAAGAATAGTGAAGATACACATGCTATTTTTTTCTGGAAAAAGAGAAACAAAATTACACTATTGGCCATTGCCATTTCCCTGATAGGCTTGAATTGGGGGAATTGTTAGTTACTTGTTAATTCAATTGCCATCTAAATTTTTGTAAATCCCTTGAGATGTCATGTGATGGAGGACTTTATAAATCCCAAAATAAGTAAGTGCCACTGTTCACAATTACACTACAGTGGGGATCAGCCACCTATCGATGTGTGTCAATGGAAGCAACAGGTGACATAGTGAAACGGTTCTGCCCTGTTAGGGACCGATCCAACTCCTACTGAAGTAAATGGAAAGACCTCCGTTGACTTAACTGGGAACTGGATTGGGCTCTAGCTTTCAATAAAATCAAAGGCATCTCTCAGTGCATCAGCCCATTTGGCACACTTTGAAAAAAACTATTGTAAATTTTGAAAATGAGTCCTCTCGCAAAGTAGGCCAATTGGTCAGCTGCAAACTTGGCACAGCTGTGAAGAATGTGTCCTGGGCAGTCCTCAGGAACACGATGTTCTTTTTCACTTCTGAGAGCTGTGATGACTGAACTAAGGGCTTAACCCAAGACAGAGACGGCTCAGCGCTGAAATAAAGGAGCTAAATAAAAAACAAAGAAATAAACAAATACTATTCAAAAGTGAAGCTCAGCTTGGAAGAAAAAAAAGTAAGAAAAACACCACAATCTAAAAAGTGAAACATTTTTAGAACCAATGTTCTGGTTTATTGTGTGTCTTGGAACAAAACCCAGCAAAATTCAGAGAATTCTCTGGCAGAAGCTTATGGAACTTGACCTTTATATCAATGCAGTGCAGAATTGATGCAAAATTCCTGAAAAAAATACTGTGAAGTATTTAATTTTTATGCTGTAATCATGTCAAGGGTGTAAAACAGGGGTTCTCAAACTGGGGGTCAGGACCGCTCTGGGGGTTGCAAGGTTATTACATGGGGGGTTGCGAGCTGTCAACCTCCAGTCCAACCCCGCTTTGCCTCTAGCATTTATAATGGTGTTAAATATATTAAAAAGTGTTTTTAATTTATAAGGGGGAGGTCACACTCAGAGGCTTGCTATGTGAAAGGGGTCACCAATAAAAAAGTTTGAGAACCACTGGGTAAAACTAATCTGAAAAAGGGAGAACCTACTAACCCCTGCCTATTCAAAGTGCTACACGGAATTTTTGTTACATGACTCCCAGTGGGGCAACTCAGCTAGAAGTCTGTGCTGTGAATTTACCTCTACCCAAATGTATAAAGCCTGCTGTAATGGATGCGTCAACAAACCTGTAGGTCCAGTCTTAGCATCTGCATCAATAACACACATTTGCAAAAACGAGAGTAACCTATTCAGATGGGTGTTGCGTGCAAACATAGAAAACAACACACGCACACAATGGGGCAGGTCCACAGCTGGGGTCAATTGTCATGGCTCCATTTATTTCAATAGTGCTATGCTCTTTAGCTGAGGACACCAGCTGGGGATCTGACCCACTGTCTTTTTAGTGGCTCACAAGTTTCACTGAGTTTTGAAAACTTGGTACTTTTGATTTTGCACAGTAACTTATCTAGACAAGTCTAGGGGTATGTTTACACTAGAGCTGAAAGGTGTAAATTCCAGTTCCAGAAGACATAATGCATTAGCTCTGATCATATTAGCATACTAAAACTGGAAGTGCAGCCACTGTGACAAGAGTGGCAGGACAGGATAGCTGCCCCGCGTGCATACCTAGAGTCTCGAATGGGATCACGCTTAGGGTGGCTCGCCCCTTCTGCTGTTTCCACCACTGCGGCTACTCTTTTATTTTTAGTGCAGTAGCTCAGTCAGAACTAGCGCGTGAATGTCTCCTCGAGATGATAATTACAACTTCCAGCTCTAATGTAGACATACCCTAGCTCTGCTCCCCCATTATTGCAAGTATGTTGAGAAGAATATGGCCTGTGCTTTTTTCTTCTCTTCAGGGTGTGTGTTTCAAACAGCCATAAAGGAAGAGAAACTGCATGATCAGTAGAGTAGTGTCAAAGGGATTCACTGCCCATTGACAGTATTTTGAAAAATATCTCAAAACTGGGCTTTCATTTCGATGGTTTCTTACAAAGGAAACTCCTCTCAGTTATAAAAATCAGGAGTAACACCATTAAAATCAATGGCGCTACACCAATGTACAAGTAACAGGCGTGGAGAAGGAGGCTCTGTCTCTGCAACATATCTTAGCCAAAAATGCAGAGCCAATGCCCTTGAGTTCTCTTAACTCAATACTCTAGAACAGGGGTGGGCAAACTATGGCCTGCGGGCCGGATCCAGCCTGCCAGCTGTTTTAATCCGGCCCTCGAGCTCCTGCTGGGGAGTGCGGTCTGGGACTTGGCCCGCTCTGGCACTCCAGCTGGGGAGCAGGATCGAGGGCTGCTCCACACATCTCCCAGAAGCAGCGGCATGGCCCCCCTCTAGTTCCTATGTGTAGGGACAGCCAGGGGGCTCCGCTCTGCGCTCTGCCCCCACCCCAAGTGCCACCCCTGCAGCTCCCATTGGCCAGGAACCCTAGCCAATGGGAGCTGCAGGGGCAATGCCTGCGGACAGGGCAGAGTGCAGAACCACCTGGCTGCGCCTCCACGTAGGAGCTGGAGAAGGGACATGCCGCTGCTTCTGGAAGCCACTTGAGGTAAGCGCTGCCTGGAGCCTGTACCCCTGAGCCTCTCCCTGTGCCCCAACCCTCTGCCCCAACCCTGATCCCCTTCCTGCCCTCCAAACCCCTCAATCCCAGCCCGGAGCACCCTCCTGCACCCCAAACTTCTCATTCCCAGCCCCACCCCAGAGCCTGCACCCCCAGCTAGAGCCATCACCCCCCACACCCCAACCCCCTGCCCCAGCCCTGATTCCCCCTCCCACCCTCCGAACCCCTCGGTCCCAGCCCGGAGCACCTTCCTACACCCCAAACTCCTCATATCCAGCCCCACCCCAAAGCCTGCACCCCCAGCCTGGACCCCCAGCACCCCACCCTCCTGCCCCAGCCTGAATCCTGAACTCCTCATTTCTGGCCCCACCCCGGAGCCCACACCCCCAGCCAGTGCCCTCACCCCCTCCTGCACACCAACCCCAGTTTTGTGAGCATTCATGGCCTGCCATACAATTTCTATTCCCAGATGCAGCCCTCGGGCCAAAAAGTTTGCCCACCTCTGCTTTAGAATGATATGGCAAGAGCCACTTTAGACTTGCATCTATTGGACATAATGGATGGACTGCAGTGAGAAAATAATGTACCACAAAATGTATGGTTATACACCAAATGCCTTGGGTTCTTTCCATCACCCACGAAGTGCAGCAATCTAAAGTAAATGCATTTCTTGAAGCACATTGTTACCTTTATGAAATGGCTTCCAGAACATGTTTTTAAAACAGATATAAAAAGGTCATTGTCTTAAAGAATTTTTAAAACATTTTAATTAACATTTTTATTAATGCTTAAAAATATTACAGACTTCAGGAGCCCAAAGCTTTAGCTGCTTTTCATAAACCAGCACTTACATCTTTCCATTGAAATCTATAAGTGAAAGTTCTCATTCTCAGCTGCTGGCTCCCTGCTGGCCTCCCTGACTCTGGTTCCAGGAGACTGAGCTTGGGTCAGTAAAAATACTTGGAAAGATATTTCTATTTTCACTGATCCAAGGTCCTTTTTCAGTTGTGGAAACAACCTATAGTAGCTGAAATTGATTCACAGAGGCTAGTGGCAGACTTCCACTTCTATTTCTGTGGAAATGGAGTGTAATTGGGGGAGGGGCAGCTGATTTTAAATACCTACTTTATAAAAACTGTCACCTACCTGATCTTTCTTTCTCCTCAAACCTGATTGAAGAGGCTGCTGGTAGCTGCCACCAGCCACATCGCTTGTAGACTTCAGCTGTTAGTAGAGGCCCGGGAGCTACAAGTTCAGTTTGCAAACTAACAAGAAAATACACTCCTACAGCATGATTTGCCATTGTCCTGCCCCTTGTGTAGTTATTTACAATAGTACAAAGGGGTGTAAAATGCTACCAAAGTGTAATGGAAGTGTTCTACTCCTGCCACTTTTTGTACTATTGTAAATAACTGTGTAAGGAGTAGAACAATGGTGAAGTGGACCGTTAGTGGCTCATAAAGAGTCATGGACTTTACCAGTCAGGGCTGTCTACACTGGAAACTTACACCGGCATAGCTATGTCTCTCCGGGTGCAAAAAATCCAAACTCCCGGGAGACATAGCTATGTTGATCTAACCCCCAGTGTAGACAGTGCTAGGTCTTCGAAAGAATTCATCCATCGACTTAGATACTGCCTCTCGGGGAGGTGGATTAACTACAGCAGCTGGAGAACCCCTCCTGTTGCTATAGTGATTACCTACACTGAAGTGCTGCAGCACTGTAGCTGTCCCACTGTAGCATTTGAAGTGTAGACATAGCCTCAGTCTAGCCCTCAGAATACATCTGAAAAGAAAATACAATCCAGTGCAGCATTCCCAGCAAATGGATGTGCATGTGGGGGTTTGCAGCAGGAGTTAGTGGGACTAATTCTGTGGTAGGTTACGTGGTTACAACTACCTTTGACTTAAAGGGCAGTTGTACCCATAACCGAGAACAGAATTTGGCCCAATGTATGCAGCTAAAGTTCAGAAGGCATTCTAAATTCTCACTGGAAATTCCTCTTTTCAGTTAATCGAACTTCCCTTCTGTGATAAAAGTTAATCCTTGTGTTCAGCCACACTGTGCTCAGCGTAGAGTCTGAGGCGAAAGGGCAAAGGTGACATTATGCCCTCTGCCCCTCAGAAACGCACTTGAGAGACCACAGAGGTTTGGTCAACTTCATTGCTTCAGTTGCCCACGCAATACACTTCTTCAGCTGTCACTTTATGAATGATTATGTAAAACTAAACATGTTGGGGTTTCCCATACAGTCTATGGAAATGCTAGCAATTCTGCAACTGTAAGGAAAAATGGACCATTGGATGAAGATTCCTCTGTATCATGATGGGCTGCAGAAGTTTTGAGAAGTCTGTTTGTCATAGCTGCAACACCCTTAGGTGAGCCGCACAATGTAAAAGCCAAGCCTATTTGTTTTTATTGAAGTGAGCTGTCACTATTCAATCACTTGCCTCTGAAAAAGGGTTTGCAGACATAAAGTATGTTTAATTCATGTTGTGATGGTGGCTTATTTAAAAACACGCTATGGCAAATTTAATGTTGTACTTTTTATTTAAGATAACTTCTCATCCAAACAGATGGGGAATCTTGTTTGATTTTCTGATTCAACATAGGTTTCAGAGTAGCAGCCGTGTTAGTCTGTATTCGCAAAAAGAACAGGAGTACTTGTGGCACCTTAGAGACTAACCAATTTATTTGAGCATAAGCTTTCGTGAGCTACAGCTCACTTACATAGTGACTACTTAATATCAACTCTTTCAGTCCATTTATGATTGGGCATAGATTTCTCAACAGGAAAAGCCAAGCTTGATGTAAAATATGTGAGATTCAATATATGTCATACTCATCCCGAAAATAGTTTAATTGCGACTCCACACAATAACTTGGTTATACACTAGATACTGCACATCTTTATCAAGTAGGCTACAAATTTGCTAATGGAACATGCTTCAAATGTCATTGTTAAAAGTCTTATATTAATACTACCTCAACTTCAGTGAGGGTGGAGATGGAGTAAAGTTACAATCTGATTTATTACAACGAGCATCAGTTCCTGGAATAGTACAACTGGGATGAATAACATATGATGAAAAAATTCCCTTTTGTCTGACTAATTTTATTTAGTGTTTCTATTTCAATGTAAAATGCTGTTTTAATAAATAGCCTTTTATCTGTCCAAGAGTATCACATTTAATGCCTTCTGAATCTAATGTGAAATTGTATGCACAAAACATATCACTTTCAGTTTTAACTAAATGAATTATTTACATTCAGACTTGCTTCAAAGTTCTTGGCCCTTTGTAACTACTCAGTTCGCTGTGAATTATCTCTTCAGTTGCCAGCTGTATGACACTGTTTGTGTTAACAAAGGTGAAATAAAGTTCATGGAAAGTATTAATTTTCAAATAAACAGCTTAATAGGTCTCCGCCAGTCAATTCATGTTACACATAGGGACTTGTCATGACACACTATTATTTTCCTATGTAGAAGTAGACTTGACCATAAGAACTATCCAACTATTATAGCAAGGCCTATAGCAACATTGTAATTAGAGCACATATATTAATATAATTATAATAAATAGAGATTTTCAGATGTTTCATGGATCATCTATTTAAAACTGCTTTGGGTTGTAACATGGTGTAGCAGATAAGTTGTCAGATGATATCATTTAAAAATATAAATAATTAAAAACAATTGTAAATCAAAAGATGCAAATGGCCTAAAGCAACTTTACTTTGGTTTCTGTAGGAGCAGGACTAGGTCTCTTAGGCTCTTTATAATTTATACTGTAACCCAGTGGTTTTCAAACTTTTTAGGCTGTGAACCCCTTTCCAAGTAATGTAGTCCACCACTTACCCTCATCTGAGACAGGGTCATAATATATCCATGAAAACAGGCGGGGGCAGGGAGGGGGAAGGTTTGTAAGGGATATTGTCCACCATTACAAGATTTTTCTCAAGTACCCCCTGACGAGAGCTTGCGTAACATTTTTACCAGTTTTAGATTTATTTATTTTTTGCTAACTTCAGATAGTAACATCAGAGAATTAAGTTTGAGGTCTTTTTTACACATGTGGCTTGATACTTTTTTTGTTTTTCTGAAGAACGTAGGGCTGAACTGTACTACAGTGGGATGAGGAAAACAATACAAGGAATTTATCTCATTTATCCCCCTGGATAGGGACCAGGCCTAGTTGCAGTAAACTGTGGGCACATTTTGTCTAGTTGTTATACACCAGCCATACCAATGTACCATTTGGTAAGAATGGATGTGTAATGACTAGAAACAGCTGCTTGTCCTTTCTATAGGGCTAGCAAATGTTCTTCTCATCTCTTTTGTCTAAGATATTTTCAGGAACAAATAGATTCCATCTAGTGGTAGCTCAGTGGTTTGAGCATTGGTCTGCTAAACCCAGGGTTGTGAGTTCAGTCCTTAAGGGGGCCATTTAGGGATCTGGGGCAAAAATTGGGGCTTGGTCCTACTTTGAGCAGAGGGTTGGACTAGATGACCTCCTGAGGTCCCTTCCAACCCTGATATTCTATGATTTAGTAGTAATGACTTCTTCCCCTTTGAACTTTTAAGTACTCTGACCCTGATTCTCCTCTGTCTTGCATCTTGTGTAGTCATTTATATCTTTATGAAGTGGGTGTACAGAAAACTGCAAGTCAGTAGAGAATTAGGCCAGCTACAAAGATTTTTGAGGGGAAAAAACCCTACAGGATCCAATGCTCTCCTGCCATGAAAAAATTACTGAACATCACAAGGTGAACCTCATGGAACAGAAGCCACATATTCACTTCCAAGGAGCAGATTTGCAGCCTTGGGTAGTGGAGAGGGGGGTGGGTGCAGCCTGGGAATAGCCTTCCTTCAGCCCGTCTCTCTGGACCCCCACTCTCCCATCCCTTAGGATGCTTGTATTGTTGGCTACTCCCCAATGGCCGTTCACTACTACTCTTTGGAGAGGTGTAGAAGCAATGGAGGTGTGGTTCATTAAGTAGTGGAGTTTAGTTATAACTCCCACTTAGATTTCCATTCAGAAATCTCCTGGGTCATATGGAGAATCTGACATGGAAAGTTATTGCTCCCAAGACTCTGTTCCTGCACGCTTCAAATCCACCCTGTGCCTAGGAAAGATCCCAGGGAATGAGAAACATGCTGTGGACCTTTTGCTCCTCCTTTCTGCACTTCCCACCTTAGTTCTGTCAACTGCTTCTCTTCTCTGCCAGTGTCACAGAGAGGGAGAATCAGGCCAATAATTGCTTATATCTCCTCACTGAGTGAATTCAAGGCTTGTTGCTTGTCCTGTAATCGTGCACTATGAGGTAAGTCAGAGTCCCAGTGTGAACCCAGCATTTCCAAGATAAGACTTTCAAGTCTGTGTTGATTCCACATATGTTCATTCTTTTTTGCAAAGCATCTACACAAAGCTGATGTGTTCGTGCTTCCCAGCCTTGGTCATCCAAGAGTGGACAGCTATTCAGAAGGGAGTAGGAGATCAATACATATCATTGTTAGGCTGCTGAAGTCACCGGGTGCCAGGATGAATTACCCCAGCTCATGTCTAATTCCTATTTACCAGATTTCTTAACAGGTTTGCTGTATGGAAATCAGGTTAAAAATGTTCATGGAAGTGCATAAATAGCTGTGTTCTTAGAAGGCAAAGACAGTATGTATTGGCATGTCTCCAGTAAAGCAGTTTCTAAGAACCTTGAGGTCTCAGTGACCTTTGAACATGCATAGTCTTTCTACATACAACTGAGCGTGAGATGATTAATGGAACATTTCTGAAATAGTAAGTAGGAGTCCTGGCCAAAAGGTTGCCCACCAAGATTTCTCAAACTTTTGAATTACAGATGCATCCAAATGGACTTGAGGTGACAAGATTTCACATTAGAGATCTTCCTGTGAGATATGGAGGAATGACATTAAGCTCAGAAAAATTTGGCATATCAGCTGTGTATATGGTTCAATAGCCTTTTCTTTCCAGACGGCAATTACAAAGCACTCCAGTCAGTGCCTCTTTAATGTGAAGAAAATAATGTTGGAGACTGAAAGTTCAATGAACCTTGGGCAGAAAGAGGAGCCTGAAGAATGTCTGGTGGCAACAGAAAGTTCCTTTTGAGGAGCAGGGTGAAGAATATGGAAAAAATAATTATATGGAGAATAACAAGAGTTAAGGAAATCAGTAAAACCAGGAAGAAAGTGGCGGACAGGAAAATGGACTGAAGCCTACCTGAAAAGATATTGTATTTATATCTTTTTTTCTATGTCATTTTCTCTGTGCATTCAGGGTGTCTGAACGGTGTTGCAGCCTGATTGGTTTGTTGGTTAAATATGAAAAACCCCTTTCTTTACTTTCCCTACTGATTACAATTCTGTTCTTAAAACTGTTGTTTTGCTGATGGTGTGTCAATGGGAATGAGGAATTAACACTACAGGTAATAAGGTATTTATGTAATGTGGGGTGAAAACTCAGGATTTAAGATATAACTAACAGAAGAGAAGAACCATGTCTTCCTTTTGTTATATTTCCAGTGTTTCTACCATGATTCATAGATTATAAATCCAGAAGGAATCACTGTGATCATCTAATGTGATCTCCTATATAGTAGAGGCCATAGGGCTCCCCTTAATTTATTCCTGTTTGAACTAGAACATGTATTTTAGAAAAACATCCAATTCTGATATTAAAATTTCCAGTGATGGAGAATTTACCATAACCCTTGGTAAATTGTTCCAATAGTGAATTACCCTCACTGTTTAATATTTGCCCCTTATTTCTACTCTGAATTTGTCTAGCTTCAACTTCCAGCCATTGGATCTTGTTATATCTTTGTCTGCTCGACTGAAGAGCCTATTATCAAAATTTGTTCCCCCTTGTAGGTACTTATAGACTGTGATCAAGTCACCCTTTAACCTTCTCATTGTTAAACACAACAGATTGAGCTCCTTAAGTCTTTCACTATAAGGCATATTTTCTTATCCTTGAATCATTCTTGTCTCTTCTCTGAATCCTCTCAATTTATCAACATATTGCTTGAATTGTGGACACCACAACCGGACACAGTATTCTAGTAGTGGTCACACCAGTGCTAAATACAGAGGTAATATAATTTTTCTACTTCAACTTCAGATTCACCTATTTATACATCCAAGGATCATATTAACCCTTTTAGCTACAGCATCACACTGGGAATTCAGCTGATTATCTGCCACCACAGAGAACCTCCTTTTCAAAGTCACTGCTTCCCAGAATAAGAGTCCCCCGCCATCCTGTAAGTATGGCCTGAATTCTTTGTTCCTACATGTATGGTTTTACATTTGGTCATATTAATATGCATACTGTTTACAATTACATTTTGAAATCTCAGTTAGCCATTTTAAAATCCATTTAATGTGTGCCATGCAGATTTTGTATCGTTTTAGTTTTGTAGTCAAAATGCCATGTGGTCCTAAGCTAAGTGTCAAATGCCTTAGTGAAGTCTAAGTATATTACATCAACACTAGTATCTGTATCAACCAAACTTGAAATTTCATCTTAAAAAGATATCAAGTTAGTTTGATGGTGGGACCCAGGCTGGTCCTCACTGAAAATACCAACGTCAAGGCAGGCTGCAAAAAGGAGAGCAGATTCTCCCCAAACTGGTGGTTAACACTGAAGTTAGACTCACCAACCAGTCACAAACTGTGCTTCTGATCCCCCACACTGGTTATCTAGAAACCTAAAAAAGAAATGACACAGCCTCCTTATTGCATTCCAGTTCTCTGGCTCCTAATTAGCACATAAGCCCAGTAAAGTGAGAAGTTGCTTAAAAACTCTGCTCACCTATACAAAATGTTCTTCTGACCCCAAAGGGCCAGCCACATTACCAGGTCAATATTAGTTTGGATCTTACCCAAAATACCATGGTGCCAGCCAATCCTTTAGCATCTAAAACTACAGGTTTAATATAAAGAACAAGAAGAGAGTTGTTAAATGGTAAAACAATCAGATATATACAGAGACTTCAAAGTCTATATATCAGGTTTTAGTAGTTTTGGTGAGTTTGTGGGCTTGAAAGTCCTTCTGGAACACATCCAGAGCTTGGATTTGTCATTCAGTCCTTTGTTTAGAGCTTCAGTTTGTAGAAAAATTACTCCAGAGGTCAGAAGCAGGAATGAAGACAAAATGGAGAATGTGCAGCTGCTTTTTGCCATGTGACTTGTACTTCCTTTGTCCCAAACTCAAGCTTCACAGCACATGCCATGGAAAAACCTTAGAGTTTTCTGTCCACAGGCATGCCCCTACATGTCTTGCTGACTCATAAGGTGCAGCCTTCTCTCAAAGGGTTAATTGTAGAGCTGATTGCTTGATGGCCTATCAAAGGCAGGCTTAGTCCTGGTGCCATTCTGTCTGGGGGTGTCACCCAGAAACACAGCACAAGTTTTGAAATACAGATATACCATTCACATCTATAGCTCACAATACAAAGGTGATACAAACATATAAATAAAATGATCATACTTGGCAAATCATAACATTTTTACTGACACCTTACACGGCATATCTGGCATGATTCATTGCAATTTTATAATATTGGTATTAATAATAATATAAAGTTTCAGAGTAGCAACCATGTTAGTCTGGATCCGCAGAGAGAAAAGGAGTACTTGTGGCACCTTAGAGACTAACAATTTTCTTTGAGCATAAGCCTTCATGAGCTACAGCTCACTCCATCGGATACATGCAGTGGAAAATACAGTGGGGAGATTTTATATACACAGAGAACATGAAACAATGGATGTTATCATACAGACTGTAACAAGAGTGATCAGGTAAGGTGAGCTATTACCAGCAGGAGAGAAAAAAAAAACCTTTTGTAGTGATAATCAGGGTGGGCCATTTCCAGCAGTTGACAAGAACGTGTGAGGAACAGTAGGGGGGGAAATAAACATGGGGAAATAGTTTTACTTTGTATAATGACACATCCACTCCCAGTCTTTATTCAAGCCTAATTTAATGGTGTCCAGTTTGCAAATTAATTCCAATTCAGCAGTCTCTCGCTGGAGTCTGTTTTTGAAGTTTTTTTGTTGAAGAATTGTGACTTTTAGGTCTGTAATTGAGTGACCAGAGAGATTGAAGTGTTCTCCGACTGGTTTTTGAATGTTATAATTCTTGACGTCCATCTTGGTGTCCATTTATTCTTTTGCGTAGAGACTGTCCGGTTTGGCCAAAGTACATGGCAGAGAGGCATTTCTGGCACAGGTCAGCTCCCAGACTACTGCACTGGGCAGCACAGCATGGGGAGGAGATAACCAGCCCTCTGTGGAGAAAGAAGTGGTTCGGGACTATTTAGAAAAGCTGGACGAGCACAAGTCCATGGGGCCGGATGCGCTGCATCCGGGAGTGCTAAAGGAGTTGGCGGATGTGATTGCAGAGCCATTGGCCATTATCTTTGAAAACTCATGGCGATCAGGGGAAGTCCCGGACGACTGGAAAAAGGCTAATGTAGTGCCCATCTTTAAAAAAGGGAAGAAGGATGATCCTGGGAACTACAGGCCAGTCAGCCTCACCTCAGTCCCTGGAAAAATCATGGAGCATGTCCTCAAGGAATCAATTCTGAAGCACTTGGAGGAGAGGAAAGTGATCAGGAACAGTCAGCATGGATTCACCACGGGCAAGTCATGCCTTACTAATCTAATTGCCTTCTATGACGAGATAACTGGCTCTGTGGATGAGGGGAAAGCAGTGGATGTGTCGTTCCTTGACTTTAGCAAAGCTTTTGACACTGTCTCCCACAGTATTCTTGCCAGCAAGTTAAAGAAGTATGGGCTGGATGAATGGACTATAAGGTGGATAGAAAGTTGGCTAGATTGTCGGGCTCAACGGGTAGTGATCAATGGCTCCATGTCTAGTTGGCAGCCGGTATCAAGTGGAGTGCCTCAAGGGTCGGTCCTTGGGCTGGTTTTGTTCAATATCTTCATAAATGATCTGGAGGATGGTGTGGATTGCACCGTCAGCAAGTTTGCAGATGACACTAAACTGGGAGGAGAGGTAGATACACTGGAGTGTAGGGATAGGATACAGAGAGACCTAGACAAATTAGAGGATTGGGCCAAAAGAAATCTGATGAAGTTCAACAAGGACAAGTGCAGAGTCCTACACTTAGGATGGAAGAATCCCATGCACCGCTACAGACTAGGGGCCAAATGGCTCGGCTGCAGTTCTGCAGAAAAGGATTTAGGGGTTACAGTGGACAAGAAGCTGGATATGAGTCAACAGTGTGCCCTTGTTGCCAAGAAGGCCAATGGCATTTTGGGATGTATAAGGAGGGACATTGCCAGCAGATCGAGGGATGTGATCGTTCCCCTCTATTCGACATTGGTGAGGCCTCATCTGGAGTACTGTGTCCAGTTTTGGGCCCCACACTACAAGAAGGATGTGGAAAAATGGGGAAACGTCAGTGGAGGGCAACAAAAATGATTAGGGGACTGGAACACATGACTTATGAGGAGAGGCTGAGGGAACTGGGCTTATTTAGTCTAAGGAAGAGAAGATTGAGGGGGGATTTGATAGCTGCTTTCAACTACCTGAAAGGGGGTTCCAAAGAGGATAGATCTAGACTGTTCTCAGTGGTAGCAGATGACAGAACAAGGAGTAATGGTCTCAAGTTGCAGTGGGGGAGGTTTAGGTTGGATATTAGGAAAAACTTTTTCACTAGGAGGGTGGTGAAACACTGGAATGCGTTACCTAGGGAGGTGGTGGAATCTCCTTCCTTAGAAGTTTTTAAGGTCAGGCTTGACAAAGCCCTGGCTGGGATGATTTAGTTGGGGACTGGTCCTGCTTTGAGCAGGGGGTTGGACTAGATGACCTCCTGAGGTCCCTTCCAACCCTAATATTCTATGATTCTATGATGGCATATATCACATTGGTAGATGTGCAGGTGAACGAGCCTCTGATCGTGTGGCTGATGTGATTAGCCCCTATGATGGTGTCTCCTGAATAGATATGTGGACAGAGTTGGCAACGGGCTTTGTTGCAAGGATAGGTTCCTGGGTTTGTGTTTTTTGTTGTATGGTGTGTGGTTGCTGGTGAGTATTTGCTTCAGGTTGGGGCGCTCTCTGTAAGCAAGGACTGGCCTGTCTCCAAGCTTTGTGAGAGTGATGGGTTGTCCTTCAGGATAGGTTGTAGATCTTTAATGATGCGCTGGAGAGGTTTTAGTTGGGGGCTGAAGGCAATGGCTAGTGGCATTCTGTTATTTTCTTTGTATGTCTCACAATTCCGTACAGAGTCACAGATGGGTTTATGGAAATAGAGTGTATGTGACTGCTATTAATTATATTATCCTCCTTTAATTCTTTATTAATCAAGACGCACGTCAGGTTTTCTATCATCTTGCCTAGGATCAATCTCAGGTTGAAAGGCCTATAATTACCTGGGTCATCCCATCTACGCATTTTAGATATTACAACATTAGCTTTCTTCTGGCCTTCTGGAACTTCCTCAGTGTTTCAAAATTTGTTGAAAATCATCGTTAATGGTCCAGGGAGATTCCTCACAGAAAACAGCAGGCCGCAAGGATCTAGATTTGAATCTTAACTGGAGGCAGCAAAGGGAGCTACTATAATGAAAGGATGGGGGGGACTCTATGAATGATTATGTCTGCCTTAGTGTATGGGCACCAACTGACACAGAATGCCTGATCCACCCAGGATTGAGATCTATACCATAGAGATGAAAACAGCATGGAAGTACTCTAGACACTTTTTCACAAATCTGGATATGTTTCATTTACCGTATCCAACTGATCAGCATTACTGGTGATATTCCACTGGAATTAACTATCCTTGAACAATGTCTCCACTGTATTAAATAAAACATAGCTATTAAACAATATCAGGTATTCTTACTGTAGAAATTCATTCATGGTATTTAATGCAAACAAAATATTATATTCTATGATGCATCAATGCAATGATTACGTGCTTTTACTTGAAAAGTCATATCTGGTTGCTCTATTCCTTCTGAAGGGTCCAGGTTATTGACAAAAGAAATGCCTGTCTATATTGACATTATTATGCACAAGTGTAACCTAGGGATGTGAAGACCCAAGAAAACACTTTGCAACAGCTGACAATGTGAAGGCACAGCCTCTAGGCCATCAGATGAAGTAGATTCAGAATAATTAATATGAGCAGACTGTGTGCTTCTGTGCTATGAAAACACCTTTCCAATACCTGCTGCTGGAGATTATGTACTTCCTTGCTAATAAGGTATAAAGTGAAAGTGTCCACATTAAGATTGCCCTGTTGTATAAAATGATAAAAGGAAAGGATTCCCCATCCCCTTCTTTGACATCTTTACTCAAGTATTTTATCAGTTAAATCCAGGGCTAAGGCTGCTGCTACTCTGCCATGTGTTTGTAAAAGCTGTGTCAATGAACTCCATTCCTTGAAAGCAGAGAAACTGCACAGATAATATGAAGTTAAGGCATATGAAAGTATTGCTGTTTAAGGCCTATTATTGGCAAAATATTTTGTTTAGTGAATCATAAGTTCTTGTAAATTGTTTCATTTTTAGGATATTTATAGTACTGGAAGTATAATTAACTGACTTCAGGTTTAAAGGAAACATCAATATTCATCTTTAAAATGTTGCGGGGGGGGGGTGGTAAAGGGGGGGTTCAGAAAAAAGAGATAAGCCTGAACCACCACATTTGGGTCCACGTCTCGACTATCTTCACCCCTCCCCTTCTTGCCCTGCTAAAAAGCTTAAAGTCTAAGGCACTAGAACCCAGGTCTGCAGGATAGCTGATGTTCCCACATCACCATCAGGAGACTATGCGGGAGCTACTACAGTGCTCCAAGGAGCACTGTAGAGATTAGGCACCTGAGGAAGTGCCATATAAAGAGTCCACAGAGACAGCACCCTGCAGTCTTCTGATTGGCCCATGCTCACTGTTTCTTTCTGGAGGGAGGCCCACGAAGTTGTTTGGGTAACCATATAGACTTTTGGTTAGTTGTGTTTCTAGATCTCACCTTTCTGTCTGATCTCCAGTCTCTGATGCCAGCCTGACTCTTGTCTCCTGATTCCAGCCTGGTAATTACCTCTGATCTCTGACTCTGGCCTGATTCTGACTCCGATTCTTGCCTGTTGAGCCCACCTGTAGTGATTACTCTGATCCCTACTTTCTGATTATTGCTGTGTGGCTGTCCTTGACTTGTTGACACCAGCCCACTTGTGACGGCTAAGCCAGACCTTACACCCCAATCCCTCACATAAAGTTGCACGGACAACCTTAAATTTGACATTTCCTAACTCTTGAGTGTTTGAAATTTTTAGCTTAAATAATTTTCTTTTAACATAATTTAGTGCATGATTATAGACATATCACTATATAGTAAATCAGTCTGGGACATTTTTTTGCCTATATCCTGAACCAAATGCTATTTTTCAGGTTTTGGACATTCTCCATCTCCTCTTCCTGCCTTATGCATTAAATTTAATAAGGTTTTGGCTTCACTGGGGAGCCAAAAGACCCTCTTCTATGCCCTGATATTATTTTTCTTTAAAGAATGCAGCCTCCCTCATTCAGTGGCGTGACGCAGTAGTCCCTTCACTGGGTCCCAAAGCAGTGCTCCCCTTCATGTTGTTCTGTGTCCCTGGGGTTTCTTGAAACTTATTCCTAGAGGTGGAATGCAGACAAATGAAATCCCAGAGCATGCAAATAAATTAATCCAAAGTATTTACAAAGCTGAATACCAACCTTTTGTAACATAAACAAACCATAGACATGTGCATATTCACTCTATGTACCATTGCTCTATGACATTGTGGCTTCTTTAAATAGTCTGTCCCTTCCTAGACAACTTGTACAAGCCACAAGTATAAAATCTCTCCTAGTCATGGCATTGATTGCTGTATATTTCAGTAAAGAGCAGATGGAGTCATATTTTCAATGCAAGAGTGGGATGAAGAGGGAGAGAAAATACTAATGGTTGTCTTCATCCCTTTGTTCTATAAGCCTTTCTCGTGGCAGAGGAGGCATTTGTTATCCCTTCACTGGCCGCTAGTCAATTTAAAAAGTATTCCAATGGGAGGGGATTATGGGAGTTTAGACTCAACTCCCATTGCAAATCCCATCCTGAGTCTCTGCAGGTCTCACCAATATAGAACAGGCCCGCTAATCCTAATTTTTCAGATGTGGTACTTCAAGCACTTCATCGTTATCTTCTGCATTAGAGAGATGGGGAACAAAAACAACAACAAAAGAGACCCCGCTGAGGGGGGTGAGTCTTAGACCCTGGGCTCCAGCCTGAGTAGAAATGTCTACACTGCCATTTTTAGTCATTAGTGTGAGTCCGACTCAGTTGACCGAGGCTCCAAGACTCACTGCTGTGATTTTTTCTGGTTTTTTTTTGTTTTGTTTTTTCAGTGTCGATGTACCCAGATCACACGGCAGAATATATAACAGTCATAGAATCAGTAGTTGATTTTTATTTTAATGCAATGTATGTGGCATAAGGAAAAAAAGGCTCTTTCCTTCTGACTCAGAGCATGTTTATGAATCCAACATTTTAAATTTGTGCCAACCTTTGAATATGGGATTCCCCCAAAACTATTTTTTCCATTTATTTTCTAACGGTCAGTCTACTCAATCACTACTGCTTTTACTGAACACTGTTATTGGTCTTCTGTAAACTCTCTAGTCTACAGCAAGCCACCTTATTTTATAGGTGGCCAATATATTAATTAGCATATTAATAATAACAGGAACGGGAGAAAAAGTAAATATTTTCACTCTCTTTTTCTGCACAGATTGAGATGGCAAAGAGGATAGTTCTGACTCACATGGTCAGGACTATGTAAAGTGAAAACCTTTTATAATAGTAGGGCTGGTTGAAAAATATTGTTTCGAAATGAAATGAGAAATTCCCCTTTGCCCCTATTCTCTTGCTACCCTTCCCTGTCTTATCCCACTGTAAAAGAGGAGAAGGGAGAAAAATGGGGGGAACATACCTCTCCTGCCCAAGTTTTCAAGTAATTTCAAATTAAAATGTTTTGGTTTGATTAAAAATATCTGTGACAATTTCTGCATAGTTCAAAAAGCCATTTTTCATCAAAAAATTTGATGAAAAATATCAACTAGCTCTAATTAGATCATTTCCCCCTCTATATGGGAGCTGAGGAGAGGCTGGGATATTTATTCCAGTCCACAGGTTGGATCAGCCTTTACGTTACGTAGTGACATATGAATTCCATCCCTGTTTACTTAGGCTTTGTGAGGCAAGGAATGAATTTCACCTTAGAAGTGAACATTCACTGTAACCAGAACCTTACAATGCATATTGTAATGCTTTTGAAACAATGGAGGACTTTCCTTCTCCATCTGTATAAATGGAGGTTCACTATATCTCAAATTCACCATAGACAGGTTCTCCTATTGTTCAACACAGCATACTGGCCACTTAGATTTTTCCCTTAGACCAGCTATGCTTTATAAAGTACACACCTTTATGTTTAGCCTTTTCCTTTGGCTTTGATCCCATCACCAGTAGTTTCCACTTCAGTCTTTAACAGAAATCTTCCATCAAATATGTTCAGCCTACAGAGCACCCAGAATGAGTGAACAGGTCAGATGCTGTCAGGTGTTGGAATTGGGCCCTCCTAGGTCTGAATTGTTGTTAAAGTGTCAGCAGCCCACTTTTTAACATGAAAAAAATGGCTACTATTTACTGGACTCGTGCAGTGATGAGTATAATTAATCCAGAATTCAGATTCCAAAATAAAGTGAACAAACGCTTACCATTTTCTGGAACAAAGCTTATTTTGTGGCCTCTTCACTTTGGAAACGCACCAACCAGCC
This sequence comes from Natator depressus, assembly GCF_965152275.1. NCBI lineage: Eukaryota > Metazoa > Chordata > Testudines > Cheloniidae > Natator > Natator depressus. The sequence goes on along the minus strand of NC_134238.1, from coordinate 42,750,398 downwards.
AGAAGCTGTGTTTTGTGAACCACTGACTCTCCAGCTGAGCTTGGATATTTTCACAGTAAAAGTATAATGGCCAGATGCTTGGGACATCAATTTTTGGCATTATATACTACTTGCACCTTTAAAGGGCTTCCTCCTGATTCTGGGAATGGCCTAGAGGTAAATGATAGTATCAGTCAAATGTAAGTAATCTCTAAGGAGAACGTCTCTGTTTTATAGTTTGATGTCTCACTTAGCTTGAGTCACTATTGTGACTCTCAATCTATCTAGGCCAGTGGTTCTCAAACTGTGGGTCAGGACTTCACCGTGGGTCGCGACCCCCAGGGCTGTCATTAGACTTGATAAGGTCCTGGGCCGAAGCCTGAGCCCCACTGGCTGGGGCTGAAGCTGAAGCCCAAGGGTGGTGGGGCTCAAGTTACAGGCCCCTCGCCTGTGGCTGAAGCCCTTTGATTTTGGCCTCCTCGCCTGGGGTGGCAGGGCGTGGGCAGGCTCAGCCTCCCCCCCACATCGAGGTCATGTAGTAATTCTTGTTGTCAGAAGGAGGTCGCAGTTCAATTAAGCTCCTGATCTAGGCTTTTATGTGCTGACCCATCATTGTGGTGTTACAGGTACTACCAATACAATAGCCAAACTGATGCCAAATCTGTAGAAAAATTGCCTTGACAATGCCAAGTGATGGGACGCTGGGCCAAATTCCTCCCAGGAACAATAGCTTTGACTTCATAATATCAGTGGAATTACTCTGTGCAGCATCGCTGTGCCAACTAGCAGGCCATGGTAGAGCAGCTTCACTCCCATTGCACCTCACACCTAAGCTATACGGTCAATTTCACACTGCCTCTCTGGTCCAGTGACTATTCCTAATGTCTTCAGTGAGAGCAGGGTCCAGGTTTCCAAATTCTAAAACCATTGTCCTAAAGTTGATACCTGGAAAGATACAGGAACAGATTATTAAGCAATCAGTTTGTAAGAACTTAGAGGATAACAGGGTTATAAGTAATAGATTTGTCAAGAACAAATTAGGCCAAACCAAACTATTTTCTTCTTTGACAGAGTTACTGGCTTGGGTAATGGAGGGAAGCAGTAGATGTGATATCTTGATTTTAGTAAAGCTTTTTAACATAGTCCCACATGACATGCTCATTAGCAAAGTAGGGAAATGTGGTCTGGAAGAAATTTGTACAACTGGTTGACAGACTATACTCAAAAGAGTAGCTATTGATGGTTTGCTGTCAAACTGGGAGGTGGGTATCTAGTGGGGTACCCAGGGCTCAGTCCTGGGTCTGATACTATTCAAAATTTTCATTAATGACTTGGATAATGGAATGAAGAGTGTGCTTATGCAATTTGTAGATGATACCAAGCTGGAAGGGGTTCCATCACTTTGAAGGACAGGATTCAAATTCAAAATGACCTTGACAAATTAGAGATTTGGTCTGAAATCAGCAAGATGAAAATCAATAAGGACAAGTGCAAATCACTTCATGTCGGAAGGGGAAATCAAGTGCACAAATACAAAATGGGGACTATCTGGCTAGGCAGTAGTACTGCTGAAAAGGAGCTGGGAGTTATAGTGAGTCACAGATTGAATATTAATCAAGAATGTGATGCAGTTGCAAAAAATGGCTAATACTTTGTGGTGTACTAATAGGAGTGTTGTATGTAAAACATAGGAGGTAATTGTTCCATTCTACTCAGCACTGGTGAGGCCTGAGCGGGAGTACTGTGTTCAGTTCTGGGCACCAGACTTTAAGAAATATGTGCACAAATTGGAGTGAGTCCAGAGGAGAGCAACAAAAATGATAAAAGGTTTAGAAAACCTGCCCTATGAGGAAAGGTTAAAAATACTGGGTGTGATTAGTCTTGAGAAAGAAGAATGAGAGGGGACCTGATACCAGGCTTCGAATATGTTAATGGCTATTATAAAAAGGACTGTGATCAATTGTTTTCTATGTCCACTGACAGTAGGACAAGAAATAATGAGATTAATCTGCAGCAAGGGAGTTTTAAGTTAGATATTAGGAAAAACATTCCAACTATAAGGGTAGTTAAGACTGGAATTGAGTTCCAAGGGAGATTGTAAAATCCCCGCCGTTGGAGGTTTATAAGAACAGGTTGGAGAAACACTTGTCATGGATGGTCTAGGACTTGGTCCTGCCTTAGCACAGGAAGACGGGATGAACTAGGTGACCTCTCAAGGTCCCTTCCAGGCTTTCTGTCTGTATTACACAGCAGTACATATCTATGTTTCTATGACCTTGCATGTGTCCACTTGGGCAGAATTCACAATGAAATCACTGGGAATTTTGATGGAGGAAGGAGTACACCATCAGGCCTCTTTGTAAGTAAAGGATGGATTTTGGAGATGGTGTGGACAATGTGGTAGGGAAGTTTAGTGGCCCATTAGAAACATTTACAAATTATACTTTAGTGGGGAATAGGATGATTTAGAGTGAGGATTATTCAGGCATACAGAGAAGGACCACAAAAGGTTCTTCTCTCCTCATCTATGTCATACATAAATATTTTAAAAATATTCTGTTTTTATCCAGGTCATTTTATGTTAATATAAGGAGCCTGATTTTTTTTTAAAGATGCCAGTATCTCTCCTCTGTTTTTACACCCACTTTTAGGGATTTAGGTGTCAAAATGATAGGTTTTGCTACCGCAACTAATTGTGGGTTCAAGAAAATGTCTAGCACTGAAAGTTAACCCAGGAGCTATAATCTATTCTATATTGTGTAATGTGCTATTTTCCTGTACATAAAGTATTTTCTGAATGTAAAGCTTCATTTATGACAAGAGAAAGTTTTACATGTTCAGGGCTCTATTTGGCTTTCCTCAGGCAACACAATATATAACAAATTCTGTCTGAAATGTTATTTCCATTTGTGTGGCTCCAGTTGCCATTGGCCATAAACATCTCATCACTGTTTAACTCCTAGGTAGCCCATAATTGGGACTACACATAAATTTGTTTTGTTCATCAAAACATGTAATTTTCAACAACAGCAAAAAAATCAATGGGACGATTTCTCAGGTCCAGGATGGAATTTCTGGTCAAAACCAGGGAAAGTGAGACCACAGAATAACTCCCAAGCTCCAAAATTGTGTGTTAAGTGTCTTAAGTTTCCACAGGTTTCAGATAGGTATGCATAGAATCTGGAAAGATAGTTGGCCATTCCTATAAATCACTGGACTACCATCACATCCTTTGGTCTGTGTATTTCCTTAAAGGCTCTGTTTCTCAGGATCTGACAAGAGTCCCACAGAAGTCAACAGACGTCTGATGTAGGAGACCTGTGACTGGGTGTATTAGGCCCGGAGGCCCTCTGCTTGAGGCCTCCAAGTCCTACAACACCCCACCCCAGAAAAGAGCAGTAGAGGTTAGTCCCCCAAGCTGCCTAGAGTGGGATGCAGCCCATGAGAGAGGCTAGAGGGAAACAGCCAATCAGAGAGGCTACAGGGAAGTAGTCAATCAGGGTCCAGGAGGCTCATATAAAAGGAGTTGCAGGGACAGAGTGAGTTCAGTCTGCTGACAGGGACCAGGGGAGCAAGGAAGATTCTCCTGGCTGGCTGCTGGGACTCAAGGTGAAAGGACCATGGGGAACGGACTCAGGGAAACAGTAGCAATTAGGGAAAGGGACGTGGCACATGACTGCTATGTAGAGGGTCCTTGAGTCAGGACCTGGAGTAGTGGGTGGGCCCAGGTCCCCCTGCAACAGCCACTGGGGAAGTGGCTGAGCCCTGAGCAGGGGAAGGGCTGTATCTGGAACTGTTACCCCTGGAAGGGGGCCAACTGAGACTGTCTCAGCTGGAGAGTTGGGGGTCAGTGAACTGAGTTCAAGAGGAGAGGCTCAGCAAGAGAGCTGGGGTCACTGAGGAGTCAAGTGAGGGCAAAGAGTCTCCAGGAAGCCCAGGAGGCACCACTCCATCTCAGAGCAGGAGCCTTTTCCAGGCAGCCAGGCCCCAACTCAGGGTACCATGGTGAGCCCTGTTGGATGGACTGACTAAAAACATTGCCAATGGAAGGGTACTGTGATGGACCCTCTTGGACTGTTAAAAGGCTGAACCCAAGGAGGTCTGCAGGACATTACTGAGGGCATTGGGATAGTCCTGGTTGGACCTTATACCCCAGAAGGGGTTTGTTTTGTTTTCATACATGGACTATATGTGACTCGGCTGGAGGGCTGAGCCCCTGAAGACCCGCCTGATGAGTGCAGTGGCTGACAGGGGGCACCATGAGGAGAGAAACTGAGAAGAAACTGCAGGCATGCACAAACTTGGCCAAGGGGGCACTCGCGTGAGGTGAGTGTGCTCTGTTACAGAACCTCAGTCTCCTCATCTTCTGCATGTCTGCCTCAGCCTAATATTCCACTCCCATCATCTGTTTAGGAGTTGCCACAGCTTGGTATCATGGTCCTGGATTGCCTCTTCATTGATATTTCCTTCTTCCACCACAAGAATGACATCAGCTACAATCTTGGTGCCCAGGAATCTATTTTGTACCTGGTTCAACTGCCACTGAAAAATTTCTGGGGGCCCGCTGATGCCTGCCAAAAGATGCAGCAAAGGTTGTCAGGTGGCTGGATGGCTCATCTAGTTCAATGTCAGAATCTATTCAACATCAAACAGTGAACACTTTTGCCCTGGATAAATAAGATGTTAATGAGTAGTGATGCCTTTTCCATGCTCCATTCAATGGTTTTTGGTCTGTTCAGATCTCCAGTTTACCTGGAGGTTTTCTCAGTGCTGCTAGGCTGCTGATCAACTCTGTGCTCATTTCAATGGGTGTAGTGATGCCTCTTCTTTGCACGATTCCCAGTTCCTTCTTTAGTGGTTCCACCAGGGCTAATGGAACTCTGCATTTCTGTAGTCTTGGTGGGTCCATTTCTAACTTCAGCTTGCCCTCTAGGTTTCCATCCTTGAAATATGTCCTTTAATAATAAATATTCTGGTAGCATGATGGAGAGGACCCACAGTGACAGTTTTTCCTCCTCTCCTCTGACATCAAGGATATCCTTGTGTTGTGCTGCAATCAACTCCATGGCTTGCACTGCCCTGCTGCCCAGTAGCAGGTGGTACACCTGTGTGTCAACTGCTATAAAGTCTGTTGTGTTGAGGGTTTCTTATCAATAGCCTGTTTTTGCCTACTGACCTCAGAATGGTGTTACTGTACATCTCCAGCACTTGGTTACATTTCTCCTGTCTCATTTTGCTGCCTATCAAAGCAGCTGGCATCCAATTGGTCATTTATCAAAATCATAGTTGCAAATATGGCATTTAAATGGCTGGCAACCTTCTTCTACTAGGTGTGTACGTTAAATTCTTTGGTTCTGCTAAAGTCACACTGCAGATACGCTCCTCTTCATTGGAAGTCTGTCTTCAATCGCTGCATGTACTGCTGCTTTTTTCTTCCTGGGGTAGTTGTGGCATTTGAGACATAACGTAGTTCTGTTTTCCACACACTTTGCACTGTGGCCTATAGGACTGGATGGGAAGTCTGGGACTGGGTAAGGCAAGACTGGACTGGCTTGGTTTTAAGGAGGCTAATGATCCCCAGCTGATTCTGTGCTCTGCCAATCAACCTTTGCCTCCCCAGCCTGCAGCCCAGAGACTTTCTACCTCAGCCATGCTTTGGACAGTCCTGGATCTCAGAGGTATTAGATCTTGTCATGCTTATTTAACTTATCAACACAACACAAATTTTGAATTTCTAATATTAGTCAAATGCAGAATTAAAAACAAACACTTTCAGCACTTTAACCTTTTAAGAATAAAAGTATTCATTGAAAGTTAATTTAAAATTCAAGATCACAAATGTTCATGGATATGAACATGAAAGGGTCACAGCTATGGCTAAAATGAAATTGTAGTTATGAAGAGTAATGAATATTTGTGGAAAACATTGCCACAGTTCGCTCAATGCTAGACATTACTATAAAATACTAGAGAACATTTTCTATTATGTCTTGTATCTGGTAATCATAATCTTTTGGAAGAGAACTGTATCTATTTTGGGCCTCCTTTGTCTGACAGTCCCCAATGTGACACCAAATTACTCTTCTGATATGAAATGACTTGTTTCATATGGAGTTAATTATTAAAAGCTGATCTGAGACATATGGGGAGAATTTCCCTTTAAATAATATGGTCACATAGCGTCTGGAAACTAGAATATATGTATCACAGATTTCCAATATGGAATCAAATGTGTTAAGGAGTTGTCCAAAAACCATGAGTTTCTGAGTTGCAGGTGTTTGCCTGTGACACATGCTTGTCATGAATACATGTAGCCAGCCAACTTCCTTCACAAGAGTGTGGAGAGTTACTGAGGTGTTCTATTTAAGGCGCTAGCTGTAGAATAACATGCAGTCCTAAAACAGGCTTCAGTTGAATGTTTTTAGAAAGCAGAAATTGTACAAGTGGAGCACTGTACTAAGGGAACCTTTATTTGACCAAACCATATCCCCTTTCAGAGTTGAAACTTCTGAAATGTAGGAGGCATGCAAATCGTGAATTAAGCATATTTAGGAGTATGAAGAAGTCCCAAAGAGCATCAGTCAGTTAAGTATTTCAGTTCACAGCAGACTTACGAGCTGCAGATCTCAAAGGAATATGCCCTTGATATTTTGGATGCTTTCAAAATATGGTCCATTTGTAAACAGCATTAATGAATTTGACTCAAATGAGGTGAGATGGTTGCAGAATGGTGAAAAGTTAATGGAAAAGGTACTTTGGCTTGGAATGCATAATACACAATTATTGCACAATTATTGAACTGATAAGCTAAAGCTATTACTACATGGAAAACATATTCTAAATTTTGATAATTCTAATAAATAGATCTACTACTTATTCTTTTTACGATGGGATGAATGAAATGTTTACAAAGATGCCTCCATAAGTGCTCTAACATACTTACTGTGGGGTCAATTTTCCCTTTCTATGGGCAAAAAAACTCATACAAGGAGGAAAGTACTTTAAAATAATTATGGCATGAGTAGAGAAGATTAAAGCATGAAAGGGCATTGTTTGGAAAAGACCAAATCAAGAGAATGAACCCTGGTGGTGAGTCTGGTCCAGAGATGCAGGTTACCAAGAGAAGTTAGCAAAAAGAAGTGGGAGATAATAGGATCAAACATCTTGTTGCCAGGAAGATTAAGTAACCTGGGACAAGTGCAAAGGTTGAGATGAGATGACAATGGAAGCTTTGCCTTCATGGCTTTTTACTAGATCTGGGTGGAAGTTTTCCAATGGAACATTTTTCTGTCAAAAAATGCCAATTTGTCTAAATCAGTGCTTCTCAACCTATTTGTCACTGCAGCTCTCTATGTGTTATGTGGGCCGTCCACACAATATAGATACTACCTCTATGGCCCTGAGGATGTCACATGGGCTGCAGCTGTGTGCCACAAGATTGGGCCACAAGCAGGTCATGGGTTGAGAATCACTTGTCTAAATCGTAACATTTTGTGGGAATGTGCCAATATCCATGAATTTTTCAATTGGCCTTCCAGGCTTGCCTGCCTGGCTCCTGAGCACCCACATGATGGCCTGTCTCAGAGTTGGAATCTCAAGGCTTCCAGGGGCTATAGCTCTGGGGCAGCCCCCTATACACTGCCTGGTGGGTGGGGGTTGGATGGGACCTAGGGTTTCCAGTCCCTCTGCTTCAGAGCCAGAAGCCTTGGGAATCATGGCCAAAGTGGGAACCTTGGCACTTGGGCTCCCAGCTGCAATTTTATTTTGAAATTTTCAAAGCAAAACACTTTGGTTATTTCTAAATGAAATTTTTGTTGAAATTTTCATGAGAGAATCTGAAACTTACTTTTTCATTACAAAACGGAACAAAATATTTTCCAACATGTCAGAATTTGCAACAGAATACAAATTCCAATGTTCGCCCAGCTCTGGATACTACCTTGGGGCAACTAATGTGCAACTAATCTAAAACACTATGGAAAACAAGGCATTTTAGTTGTACCCCAAAGTAAACTAGGGGAGCCCATGACTGACCTTGCCTAGGTTACTTTACAGTAAAATGTAATTACCTTTTCTCCATTGTGTTTTAACTTCAGGATAGTTCCTTAGTTACCGTAAGATTAAAATGTGCCTTTTCTTAGCACTGAGGACAAGGCCATAGAAGCAAGCATCAGGTTAACACAGGAGGAGGAGCAGTTGGAGTGGGGAATATGACAGCCGTTCAGAATACATCTAGACTGGGAAAATAACCTGTATTTGAAAGTATGGCAAAATGTGTTTTATCTAACACAACTTTGCATCCTCGGGTTGACCATGACAACCTAATACTTTTTAAAATTTGTAAACACCCAGTTTATACCATTTTTGAAGGGAGAGAGGAAAGAAGAGACTCTTGGAAACATGAGGAAAGGTATGAGAGTAGGGAGGAACCAAGCACTGCCCCCAAACAGAAGTCTTTTACAAAGCTAAATGCTACAATTGTTAATAAGAAAACAAAAGAATTGAAACACTATCATTAGATCTAGAAGCCTACTAAATAGTTTAAATAAGTCAATAAAAATTAGTCTATTTTCGCCAGAGTGGAAGAAACCTTGGAAAGACATTGCTACTTCTGTTCTGCACTAGAGTAATACAATATTTAATAATGAGACTGAACACAGAAAATTTATTACTATTGAATTATTGAAGGCTTATGCAATTTTAACACAAGGGAACCTGTGTATGACAAACTAGACTTCTGACTTGGCACATTTGATACAAACTTTGTAGTATGATATTCTAAGGGATATGCTTTCAATCAGACCTAAAAGGAAACCAACAGTGAAGAATTAAGCTCAAGAGGCCAAGAATTAACCTTTAACTTCAGCCAGCCTCCTAACACCCCTGTTTGTGTATGTGGTACATAGTGCCTCATTGCACTCATTAAATGAAAAAGGAATCTCTTCCACTCTACTCAGCAGATTCAGATGTTCCCATCTCAGCAAGTTGATGATTTTGAGGAATATGTACAAGCTTCCTAAGAGCTTTCACTGTGACCTGTAGAACCAGTTAATTACGGCGCGGTACATACAAGATCTGATTACGCTCAGTTTGGAAAGAATGCTTTAGACTAATTAAACTGATTTCCATTTGTCCAGATGTATATAGAAACCCAATTAAAACTATGTAAAGGACATATAGCACCATAGCCATATACTTTTTGTTTATCAAAGGGATGTACAATGGAATCAGACTAATGAAGCAACAGAAAAAATCCTCTCTTATTTTTTTATTTAGAGCTTGTCCCACAGTGGGATTCAGATATGCATCCTTCTCTCAAAGGCTGCAGTCATGAGATATGGGCCAAACCAAGGGTGATTTTTCATTTTGGAAGAAGGAGGTAATTTGGATACAGGTCCTTTTGTATCGACACCTCTAAAGTTGGGAGTGAAAGGAGAAAGGTAGAGGCCAGATAAAGGTTTACAGTTTGGGTCTATATATACAGGCTGGTAATTAAGAACATAAGAAGGTATCTGTCATTGCCCATTTTTGTACCCCAAGAAAATGGACTGGGATTGATTCAATGCCTTCTGCATGAGAACTTTGGACTTATACATCTCTCACATGAGCCATGGGCAGCGTAGTACTCTATTGGCCAGTCTTTTGATTGAGAGTTGCCTCAGTCTCCTGGGATTCTGGACTCTGGGTAGGAAGAGGAGGAAAAAAGAAAGTTGCAGCTGTAAAGCAATCATTTCTAATCTCCTGAAGCTTTCAGCTTCAAAGAAAGAAAATCCAGTGTCATTGTATTGAGATTAAATGAGGTTGGCAGACTAATAAACATTTCAGTTCTCTTTTGTTGCTTTCAGCCACTGAACACTCCTATAGAATGGTGCAAATATAGGATCTGCCTTTTCTTAATGGCTTCCATGGCATGAATACAGGATTCCTCAAGTGTTAAAGCTCCACACAATAAATGTCTAAGCTATAAATTTTGATGTGCTGCCCAGCTGAATGGATGCTTTGAGTGGAGACAGACTGGCGGGAGCTAAAGTAGTTAGCTTTGATTTACCTCTCTTCTATTATTCAATCCTATAGAGAATTTCGAATAGTCCTATCAAGGCATGTTGACTGGCTGCCGTTTATAGATTGAGACAGAATGAGTGATATTTGACCTCGGTTAATACCATGGAACCTTATAGTGATATTAGCAGGGATGAAGTAATGTGTAGATTTGTAAGGGTCAGACAATGAAGCAAGATGTTTGCAAATAAATCTGTTGAAAGATGAGTTTTCTTCATTAATCATTCACTGAGTGAGTTTCTCTGAAGTCCTGGAGGTATTTCCACTGATAAGGAAGTACCTGTGAAAAGTTTGTCCATGTTACTTCTTATGCAGTATTTATGTTTAGTCTGATTTGTAATGCTCGGCTTGCATATCCTAGGCATATCCATACAGTGTATCCCAGCTGGTGGCTTTCCTGGTGCTAAAACAGGTCACACTCTTCATGACTCTCAGAAACATTGCTCCTTGATACACTTTATCAACTGCAGATGCAGTCTGAGTTCAGTTAGCTATGATCAGCCTTAAAAAGGCAACAGCAAAAGAGTATTATTTATATTCTAAACCCATGCCCACTAATATATGGAATAAAATATCATTCTGAGAATTCAGGTTCTATTAGTTTTTGTTGTGTTTTTTTTTTGTCATTTGGTCCTTCAGATTTTATTAAGCATCTTTATTGATTTGAGTAGTTTCTTAATTATTAAAGAAGCAAAATAATATTTCTGATTTCCTTGACATCTGGAAACAATGTGTGGCACTTGAGTTCTTCCCTGGATATCCGCTAAAGAGGTTGATTAATGCTCTGTTAAACTAGTCTGTTGTGATTTAAGTTGCAAGTGATTTTTAAGGGTTGTTACTATAGACACCTCTAAATAGCCAGCAACAGCAACAGACATTTTTACTGTTTGGAGAGGAATCAGTCATCCTTAATGACTAATTTTCCACTAGCCAGATTGTAAGGGTTCACACTATGTGCAAACCATGAAGGAGCATCTCTGGACAGGAATGCCAGCCAACTGTCATAGCCATAAGTTATAGTCACCCAGTCACACATTTGGTCCTCTGTATGTTTGTTATGCTATCTGGTGGCACAAGGTTAAGCCAGAATTAAGATATTTGTAAATCTAATATCACTGTCACCAACCAACACCAGTTAAATTAAATTAAACTAAACTATATTTGGCAATTGCATTGTACACCGGTCTCTTAAAGGAACTTGCTAAAGAGAAAAGGAGAGGGAGAGGGACCGAGAGGGAGAGAGCTCAGCTGTTACTATGCAGCAACAGAACAGCTATACACTTCCTATTTGTCCTCCTCTTTAGCCAATAGATGACCAGAAGAGTGTGAAAAGTCCTCACAGAATTACCCCATGCAGAATTCTCTCATCCAAATTTAGGACCCAATCACACAGTCTTTGCTCAGGCAAAACTCCCGCTGACTAAAATTGAGGGTGAATTGGGACTCACATTCTTGGACCTGTGTGCTTTAACTTGTCACTTTTGGTGCCCTTCTGGTGATCTAATGTAAACAAGGTGAAAAATGGAATTTTTAAAGAGTTCTAGACATGAACCTGGTTTTATTCTTTCTTATTTCTGTCCACAATCTCAGCCCCATACTTGCCATAAACTGAAAATGTTTAGAGTTTACATAGATAGCTGTATCTGAGACAAGGGGAATTTTAAGGGGTTGAACTTTCTTCAAGTCTCTGGATAGCTTTAGTTTTTTGTTATAAAAACTGAAAGTTTGTGCGGAGTAAGGCAAACTGAATGAATATGCAGCAGATGACTTAGCCCATGCCATACATACCATTGGTGCTCTATCTGGTTTAACATCTTAGATTTCAAAAGTAGAAAATAGACTGAAATATTTAAAAACATAAAAACAAGTGGAAACTTATCAAATACAGAGGTTTTACCAGCCCAGTTATGTTAGGTGGGAACTCCTTTTTGAAAGGCTAATGGAAAAGATTTGAGATGATTTACCATTTTCAGTTTGACTTATTTATTTAGATGCAGTACATTAGTTCATGCCAGAATATTGTTAAGTCAGTATTGCTGGGGAGTCTACAGGATGTCTGGAGAAGAGCTAATGTAAGGACAATTTTTTTAAAAGGTTCCAGAGGCAATGCTGGCAGTTACAGGCTAGTAAATCTTACTCCTGGGAGAGTTTTGTGCCAAAAAAATTCAGAATTCTGCTCCAAAACATTTAAAAATTCTGCATATTTTATTTGTCAAAATAATCCAGTATAATCAGACCAGTTTCAATTGTTTTGGTAATTTATTTGAACTACAATACAGAAAAAAGTCACAATAACTATTCAGCATTTCCTAAAAACACGAAAGTGAAGTTACAAACACTTGGTAACTAATACCCTGCATTCCAGTTATAATACTGGATTTTAATTTAAATTACATTACAGAACACCAAACAGAAAAAAAAAAAGTAGAATGTCATTTTAAATTGCTCAGACTTTCACACATGAAAGTTGTACGTTTTTGCTAAACATTGTCCTGGTCCTGGCTGGGTACTTTGGGAACTGCTTGGTTCTGACTGTCCTGACATTTTATTGACTGTTTGGTAAATGTTTTACTACCCATTTAAAAAAATATTTTGATGGCAAGTAAAATAAATCCTGAGCTGTAATCTAACCCCATTGTGCCACTTTGGCACAGGAAAAAAGTGAGACAGGCACATACATCTTCCTAGCTAAGGATTCCCTTACTTTCATTTATAACAAGGCTCCTTCACATCACTCTGGCAATGTAGGGTCCTTAAAACTTTCACAGTTTTTAACACCTGGGGGAATTGACTGAGAATGAGAACAGTTAACTAACAATAGGAACATTAACAATGTTACTACATAGGCAGGCTGCTACATTTCTGCCTCAGAGAATGAGATCAATTAACCATCAACAGCAACTTTAACGATACTACACAGGCAGGCTGCTACATTTATGCCTCTAGCCTGCCTCATGCATCATAAAAAGCCTTACCCTTCCATGCCAGCGAGCTGCAGTAGCAAGCAAGAGGGACAGAGTCTCCCTCTCTCTTTCGCTTGTTGGGACACACGCATGTTCGCCCAGCCCCACCCTCCCCATGATGATCAACCATGCAGGCACACATGCCCAGCCCCCTTCCCCCATCTCTGAGGTTGCTCCAGGCACCCTGGAACAGACACGCTGCCTGGCCTGCTGGGGAAGAGGCACGTGTCCCCCAGCAGATTTTTTTTTTGGTGTTTTTCTGCATGTGGGGCATAGAAAAATGCGGGCCATGTGAATTCTGCGCCCCTATGTCAGGAGTAAAATCTAACTTCAATACCAGTTAAATTGCTTGAAACTATAGTAAAGAACAGAATTATCAGACACATAGATGGACATGTTATGTTGAGGAAGAGTCAACATGGCTTTTGTAAAGGGAAATCGTGCAGTCTCTTAGAATTCTTTGGGGGGGGTCCAACAAACATGTGGACAAGGGTAATCCAGTTGGTATTGGGTACTTGAACTTTCAGAAAGCTTTGACAAGCTCCCTCACCAAAGGCTCTTAAGCAAAGTAAACTGTCATGGGATAAGAGGGAAAGGCCTCTCATGGATAAGTAACTGGTTAAAAGATAGGAAACAAAAGGTAGGTATAAATTATCAATTTTCACAAGGGAGAGAGGTAAATAGTGGGATTCCCCCAGGAGGCTGTACTGGGACCAGTGCTGGTCAACATAATTATAAATGGTCTGGAAAAAGGAGTAAAACAGTGAGATGGGAAAGTTTGCAGACAATATAAAATTACTCAAGATAGTTAAGTCCAAAGCTGACTGTGAAGAGTTACAAAGGTATTTCACAAAACTGGGCAACAAAATGGCAGAGTAAATTCAATGTTGATAAATGCAAAGTAATGCATATTGGAAAATTATAATCCCAACTATACATACAAAATGATGGGGTTTAAATTAGCTTTTACCACTCTTGCAGTCATTCTGGATAGTTCTCTGAAAACATTTGGTCAATGTACAGTGGCAGTCAGAAAAGCTAACAGAATGGTAGGAATCATTAGGAAAGGGATAGATAATAAGACAGAAAATATCATATTGCCTCTATATAAATTCATGGTATGCGCACACCTGGAATACTGCATGCAATTCTGGAGAAGCGCAACAAATATCATAATGCCACTATATAAATCCATGGTACGCCCACACCTTGAATACTGCATGCAGTTCTGGAGAAGGGTAACAAAAAGGATTAGGGGTATAAAAGATCTTCCATATGAGGAGAAATTAAAAATACTGGGACTGTTCAGTCTGGAAAAGAGATTCTTGAGGGGGGATATGATAGAGGTCTATAAAATCATGACTGGTATAGAGAAAGTGAAATAGGAAATATGCAGTGTTGTTAGTTTCCCAGACCTGAAGATGAGCTCTGTGTAAGCTCAAAAGTTTGCCTCTCTCACCAAGAGAAAGTGGTCCAATAAAAGATATTACCTCAGTCAACTTGTCTTTTTGAAATAGGAGGGGTTATTTACCCCTTCACAAACCACAAGAATCAGAAGTTACCCAATGAAATTAATCAACAACAGGTTTAAAACAAACATAAGGAAGTATTTCTTCACACAGCTCACGGTCAACCTGTGGAACTCGTTGCCAGGGGATGTTGTGAAGGCCAAAATCATAACTTGGCTCAAAAAAAGAATTAGATAAGTTCATGGAGATTGGTTCATCAGTGGCTATAAGCCAAGATGGTCAGAAACAGAACCCCATTCTCTGGGTGTCCTTTGAACCTCTGACTGCCAGAAGCTGAGACTAGATGACATGGGATGGATCACTTAATAATTGCCTTGTTCTGTTCAGTTCCTGTGAAGTGCCTGGCCATGGCCACTGTCTGAAGACAGGATGCTGGGCTAGATACACCATTGGTCTGATGCAGGGTAGCCATTTTTATGTTGTTAACACAGGCAGTGAATGAAGCCCCCTATCTCTTCCTGGTGTGGAGTAGTATACCTCAGCTGTCTGGATGGCTATACATGTAACCTACAGAAATACTGTGCTGTCATTATGCCAGTATGTGGTCTGATTTGATTATCCTGGCCTATCACTAATATGCAGTGCATTGTCAGCCTCGGGTCAGGCTGACCGTGCTAGATGTTCTTTGTCATTCTTATCACAAGATTGAAGTTAAAAGAAAGAGGGTAATGCTCTAAAGAATTTATTTTAGTTCTATTTGTAGGGAGTTTACCACAAACACATTTTCAGAATAAGAAAAAACTGCTCTAGGGGGCAGTTGTTTTCATTTCTTCGTGCATATCCAATATCAGTTGAAGCACTTCTTGAAATTACCAGAGTTTACTGTTGTGGAGAAACAAACTAAACTAGAGGTTCCTCTTTATGGCCTTGGTTAGATAAAACCCGCTCAGAGATTTACAAGCATTTTATAGACTCACTGTCAAATTTAGCAAAATGCAATGCATGATGTCATTCTATTAAGGCTTGCATGTTAAGGAGCCCAGTTGCTGGATTTCTGATTAGCTACTTAAATCTATTCATATGGATTTATTTTCATTTGCACCTGCTATCCTTCCGGTGCAATTCAGCGATTAAAGACACAAACGTTAATCAAGAGCATCTAAAAAATCATTAAAAAGGAAATCTTCTAAAAAGCCTTCCAAGCCTCAAATGAGCTCTAGTTCCCAAAAGCAGCCCTGCTTCATTGTCTCCCCAGGATGGGATATGTGTTCCCTCTCCCCAGTAAGGGGAAAAAAGAGCTATGTTTCTGTGGAAGGGAGGAAAAGTAGCTGTCACACCCTGTAGGAACTGGTACAGACTCAGGTCCTGGTGTGAGTTGCTGACAGCTGGGCCTTGTTAAGAAGTAGGCCTTCAGAGGAAGGGTTTGGGTGAAGAAATGGGCTTGTGCTCCCTGGCAGGAACACACATTACCTGGACCAAAGGGGAGAAGACCCTGTCTCTGAGGTCAGTGCTTAATAGTGGGTAGAGTCAGAGTTTTGGTGCTTAAATTCATTTGGATTCTGGCTGTGTTTGTATCATTTCCTGGAGAAAGAGGAGCATTTTGTGGTAAAATAACACTTTTCTGGGAGTTTTGTTTAAACTCCGCTTAGGCCTGCAATGATGCCTTGTTGTTTGAAACCTGAAGTCAGCTCAACATTTCTGACCCCACAATTGGCCACAATCCCCAGCCACCCCTCTCAAAAAAGGCCTAAGAAAATATTGGATCCCCAAACCTGGGCCTTTGCCAACCAAATGGGGAACTGAATTCCAAACCAAGAGCCTCTTCTTGAGAATGTCCTCTAGCCCTTTCCCCCAGAGCTGGGGTATAGTTCAGTGTCCCTCCAAAAGCCACTCTTGCTCCTTGCTGCTCCCTGGCCCTTCTTCATGCCAGCTACAGCTTCTCAGTCTTCTGTTTCCTTACCACCTATGACACACCACATCAAATCTTTCACTGTAGCCACCTCCTTGCCCTTTGTAGGGAATTACCTGATTCCACTCAGGTGGGGTTCATCCTGTACTCAGGCAAGCAATCCTGTTACACTGACATACACTTGCAAAAGGAGTTGGCAAATAGTATTCCAGGAATAAGTCCTGAATGTATTTCCAAGGTAAGTGGGAATTGTTAAAATGTAAGTGTAAGCAGCGTCTGAATGAATTCTTCCCTGATGGCTAGCTGAGAGGGGGAGAGGTTTAGGAGTCAGGAAGTTTGCTCCTGCTCTGCTTAGAGATCCAGTAGATAGAGCGGTCTGTTGCTCAGAGTGATCAACTTTGGCTGGTGTTGGGTTATAAATCACTTTGGTACTGAATGCAGGGGTGAAATGCTCTTACCAATGTTGTTGGCATTACTATATGAATACAGGGAGGCAGGATTGTGCTTAACCTGTCCCAAATGAGGGGGTCACCCTCAGCTGAAAGAACCCCGTTAAGCCAGGGGCTCGAATGCCAGAGGCCTGTGAAGGTGAGAGTGGTGGGGACAGGTGTCCCAGCCAGGAGGTGTGGACCCTCCCCCAAGCGTCCTCCCTGGACTGGTTTAACCTGCCCCCAGTTCAAAGAAAGAGCTAAATAGGCTTCATTAGGAGCCACTTTCTTATTTTAAATGCTCAGTCAGAACTGAAATCAGTTGTGGTAGGACTGTGTTTCTGCCCAGTCTGCTAAGAGCTAAAAATTACTAAGAGACTGATGTGCAGAGGTCACAGCAGAGAGGCAGGTGGCAGTAGAAGGTGACTGACAGTTGGCTGGCAAGTGAGTGGCCAGCAGGGCAGCCCGTGGAGAGGCACTGCTAGTGGCCAGCAGGATGACTGTTGGAGAGGAGCAATCAGTGAGTGCCCAAGCAGCAGAGTGAGTAAGGTGCCTCATTACCCTCCCCCACCACCACCACCTCCACCCAGGTTGGGAGGTGAAGTCTGCAGATGCACCTCTGAACTCTGGGTCTGCACTGACCAAGGACAGCAACTGTGAGTGGGGTGCAGAGAAGGGTTGGGCATGTTAAAGGGACTTTTGGGTTGCTGGACATAAGAACCTGAGGGGAAAAGGACACTGCCCAACTTACTTGGGGAGGGTCTTTTGCTCAGGGTTTATGTTTCTCAACCCTGTTTGTGGTGGTTTCTCAAATTAATGTCGAGTTACTTCCCTCCTTTTATTAAAAGTTTCTTTTCTACAGACTCTGTGCTTGCGAGTGGGGAAGTATTACCTCTCAGAGGTGCCCAGGGGTGGTGTGTAATTTTCCCACGTTACTGGGTGGGGGCTTGAGCCAGTTTTGTGTTGTATCAATGGAAAGGAACCCCTAGATATTGAACCCAGCCCTGGTTGCTGCTGGCTCCACCTGGCAGAAGGGTTACATAAGTATTTCCTACCTTTGAAATATTTTGTATATTTACTGTAAATACATATATGATAGAAACCCATTTACCCAGATGACATGGGCAACACTATGACATGGGTCATTTTCTTAGACAAATGAGGGTTTGGTTAGAAGGAAAATTTTTCACTGTAAGTGCTGTTAAAGCAATGCTGGAAACTAACTCTATGCTACTCACCTCGCTTACTGTGCAAAGTAACCTGATGCTACTGTATGAAAAGGACGAAGGTAGTTTTTTTTTCTATTAGGGTCTGCTTATAATCCTCACCTGTGAACAAAGTCATACATAGGATTTTCTGTGCATTTGTGGTAGTACTGATTATGCTGAAAGCAATTCTGTGTAATTTTCTGCCTGTGCATCGTGTCAAATGTCAGAATGGATGTGATTCATACAACTCAGAAAATTGGCAATAGCACATATTTGCAGAGGTTACTTATGAGATTTTTTTTATGCTTCTTTCTAAAGCCTATACAGTTCCTCTGGAAATCCTTAAATGTGTTGATTGGCATGACACTGGATTTTTTCATTACATCATTCTTATTGCTGGTGCTGACTCAGAACTGGAAAGAAACTGCAAAGGTGATATTGAGTATGGGACACAGAATATGTGGTAGGCTATTAAGTTTTCACTGGCATGAGTTTGGGATGTTGCTTGTGAGTGACTAAGCCACAGTAAGTTTATTGGGTCATTCCAAGTGAGTCCAGGTTAAAAGTTTGCATTGCATCACACCACACTGGCGATGGTCAACATTTTTTGAATAAAAAGGATTTTTTCCCCCCAGCGAAAAGCCCTCCTACTCTGGCTGTGTGCAGCTTCCAGCAACAAGGCTGCAAACCAAGAAGCTTAGCAACCTCCCACTCATATAACGCCAAATGTACCCATGGAACACTCTATTGAACTCAGCTGGTTTGCGTCATGGTTTCATTTGCTTCATAATATCTGCATCCTCCTTCCCCCCTAAATAAAACTATATTTTTCATATGCTCCCTAATACTAACTGCCTCCATTCTAGTCACTCAGACTCTAAACCAAAACATGTGGAAGAATCAAATTTTTATTTTATTGCTGTTTGATCAATAATGACAGGATGTGCAGTGCTGTTATCTAAATGGCCTTGAGAAAAG
The DNA here is from genome assembly GCF_965152275.1 of Natator depressus. NCBI lineage: Eukaryota > Metazoa > Chordata > Testudines > Cheloniidae > Natator > Natator depressus. The sequence continues at coordinate 42,731,405 of NC_134238.1, read as the reverse complement.
AACTATGCTCAGAAACATAGAAAATTAAGAGGTTTAGGACCCAGTGTAAGTAATGTCATGTGTAGGAAGGGCAGGGCACAGAACGTAACCTTTCCTGCCACAACAGAGGTTGCCCTACAATCAACGGGGTGGTAATGATGAAACTATTTCCCCTTCACCGTAAAGGCTGTTCCTCAGAGGACAGCCTTGGAGATAATAAACATTTTAAGTAAAGTGGGCTGATTCTTTCTCTTTAGTGGTTTTCATAATCTGTTCTGAATGTTAATCTGGAAGACCAAACATAGTGCTGGTGAGGGCAAATGTGACAATTATGCTCATACTGGAAGGGAAAAATAGAACTGAACTGCACCAGTGAGAAGGCCTCTATTTTCCTGGCAGCACCTTTTATGAAGCCTGCCCTATTACCCACAGGCCAATCCCGGTGCCTCTTAGAGGTGTTCGGATTGACCAATAGCAGCCATCCCAAAAAGTAAGGGCTATCATTGACAGCAGGCAGTACCATGCAACCTCTGGAATGTGGCCTGCCTTCCCAGCCCAGCTCTCTGGCATCAGCTGAGGTGACTGGCACTCTATACTTGGCCATGCTTGCCAGGCCTTACACTCAGCTTGATGGCATTTCTCTGTCTGTGTGTATGTATGTAACGTGATAGCTTTTTAACACCACATCAGATCCATTCCAAAATGTGAGGGTATGCTCTAGGCATCAATGGATAGAACCCTATTGATCTGGGGGGATATCAGAAAACCCCAGGGGGGAAAATGGGGAATACACTGAGCCCCTGTCATCTGTCTAGCAAAGCCACAGCTCAAGCACCTCTGTGATTGCAGCTGATGGCACCCATTAATGCCAACCAGCATAACAGTACCTCTATCTTCTCTCTGCCCATCCTCCCAGTAGCGTTTAACACACTGACACCCTTTATGACTTCTCTCCCCAGGCAGAAAGAAGAGAAATAATAATGGTGGTGGAGGAGAGCAATGGTAGGAAGGAGGGAAACACGAAGTCTGAGGGAGAAGGGTGGAATGGGGACCACAGAGAAAACAGGGGGTGCACACACAGAGCCCCTGGCATGGGGGGGATGCTGGTATGGGGTAAGGGATGCACACGGAACCCCTCATAGGGGAGATTGGGGGACCCTGATATGGGGAGAAGGGATAAATGGGAGTGCATACAGAGCTGGAGATGTGGGACACACAGTGCACCTGGTAGGAGGAAAGGTAGGAATGGGCAGCCCACAGAGGGAGGGGATGGGAGGGTGACACACGTAAACTTGTGAGGGAGCATGGAGGATTGCAAGGAGCCCCTGGTGTGTGCAATCAGTGCAGCCTAAAGAGCAACAATGTTCTTTACTTTGGCTTCTCCTATGTTTTTCAATGTCCTTTTCTTTCTATTCTTAATCAGGGGCAGGGGTCACGTGCATTCACAGAATTAAGGCCTTCACACACATTTTGCAGCATTCTCCAGAATTTAAGCTCTTATTAAATACAAGGAAGTGAAATCTTTGCTTGTGTAACTCCGGTGTAGTCCATGGAGTTTTGGGGAAAAGGTTTGCAGCCTTTCTGGTTTTTCAGATAACCTTAACAAGATGAAAACATGCATGGTTATCTGATTGAGTCTGTAGCCAGAAATACTGAAACAAAACCACCAATAGAGGTGTGATCCCTCTTTCATCTTAAAGGACCTTAAATTTTGAAACTGCATCAGCAGAGACAGTGACTGTCTGGATCCAGGAAAATGCAGATGGAGCAACAATTAGCTGAGCAGAATTACAATTTATCACCAGCACAAACATGCAGTAAAACTGGATTGGGGGACCTGATACAATGATAATTCCAGGCAACTGTCTTCTTTGGCCCCTAGACCCAGACTTGTTCTGGGCCCTCAGCTGCAGCAGTCTCAAATCTCTAATCCAGTTCACACTCCTTTTGCTACACCATCCCCATCAATTTGTTCTCTTTCCCTGCCCCTTCTGGTAGCATCCTTCCTGAGTTTCAAGAGACTCATTTCCACTCCACCAGCTGTTGTGACCTGTATGAGGCGTAGGTATAACACTAATTTAAAAAGAATAAACGTTTTTTTATTCCTACCGCATTGCTGTCCTTGTCAATATTACTCTGGCAGCCCAGTGGGGTGTCGTGCTTAGTCAGCTCTCTGCTACACAGTAGTGCTTCCGCTCTTTGATTGACAGGAAGTGTTGCATGTGGCACCAAACACATGCATTGCTGTGCAGTAGTAGGGCAGACAGAGAAGGGGCTGTAGGCTTACAATGTTGTTTTAAGTGATCACCTTTTCTCCATACAGGAATGAGCAGGAGGGCCAAATGGCTGGGACTAAGAGAGAAAAGCAGGGGGTAAGGGTAGAGCTGGTCAGGAATTTTCCAACAAAACATTTTTCTTGGGAAAATGGTGAATCTTGGAAACCAAAACTGTTCATGGGAATGGGTCGGTTTTGGTGACTCTTTCCGTTTTAAAACAAAGTTGGAGAAAAAATGTTCTACAATTGTTGAATGTTTTACTTTTCTGGTTCAAAACAGCTCTTTGTTTCAAAATGTTAGTTCATTTATAGATAAGAAAAGGGTTACTAATGTCATTTTTAAATGACTGAATGTTTCGACTGACCCAATCCAAACCATTTTCAGATTATCAATTAGCAAAAATTTTCAAGATTTTGACTTTTTTGGCCTGATTCGGGATGGAGAAAAAATTAAAATATCAAAAACTCTTGTGGGACAGGAAAACTTTCCCACTCAGTCTCTAGCTGGGGCGGCTGAAAGAATAGGAAGTAGGTTTTATTACAGGCAATCGCATCTATTGGCTAGAGCCACAGTTTATATAAATTGGCATAGCTTCCTTGACCTACACAAGTTAAAGGTATAGCTCACAGGTTTTTCTCGTACGTTAGTAACAACCACCTCTGTATGTGTCTATCTTCTCAAACATACACATACGTAGAGCAGCGGAGAAACGAAGAATGGTCAAATGGTAAAATAAAAAAAATCTCTGGACATATTCCTGGAACTAGACCACAGAATAACCAGTTCAATCCCAGAATGTCAAATCTTGAAAAGGAATCTGGGCAGTGCATTCACTGTAAATTAGTAGTGGCCCAGATCTTCAGCTGGTGTATACGAATGTAGTGGTATTGAAATTAATGTTCCTGTAACAGGAAATTAATTCACAGTCTGAAAAAAGAGAGAGCCATTACATTTTTCTCCTATGACTAAATTAAAAGATGTTGTATTTCCAGTGTGCAGTATTCTGGAAAGAGAAGGGATATTATTTGTGTGGGATTGGCCTCCAGATCAAGCAGCAGCAGCAACCTCTTTATTGTTTGGCGATTTTCAGAAGCACATTCAAAGCACTACAGTAACAGTACACATGCCAAAAAAACCTTAAAGGAACATGGTCAACTATGAAATTAAAACAAAACTGAAAATGTTCTTTACAATAGAGTAGGAAACAGATTTCAAACTAGATTACAGCCTCTTTGAGGGGGAGAGAAAGCTTTTTCTATGAGATGCAGGGAGAGCAGCCGTCAGTCATGCAAGATTAGCAATGGGAGAGAATCTGAGAAAACCAGATTTCTAAAAGTAAAAATATGTAGCGCTTATGCAGTGTGTACTGCTCCCTGTTTTACATAGGTGGGAAACTGAAGTTGAGATGTGATTTGTCTTAGGCACTATTGCCAACGCCAAGCATTCACGAATGAGGAACTAGGCACCCCAAAATTATCAGATTTTAAAGAAGAATAAATTTGTGTTCCTGTTAGTCGTCTTGAGGGTTTTTGAGTCTTTAGAGTTTGTGTTTTCAAGCTTTTCTCAATAGCTATAAGGGCTAGAAACTTTTGGATTTTGTACCTGAAAGCTGAGATGCTCAGGTAATCACCTGACTCCAGGAGCTGATGCTTTAAGAAAATTAGACAATAACAAAAGACTTGGCAATACTACCAAGGCCACACAACAAGTCAGTGGCAGAGCCAAGATTAGAGTTACTCATGCCCAGCACTGTACTTATTCTGATAGGTGATGCTACTTTCTTAGCAAATAGACTTTGGGGCTTGATGGCAAAAAGTTGTATTCTGCTCTTAAAACAACAAGATTTTAAAATAAAATGTCTATGACAAGTAGCAAAAATATCAGAAGAGTAACATTTGTCAGTACTTTCTTGAGTGAAATGCTAACCCTGCCAACAGATTTCAAACACGTTTAAGCTTGTTTATCACCTGGCTTGGCAATCCTGAAATCAGGGCAGGGCAGTAATCTACTCTGGAGAATTAGTGCTCTTAGTATTAGCCTTGGACCTATAGATATGAAGAAAATGAACACATTTATTCATTAAAGCATTTCATGCTAATAAACATGTAATTTATGCCCAATCTAGCAATCTTTATGATTGGATAACTACTATTGTAATCAGTGGGAGTTACGTATTCGTAAGGGCAGCAAGAACATGCAAATGCAACCGACCAAAAAAACCATTTTAATTCTTCTCCTTTTCACTATCATTTTTCAATTTTAATCTTTTTAATTCTCACACGTACACACACCCCCTTAAACAGAAGTTGTGGGGGCTGATGCAGAAATTTCGGGGTAAGGTTCTATGGCCCGTGTCAAAGGAAGTGAGATTAGATCACCATAATGGTCCCTTCTGACCTTAAAATGTATTCATCTTTTGAAGGATATTAAGGGTACATGAAAAATGTTAATAAACGTAATAAAAAAAGAGAGCTTTTATGTATATTTTTTCTAAATGAAAAATAACTATTCTCAACAAGAGGCAAATAAAATGAAGATGAAGCCAATCTGTAAGCCCCTCGGAAGGTAGAAACCGCCTCCCCCACTAGTCTGCTGATTACAAAATCAGACTGGTGCCTTTTTGAAGAGTAATAAAAAACAAAAAATTGCTCTCCAAACTCTTTTGAACCATAAAAAGGTTTAGTTTGCATTCTTTGCCAGTTTTTGCACACAGGTTTGGACTGATTCTTGTTTTATCTGCATCCCTGTCACCCATCTTCACATTAGTATACATCAAGTGGGGTTTTCAAAAGCACATGCCTTATCCTGCTCCTATTAAAGTTGTTGGCAATGGCAGCAGAGTTAGGCCAGTATTGAGCACTTTGAAAGTCCCACCCGAAACAATAAAATCTAGTGTGAGTTCACAGAAAAAACAGCAGGAAATGGAGAAGCAGCTCTCAGTTGCTCAAGTTCCTTTAACAGCAAAGTGCTGTAATGGTACCATTGTAAGAACTCGTTGTAGGTATTATGTAAAGGTTTGCATTCCTTAAGGAGCTGAGGGTGGGGGAGAGCAGTGTCATGGATTCAACATATTGGTGAGCAGAGCTGGGCTGGGTTTGGGTTTTGCCCTTTCACCCGGTAAAGCAAGGGCTGCTCTGGCTTACATATCCTCTCAATGGCACTGCAGCTTAGTTAGTATGTCCAAACTGTGCATGTTTAGTTATTTTCATCTCTCCTCAAGCATCAGCCTTTTAATAACTATTGTAAGTGCTCTTCTTCAAATTCCTTCCCTTAAGCTGATGCCTCTTTGAGACAGAGATACATTACCTACATTACTCTCACACCCCAGAGAATGTTGCAGACACGCATGCCACTCAAGTGTCTGTCATTTTAGTCCCCACACTACTTACATTCCATGCAGATTTGGTGTCCCCCTCACTTTTTCATTGTTGAAAACCATTTACCTCAGAAACATGTTATGGAGAGTTATTTACACTAAAGAAATGGATCCCAAGTAGTCTAAGTTCCCTGCATGGATAATTTGTCCCTAATTGTGGGGCTTCATCACACCTAGTAGCTGTCATTTGTGTCTCAGCACGTTGAAAGATAAGCAGACATGTTCCCCTTGGGTGATCCCTATGAGATATAGATCCCTTTGAGAACTATACACCACTTAAGTAGTATTTAAGTGGTGCATCGGACTCATGCTGGTCCTTTGCACTGGGTTACCTACTGTGAAGATGACAGTAATACTTCACTAGAGACAATAATACACAGCACCTAAGAACCTTACCCTATCTTTTTCAGGTCCTATAGTCAAAGCAGTATGTAAAAAGTAGAATTTCATCTTGTTTGCACATCCTGTTCCAGTTGCTTTCATGGCAGTCTTTTTTTAAGCAGAAATTAGCTTGAATACATCTACCTCTGAAGAAGAGAATGCAATGGGGAACTATTCTCCTGGCAGAGTTTAGCAGGTGTTGCACTGGCCAATAAGAAACAAAGACGGTTTGTACCAGGAGGTTCAGACAATGGGCAGAAGATGATACATACATAAAGACTGTTTATTTTATAGCCTTGGCAAAGCCAGTCCCATCATCAGAAACAGTCCATCCCCATGAGTTCCTGTGAGACTGATAAGGAAGACAACTATTCTTTTAGTTCCTTTAGCACTGTGTTATTCCTTAAAAAGGGTTTCAGGAGCCAGGACAGGGAGATCCTGGAGTGACAGGATACTTGGTTTTGTGGGGTAACTCTTTTTGGCCACACATTATTTACTCAGGATGGGTGCACAACACCAGTTGTACAGCGAGAGTAATTTTTATAGCACTCATTATAAATGATTATGTGATTATTCTCTGTGTAGCTGTACTTGGTGTGTTTTTTTGGGATACTGAAGGAAGTTGTGTCCAGTAGGCTGCATTGCAGCCTGGCGCTGTGTGCAATGCTTCATTTTCTATCACACTCAGAAAAAGTTTGTCTTTGAAGTCTACAGGCTTCGATTTTTGCCAGGCTTTGCACTGAAGAACAGAACCTGAGTCTGAACATCTCTCTTTTCTCAGCCCCCTAATGCCTCCCCATTGTTTGAAACGTTTTCTAGCTAGAGAGAAGACTGGAATATGCAAGATAGCACTGCCATACTCAGGATTGACCCTCAGACTACTGAGGGTGAGAGACTTGGGAACTTGTCTCCAAGCCCTTCTCTCCTCTCCCTGTCCCCATCCTGGCAATTGCCCCATCTCCTTCCTTCCTTCTGGTCTTGTCCCCTTCATCCCTTCACACACAAAATATGCTTCCAATCTCCTTAGCTCTCAACAAACCCATTCACTCACCACTGGAGTACAACTGCGGGCTGGACTAGCTGTGACATTCTACTCTCTGTGTCATTAGAGCAGAGAGCAGATCTCTTGGCTTGACATGCCCCATTTGCAGCCTTCTGTGATGGGCTTCATAAGACTGTTGTGGAGACCTTCTGCATAGGGTGGTGTGCAAACGCAACTCATGAGCTCCCTGCACTGCCCCTTTAGTGGTGTGAACGTGTGATAATCCTCAGTATCACAAGTAAATTCCACTATATAAATACATGGTCTGATTTTCAGAAGACCCGAGCACCCATATCTCCCACTGACGTCTGATAAGAAGACTAATCTTTTACATGACTGAAAAGCTAAACACAGGTTTTGCTTTAGATACTGAAATGTGTGTGATTTTATATTTACCCTAGTATCAGAGGGGTAGCCGTGTTAGTCTGTATCCACAAAAACAACGAGGAGTCTGGTGGCACCTTAAAGACTAACAGATTTATTTGGGCATACATTTTCGTGGGTAAAAAACCCCACTTCTTCAGATGCATCTAGAAGTGGGGGTTTTTACCCATGAAAGCTTATGCCCAAATAAATCTGTTAGTCTTTAAGGTGCCATCAGACTCCTCATTATTTACACTAGTAATAACTCTGGGATTATATTTAAACTGGTATTATAATAGTGGGTTTGCCCTGCAGTTTCATTTTCCCACAGATTTTATTTTCAAAGTCTTACATTAGCCTTTTACATAGTTTGGAACTATGCCCTGGATTCATACCAGTGACAGAGAGGTTAAAGACTCCATCATTCACTACTAATTCCCTGACCCATCCACTCCTCCAGTTTTGCAGAACTGGAAATTAAAAAAAATACATTGTCCAGGTTCTTTTTCATCTTGGTGCTAGCCGCTTTCTTGAACAATTTAATGGCTTATGTTTTGCATCTCTGTACATTTCCAACAGTAAAATTACTGGAGCATCATAAGGAAAAGCAATAGAGAGACTTTTGGAGGGACAGGCTTTGAAAGTATAGCATTCACCTTTCTGAAAATAATACAGGTACTTGAGACTGGATCAGAAATTAAAGCAGGCTCCAAGCCCAAAGAAACCTTCCCATCCTGATCTTTGTCTATCCGATATCTTCACATGGCGTGTCTCCATTTTTTTTTCATACTGACTGCAAAATGTGCTGAAATACAAAACTTAGTGCAACTTCAGTGAAACTATGCAAAAGGACAAGTCAGCACAGGGGACAAAAGGAAGTACAGTGCTCAGCTTTTAGTTAAAGCTATTAAGCCTGTGGATATTTGTGCTCCCATCAAGCTCATTAAATCACCCAGAAATGCATCATTTCCCGCCCCCCACCCTCTTTCTTTTAGGACTCCCTCAAATGTTTCTGATGTACTCTGACCTCTTAAAAACATGCCTCCCCATATGATAAAATGCTGGACAATGGCCTCTAATACCACACATGGGAATGAGGAACACAGCAAATGTTGTTAGAGCAGGAAGTCACACAGGATGCAAAATAAATGTTTTCAGTGTCATTTATATTTACACGATATTTGATTTATATTAGTAACTAATATTAAAAAATAGGGGACCCTATTATGTTGCAACTAGGTTCAACGGCAGTTTGGATCCACAATCTGGGATACCCCATGCTGGGAAGAACTAAGTGCAAACAACAACATAAATTTATAAGAACACTTTCAAATGTTTACATGTACTTGCTTCAGGTGTGTTCATGCCCTGTTTGTAGTCATTTCCCATGAATGTTCTAGAAAACAAACATATTTGCAGGAATATTCACAGAAGCCCTGAATTTTAAGTCACTATTGCAGGATTGTCAGGGAGAGTGAATTCCAGATTCATGATCATGAGTACTTGCCCTGGAAACTGGACAAGAGATTATTATCATTCCATCAAAGAACAAAACCTACCATGTGACCTTCATGTTCAATCAAAACAGCTTGAATGTTTAATTGCAAGTATCAAATATTTAGAGTCATAAAGTCTAAGGCCTGAAGGGACCACTAGATAATTTAGTCTAACCTCCTGCATATCACAGGCTACCAACATCACCAGCATCCGCACTCCAAACCCAATAACTGAAATGAGACCAAAGTATTATAGTCCACAGGAGATTAGACTATTATGTGCCATAGGCAGAGAATTGGGAGGACCAAGGTGCACCAATTCTCAAGGCCCACACAATGGCAGGGAGATGATTGCGTGAGATACACCTTGATAATCCTGGCAGGTGATCCATGCCCCCACACCGCAGAGGAAAGCATCACCTCCCTCCCCCAGTCACTGCCAATATGACCTGGGAGAAAATTCCTTCCCAACCCCACATATGGTGTTCAGTGAAAACCTGAGCATGTGAACAAGACCAGACAGCCAAGTACCTGACAAAGAGAATGCTCAGTGCCACCTCAGAATCCTGATCCACCCTGCCCAAGGTGCCATCTCCAGCCATGGCCACCCCTGATGTTTCAGAGGAAGGAGATAAAAAATAAACCAAAATATACTAGAGGGAAAAATCCCTTCCTTACTCCTGCCGGTGACCTGTTGAAACCCTGAAGCATGAGCTTCAGAAACATAAGATATAAATCAAAAGTGAGCCCCAGGACTGTGGGGCCCTGCCCCTTACTATCACAAACAACCCCATCATACAATTTGCACTCATAAATTTGTCCATCTCTCTCAAAACTAATTAAGTTGTTTGCCCCCACAACTCATATTAGGAGGCTGTTCCAAAACTTCATCCCTTTGATGGTTAGAAACCTTCTAATTTCCAACTTGAATTTATTCATGGCCAGTTAATACCCATTTGTTCTTGTGCCAACACTGTCCTTTAGCATAAATAGCTCTTCATTCTCCCTGGTATTTACCTCCTTATTGCATTTATAGAGAGCAATCATATTCCCTCTCAGCCTTCTTTTTGCTAGACTAAACAAGCCAAGCTCTTCCACTCTCCTCTTATAAGACACATGAAGCAATCCACACAGAAAATAGTTCATGAACAGGCCATAGGCTGAAATAACACTAATTTCACATAAAACATTCATTAACATTTTTTGAACAATGAACACACGTGTGGGAATTGTGATCTGTCCACAGACAACACACAATTGGGAAAGTGCTACATTCAGGAAATAAATTGATTGTTGAGAATAGTTCACTGATCACTTTTACCACCTTCTTAAGTGGGTTGCAGCACAGCAGTGTGGTCAATGGAATACTATGAGCAGGTGGTAGCTATGGAAAGTGGTTCCTCAGCCTTTTGAGACAACTGTAGCAGTTCACCAAACAAAGGGATTGATGCAAAGCCTGTTGAAATTAATGTGAAGCTTTCCATTAGTTTCAATAAGTTTGGGTCAGGCATCAGCTATAGTAGCTATTCAATTTCTTGCCCCCTTCCTTTTGCAGCCAGAACCAGCTGGCAGCCCTACCTTCAAGGTGAACTCCACATCTAGTCTCTGCATTGGGCCATGATGTGTTACAAGGAAGGCACTGACTGACTTCATACACATGTGTTTGCTATAACCCACAGTGGAGATCTGAGCGCTCTAAATCCTGGAGCATATTAGACTCTGCATGGGTGAGGTTGGGAGAAGTCTTGAGTTCCATTCTGGATTGACATGAACACATTTTAATGAGAGGTTGGCAGCTTCAGTTTGGAGATACTTTTAGCACAGAGATGTTATGTTGATTTTATCACTAAGATGGCAGTGGTGGGGGGGGGAAATGGGGTTCGTAGTGGCAACCCCAACCAGAGGAGAAGAAAGGTAGACACCAGTGACAACAGCTTGAAATACCGATTCTAATACAGGTACAAGTGGCCAGTAGTCACTGATCTATGGGGGAAATGGAGATAAAACTACTGCACAGCTATAAATTCTTGAATCTCCAGAGCACTGTAATTTTTTTATTGCAGAGGACAGATGAAAATTCTTGTGAGAAATTGCTTCTCTTCCATAAAGCAAAGTGACTTATATCAGGTTTCATTTTCTGTATTCATATTCAGACCTTGGAGAGAGAAGGTCTAAGAGCCAGGCAAGGCCTGAAACTGCACAGGCCCAAATCCTTGCCAGCTCGCACGAGATCCTAAATTGGCTTTCTGTTCTCTAGAGTCACTAAAGTGTGCCAGTTCCAGTAGGAAAATGCTTGAAAACAATTCTACAGTCCTTTTCTACCGTCCTTATAAATTGCTTTTCAGCTGATGTCTTTTGAAGTGGAATCTCACCCTGATAATTATTCTTTACCTGGTTTATGTTCAAAAGTGAAGAGCTGGAATACTTAAGAGCCCAGAACTGAACTCAGCTAACATTCCATGCAAGGGCGAAGAGGATGGAAATGGGTTATTTTTAAGATCCCTAACTTTGAATAAGTAGAAATGTTTGAAGTGTTGAACTTTTAACCATCTCTGAGACTGAAGAATGTGGACCTCCTTCAATGACTGCACCTCACGAAACACAAAAAGCTGTCACATGGTCTAATGCTACCTTAAAAACTGAACAGATGCTCCCAAAACTCCCATTAGGTCTTTGTTATGTTTATATGGACCTGCTTTATATTTGCTAATCTTAGGTAAGATTCTGCCCTCAGTTACACACATGAAGTCAGTGGGAGTTTTTGCACATATGCCAGACAGAATTTGATCCTTGTCCTTAATACAAAGTGTTCATTTAAAAAAACAGTTGAACGACTGCCCAGTGCATACTTGAACTCTGCCTGATAATTGTAGCTTTTCTTTTGATATGTTCCTGTTTCATAACATCTGCATACTGATAAAGTCACTACCACTTAATGGAAAGGAGAGAGTGACATTAACATTACCAATTAAAAGATGTCAACAGCATCCATTACTCAAAATTATGTGACTCTTAACCACCATTTCTTTCTGAGAGTTGACTGCTAGCCCAGTAACAGGAAGGGATTGGCCTTTTCTGGTGCCAATGTCAAGGTTATTGCATGGATCAACTAACAAGAGGTAATTGCTACTTCTGCAACATTCTTGACACTCTCTAATCCACTGTCTGGGAATTTGAGACCTAAACTCAGGTCTATCACATGGCAGTGCACTGTGCAGCTGTCACAAAATCAGCCTAAACTACAAATGGTAAAATTCTATTTTTAAACTAAAAATCCAAACACCCTCCTTTCTTAGCATGGACATTTTTAGAACCAAGTTGAGTCTGGTACTGACCATCATTTCAAACTGCATAGGCCACATTTTTCACCTCAGACATGCGGGAATGCATTGCTGCATGTCTTGACAAAGTCAGTTACTCTGCCTCTGTTGTCTGCATCTAATCATCAGAGTTGGATTTGACCCACTATTCCATTCAACTTCTTTTTCTTAGCAGCAATTGAATTTTATCTGTGTTGGCTTAATTAACAGGCAACACGGTACCTTAAATGTTATCAAAGCAATGAACATTTCAATAGAGCAACCAAGATTTTCAATAATGGATGCCTAAAGTTGGGCTCCTAAGTCCATATTTTGGTGCTAAATAACTTCTGAGCTCCCAGTACTTCCATTGACTTCACTCAGCAGCTGTCAGCATAGACTTAGCAGAGGCCCAAGAAACCATTTCCTCTTCTTCTCTAGCAACCTCAGACCAACAGGTAAGCAGCGCTGTTTGCAACAGGGTCACGACCATGGCAATGAAAATGAACTTCTTCAGTGCATTCCCCAAGATGCCTTAGCTTGTGGAACTCTGTGACGCTTTAATTGCAATGCACAGCTACTCTCCCTCATCAGAAACATCAACCTAAGGCAGAAAGAGCTGGCTACATCAACGCAGCAGTAGCTCGATGGAGCACAGTGTCTGAGCTATGCATAATGCTTCTGAGACCACAAGAGTAACATGGTGGCAGAATTTGCTACAACCCTCTACCAGTGATGTATGCGCATTTCCTCAGCATTAGTCCTCTTCCTGCTCCATATGCCTGTCTACACTTGCATGCATACTCTGGTGGCTGACCATGTACATGCTCACACATGTTCCCCATATCCATGGCAAGTGTCCACATCTGCTGTGGTAGAGATGGGTATAACACTTTGTACACATATATACCCATATCCACACTGCCTCTTTTCTTTCATGACATTAGCACTACCGTTTCAGGGGCAGTATCCCAGGGTTCTGTGCAGCAGAGGAGACAGGAATAACCTTGATGTTCGATGCTGGTACTATCCCCTGCCTTCACACATTTGCTGATTGCAGGTCCTGCTCGCCTTTCCCTCTGGCCAAACTGAGTGGAAGACATGGAGCAACCGGATGATTATCTGCAGGACAATTGCTTATGTTGTGGAAGAGATGATTGACAAGGTGCAGGATGGAATCTTGACAGAACTTTCTGACACACCAAAGATGGCTGACCTTGAGGGTGAATGACAATCCATTAGGGTCCCCTGGAACAGATATGGTGACTGCTGGTATTGCTGCTGTATACCCAGGGGTGGACTGTTGTTTCAGGTCCAGGATAAACGGCATGATGGGTGGGACCACATTGTTTTGGAAACCTGGGATGACCCAAAGTGGCTTCATAACTTCCAAATGAGGAAACAGACCTTCATGGAGCTGTGTCAGGAGCCTGCACCACACCTCCAGCTCCAGACTCGATTTGAGAAAGCCATGCCGGTACAGAAGCAGGTGGTTATTGCCTTGTGGAAGCTAGCAACACAAGACAGCTATTGGTCAGAATAAAATCATTTTGGGATTTGAAAGTCCACTGCTGGGATTGGGGTTGTTTAGGTTTGCGAGGCAGCTAACAATGTTATCTATCAATAGGTGGTTGCCATAAGCAAAGTTCCAGTACTAAACACCGGATTTGAGAAGATTGCATTTCTGAACTGAACAGTTCCCATCGATGGCACCCCATCCCAATACTTTGTCCACCCAAAAGAGGCAAGTGAGCATGTGACCTGGAAAGGTTACTATTCACTTGTTCTGCAAGGCTTAGTGGACCACAGAGGCAGATTCATGAATACTAACATAGGAAACAGTGGAAAGGTTCATGACACCATGACGCTGAGAAGGTTGGGATTGTCCTTGACAATATCCCAAAATATACATCCCAGTAGAAAAATAATGAAGCTAAAGTGTTGTGAGATGATGTAGTGAATCGCTGACCTTTTTCTGTACTCTTGCTGTACCAGCCTGCCCAAACACTCTTCATTGTTTCCCTACTTATCTTGCTGTCAAAACTGAAGATTACAAGCAAATATATTAATATGTACACACACACCCCTGCATAATAAGACCCAAATCCGGGACCCAACATACATCTTGGATAGTGGGCTGAGTCCTGGGTATAACAAAGGCATAACAAGATCCAATGGCTGGAAGTTGAAGGTAGACAAAATCAGACTGAAGATAAGGTGCAAACCTTAGAACAGCTTACCAGGGTTCTCGTGGATTCTCCATCTCTGGCAATTTTAAAATCAAGATTGAATGTTTTTCCTAAATAGACCTAGTTCAAAGAAGAATTAATTCAGGGAAGTTCTCTGGCGTGTGTTATGCAGATTAGATTATCACAATGGTCCCTTCTGGTTTTACAGTCTATGAATCTATACCCTCAGTGGGAGTTTTAGGCAGAGGAATTCTCTCCCTCAGGCTACGGAGTGGCAGGGAGTCACTCTGGGAGGCTACCTCATGCCCATGACCTTTACCTACTCTAGCCAGGGGAGGAAGACTGGGAAATCTACATCACTTAGATCAGTGGTTTTCAACATTTTTTTCATTTGTGGACCCCTAACAAATTTCGAATGGAGATGCAGACCCTTTTGGTAATCTTAGACATAGTCTGCAGACCCCCATGGACCACAGGTTGAAAACTACTGAGCTAGATCCTTTGCCTTCACCCCTGCCCTTGCCTGCTGTTGAAAGAGTCTTTGCAGAGCAAAGCTCTATGACAACAGGGGGTGCACACCCCCAGTTCAGCCCCTCCTCTCAGTTGTGCCCCCTCCCAACCATTGCACAGTCAGAACCTCACCTATGAGCTGCTAGAAAACACTCTGTGGCTGCAGAAATGGGCCCAGCTTTTATGCACATAGTACAGGAAAAATGAAAGACAGAGAGGAGTGCTCTGCTTGCTCCCTCTCATTTAGCAGAGTGCTTTTTGAATGGGTGGGATAATGATCCAGGAGAGTGACGTAATTCTGCACAGATGTAGCCATATTGATCTGTATGCATCCAACATCCGTTCAACATTCATTAATACAACTGGGTGCAGAAAGTTTTCAGGGAAAATAGACGTAGAAAGAATAATGTGCGCTACCGACTTAGAGTAGGAGGGAAATTCATTAAACTATTTTTGTGCAGCTCAGTTAAAACCTACTCAGTGACATTTTAAAAAGGCTGCTTTCAAAGGCCCTGCCTCTCTCCCTACTTCATCTGCCAGCAGCACAATCACTGCCGTGACAGAGCGGTTTTGCCCCCCTCTGCTGCAGAGTATCAGCACACGATCTCTATTATTGGAGGGTAAACAATAAAACCTATTTCTGTTGCTGGCTGGGTCTGCATTTCTTTGCTGTAACTCAAGCAGATTCATATTTCCCACTGTAAAGGGGAAGTAGCTACATTCCTGTTAATGTGCAAACATAAATAGCAGCTTGAACTAAAAGACACATGCTAGTATGTGAGAGCTTTCATTTGGCCAGCTCTGCCTTTTTCAGTGGTATGATGTGGAAGAGTAGGGGATAAACTAGGCATAAGAAGATGGATCTCCAGGTGAATCCACTAGTTTTTCCTTTTGGCGATATGGATGAATATGGAGACTGAACACACAATTCTTCTCTCATGCCAGTGTAACGCAATTGACTCCAATGGAATTACTCCCAAATTATACCAATGTAAGTGGGAAGAGAATCAGAGCCTGAATTAGCTCAGAATTCCATCTGTGTTGACTCTATGATGTAAGACATGAAGGAGATTTGTGTCACAGTGGTCACCTCTTCTGCATCCCCATAAACTTTTAAGAGGTTGTGCTTGTTTGTCTCTTGCTTCAGGATGAGGAGAACTTGTCTTCTCTTGTTATGGAAATGGTTAGAATCTGAAAGGCTGGATTTGCACATGTTAATGAAAATATGCAGGTGGAGAGCTGATCTCTGTTTGGATGAACTATTCTCAAAAATATATATGTCATGTAAAGAATGCATGATGATATGATATTAAGACTTATTGGCATTCATGTAGGAACACATTCATGAGCATAAAATCTTTATTCCAATGTACACCATCATGCATTCTCTAAACAGCTTATAGGAAATACACAAGCAAATCTGGGGGCCTCATGGTATTGATATATCCAGTTCCTATTTAGTTTTAATCCAACCGTTGAGTTCCATCTCTACACAGATTTTGGTGTCTGTCTCCTCTGCTACTGCCATTCACTTGGACTGTAGCTGGGGAAACTGGAGCCTATGGCAAGGATCCTAGTGAGCCAATAGTACCAATATGCTTTACAAACTGGTAAGTACAGATAGTATTTGGGGGCAATCATCACTGATGAAGGATCCAAGGCAGAAAGTCAGACAAGAACTGCGCAAACAACAGCAGCAGTGGCAAAGCTAAAGCGAATTTGGAGGAATAAGAACATCTTCCTGGAATCCAAACTGAAACTGCTGCATGCATTGGTCATCTCCATTTTTCTGTATGCGTGCGAGACATGGACCCTTACAGCAGAACATGAAAGGAAAATACAGGTAGTAGAGATGAGATGCTTCTGTAAAATCCTGGGCATCTTCTACTTCAATCATATCACTAATGAAGAGGTCCGCAGCATCATCACCCAATGCGCTGGGTCATATGAAGACCTCCGGATGACCGTGAAGAAGCGCAAGCTGAAGTGGTACGGCCACATAACAAGATCATCTGGCCTATCCAAGATCATCCTCCAAGGGACAGTACAGGGGAAGAGAAGAAGAGATAGACAGAAGAAGAGATGGATTGACAACGTAAAAGAGTGGACAGGAATGGACTTTGCGGAGACTCAAGCACTGATATACAATTGTCAGGGGTGGAGACAATTGGTTGATTGCTCATCAATGATGTCAAGTATCAGAGGGGTAGCCGGGTTAGTCTGGATCTGTAAAAGCGGCAAAGAGTCCTGTGACACCTTATAGACTAACAGACGTATTGGAGCATAAGCTGTCGTGGGTGAATGATGGTTCTCCAGTGACCAATGCGGTTATGGGAGTGATGATGATGATGAAGCACAGACAGATAAGGGACCTGGAGAGTTTGCCTCTTGATTCCACCATTCTCTGTCACATGATGAGAGCATAAATAAGCTGCCACAACAACATGATTTATCAAAAAGGAGACAGCATGACTAAATAAATCAGAGCTGGATTAAAACCAGGGGGAACCAACATTTGAATGCAACATACAATCCAAGCAACCCACAATCACATACAATGGAAGAAACTAGACTAGGAACAGGAAAACTCTTTACTGAGAGTATGTCATTTGCTATATATGTGAAGAAGGTGAAAATTCTGGTGCTATAGCTCATGAGGTACATTCCTTTCCACCCTCCCAAGAATTTACTTTGGATAGTTAGCAATTCCAATTCCCAGATGTCATGAGAGACTGGTAATCCCTCAAGTAGATTGGACAGATACTATTTTAAATTTAAAATGCAAAGAGGAAATCTTGTTCTAGAAAGAAAGAGAAAGAAAGAAAGGCTTTTTAGGGAAGTAGATGTGGGAAGTGTGTAGCATCATACATCTATGGTGCTGTATTAATAAATTATAATAATCCTGCATTACTTATCTAATATTTATAACTATACTGAAATAAGTAATTTTTTAATCTGCTACTGTTATTGAGTATAGAGGTTTTTCAGAGGTACTGAACAACAGGGAAAAGCCTGTGGGAGAAGGGAGAGGAAAGTAGTTTAGTAGATTTGGTGACCAATTTAACAATGCATCTGGTATGTGAATGTGCTCTTAGTTCTGCTTGATCTTCTTAATGCAATGTAATCCTTAATTATCTGTCTTGACACCTATCAGAACACACGCATATACCCACTCCCTGGGCATGTCTCTGTCTTGCCCTCTTAATCCTTTTATCCAGACTGTGGATCTGTTAGCTCTGCCACTGGGAATGACTCACAGATGTAGCGTCTCTCAGTGCTGCCACATCTCTGACATGTAATCATAATAATCTCTCTCCCATTGTGATTTAAGGTCTGGAACTGGTATAATCCCTTCCTGTTAACATCCAGCAAAGTCCACGCATGTTTTTAATCTATGACATAAATTTGTCAGCCTCAGGGAATTACATTTTATGTTAATTTCTACCCTGCCATTTAATTTAACAGGTCATTGATGCTCTTACTGTAAATGGGTATCTGAATAACTGGTACCGTATTTAGTGAGGGCCAAATTGTAGTATTTAGATGCTATCCAGAGTAAGGGGAAGGGGAGATGGTACCGCCGGATGGGGAACTCAGGCAGGAATTGTGCTTCAGGGAGAAGCATTCATTTCCTGAGCACTCCAATGTGGCCAGACAGCACCATAGGGCAGTGCAACGAGGGCCAGGGCCAGGACCAGGACCCTGCTTCCTTCACTCTCACCACCTTTAGAGTAATGTGTCCCTTAAGGGAATACTGATGGAGCAGTCCCTATACTCCCCCAAACACAGAGGCCACAACCGTGTCAGAACCTGATGTGAGCTGTGCATGGGAGGGAGCTGCTTGTGTGCTCCCTGCCCACCCTTGGAAGAATCTATCAGAACCAGGCCCTGATTCTTTCCCATCTCTGGGATTCCTGACATCATTAGTAAAAATGAAGATGGTTACAGGGAAGGGAAAAGAAACCAAGAAGTTGTCTTCTTTATATGACCTGACTCAGGAAGTGTAAGAAAAGGAGGAGGGGAAGATAGGGAGGTTGACACTAATATCCTCTTTTTGAGCATTTAAATACTAATTACCCTCCTTATGCAGGCCTTACAGCTATTTACTGAAATATTTAAAACATTGGGCCATATTTAGCAAAACTGGTACAGGGAGGAGTAAAGTACTCTTGGGATCCAGCTATATCCATTATGCCAGAGGGAAAAATAATCCCTCTTTAGAGCAGCCCAAATTAATGTAATCCTTGTTTCTCCTTTCCCCCTACCATGAATGATTATTTATCACCATGTTGTGTCTCTCCCTGATTATTAGGTGAGTGGCACTTTCTTCTGATACCAAAACAAACACAACAGAAAGAAAAGGTAGAAAAGGAGGTCAGAGAAGTGGGAGTCCTCGTTATGAATCTAGTAGAGTCCTCTCTTTATTACCAGCATTGGCTTAACTCCATTGAAGTCACTGGGAGTTTTAATGTGAGCAGAGTTAGACCAATGCTGAGTCATTGCTTTCAATGCGACCAGCTATGTCAACAATGACCATGTTTGAAAATCCCTCCCTTTATGTCAGCTTTATCACACATTGAACCTACTCTTAGCTAGAGCCCCTTCTAGCTCATACACTCAGTATGTGGCTAACAGAGCATTCTCATTTTCCAGACTATAAGAGAGACAATGGTGGCCGTTAAAAAGGCAACATTTGCCAAGAGTTATTTCAAAGAGGTATCTGAGATATCAGTGTTCCCTCTATGGTTAAAACATTACTCTGTGTGTATATATAATGATGTTTTCATGGCACACATGCTAAAGCTGTATTTTAAGAGGTAGGCTTCTGTTTATTGTGGAAAATTGAAAAATTCCCATTATTTTAACTATTTACATTCTACAACACTTTGGAGACCCACCAAGCCCCCTTCCCCTCCAGAGCTCCTAACCCACAGTTTGGAAAATGATGACCTCAGGAATACCATGAAAACTATGATGAAGTTTTTTACAAGGAAAGATGAAAAAGAGCTAAATATGTCTATGAATGTTTGAAAGGTGTAAACACTAAGGAGGGAGAGGAATTATTTAGCATAATTATTTAGCAATCTGGAACTAATGTGATGAAATCAGAAAGGGAACATTTCGACTGAATATCAGGAAAAATGTTCTGACAGCGAGATCTACTGTACTGTCAAATAATCTCCCAACAGATGTAGTAGAAGCCTCTGTTGCAGTGACATTTATTATTGCTATTTTTAAGTGTCACAATGTGGGCTAGAATGGACAAAACACAAATAATTGTAAAAGAGGGAACTGTATTTCATTTGCAGGGGGATGGACTAGATGACCATTTTTTGTTATTAATCCCAGGACCCAAAAGTTTTCTAGGGGTGTGTAGGGAGCAAGGGTGACTTCCCTCCGAACCAGAGGGTAAAGAGCCACCCTCTCATCCTGAGTGGGCAGGGCCAGACCAAGTTTACTCCAATCCCCGGAAGGGGAGGGGTGGAACAGGAAGTACAAAGGGTGGGGCCCCTTGCCAAGTGAGAGCAGCACCAGGGAGGGAGACAGACACAGGCTGCTGGCTGTTCCCTCCAGACCCTGCTGCTGACCCGGGGAGGCCCTGGGCCAGGAGAAACCTGACCTGGAGGAACGACTGGGGCTACCAGGACTGCCAGCTGCTGAGTACCCGGAAGACCTGAGGGGCCAGGCTGTGTAAGCCTGACACAGAGGGGGAGCTGGAACTGCCAGCAGCTGAATACCCGGATGAGCTGGAGGGACCAGAGAGGCCCGCTTGAGAGACCGGGTAGGAAGTAGCCCAGGGGCAGAACTGCACAGTGTGGTGGGTGTATTTGGTTAGCATGGCGCGGATGGTTCTCCGCTGACCCAGCGGCGGGACCCTCTCCTCCCGCCACTGTCAGGGCCCTGGGCTGGAACGTAGTGGAGTTGGGTGGGCCTGCGTTCCCCTACCCCGGCCAACCCGCCTTGGGTAGCAGAATCCCGAACGCCGCAGACTCGGGCCGGCCCTTCCCCTGCCCGAGGGGCGCGCCGCAGACTCGGGCCGGCCCTTCCCCTGCCCGAGGGGCGCGCCGCAGACTCGGGCCGGCCCTTCCCCTGCCCGAGGGGCGCGCCGCAGACTCGGGCCGGCGCACCTTCTTCACTAATTCCACAGTGACCGAAATGTGTGACTAAGGCCTGCCAGTGGGACAGTAGCTCTCCATCGCCCCCTAGAGGCTCGGTGGACCGATCGAAACCTGTCACAGGGTATCTCAAAAAAAGATAAAAATGCAAGATATGGGCCCTGCAATAGCAAGGGGATAACAAGACAGTAGTCAGGGGATGAAAAAGGACAAGATAATGATAAAATAATCATCTAGCACCTTAAGGTAAAACCTGGGACACGGTAACTCATTGAGAGTCAGTGCACAGCATGGTGGGGTAAAGAATTGGTTTGTTTTGTTCATGTCTTACTTGACTAATTTCTTGTAGGCTTTGAATAAGAAGAGGGTGTGACAGTTCCCAGGGAGCCCAAGATTATGAGCCACGTTGTTACCCTTCTGCCTCCAGTGAGAGAGAGACTTGCTGGATGTGAGCTCCCTGACACCGTCAGCCTGTTAGCCACCCAAACAATCACCTCCGAGCAATACTAGCCCTCGCTTTGCTTTGCTTTATTCCTGCACCCCAGTCTGCAAGCCTCTTTGAAGCATTCCTCTGTTATATCCAGCCCCTGACACTGGCTACTCACAGCAATTTTAGGTTTGCTATCCCCAGCAGGACAGAGAACACACCAGTTTGTTTGATTCAGCTGAGGATCAATTCCTATAAAACATCACGCACCGTATATTTAGAGTGAAAACAATCATAAGTTTATTACCAAAGGTTAAGATTTAAGAGATCATGAGTAAGGCTAATGGAAACAGAAAAGTTGCACACAAAACAAAATCAGTACATGCTTTCTAGAGCCTAAATTAACATTAACAGGCTAAACATCTATCTAAAAGCAGTTTGATCGCACCCAAAGCTTTCTTGCAGTGTTGCCAACAAAGATTGGTTGGGACACCATTTTCATGTATGAAATCACACTGCCCAATTAATTCCTGAAGTGCAGGATGAAAAGGTGTCCTTTTACCTTCTCCTAATATACTCCAAAATTCATTGGTTTGTCTCTAGAGTCAGAATGACCTCCTCACACTCCTTTCCCCTCCATCTCCCCATAGTTTACCTTCTGGTGTCCTGACTCTGTGTTGACTTCACACCCTCCTGTTGACTTCTTATGCAAATGAGGCTTCCATTGTGTTGGCTTACAATGTTTAATTTACATGTGAACCGATGCAGACCGGTGAGGTGAATATACATCCTTTGACATATTTTCAGTGTATGCACAAACACACACACAAAACTTCTTACATGGTATTTGTAGATACATTTCACAATGATATGAATGACCAGTGTGAGCATGGTTTTTCTTGAAGACCTTGCATGACATTCTTTATGGATAAATACTATGACAGCAGTGTGGTGAGTTTGTCAGGCCGATTAGGAGTTGCTATTAGACCAGTGAACCCTTGGCCTGTTGGCAGTGAGGAGTTCTTAGGGTCATACCTCCCCTCTTACAATGATGCAGTATGGCCAGCCCCTGGCTGATCCATAGGCATCAGTTCATAACCTTCTTGCCTGGACAGGGCTCTATATTTTCTTGTCTGTTAATATGCACAATTTCTATGTCATATTCTTGGATAGCGATGGTCCAAAGTAGCAGTTTGGAATTTGTTCCTTTGGTTCAATGTAACCACATCAGCACAGAATGGTCTGTCAGCATCTTACAGTTTCTGTTAAACAGATAAGGCCTTAACTGCTTGACAGCCCATACAATTGCATAACAGTCTTTTTCTATGACAGAATAATTCTGTTCAATGGATGTCAGTTTTTGTTTAAGAAAGTAATGGGATGCTTTTTGTTACCTTCCCATGTTTTACTTAATGGACTTGTATTAAGGATGATTTTCCTGATGCTCTCTAGGGAGATGTCTGCACTTTGCTGCAAACTTTCTTTCAGCAGTAAGAGCTATCTCAAATATGGGGGTGGGTGAGTCCTCTTAGAGACACATTGTTATTCTCTGCTGAATATGAGCTGGAGGCTTTCACTCCCCCCTTAGCTGCCTTTCCTGCTTCACAGTTCACTTCTGGGAATTCAGCTACATATACCTTGTTGCTAAGGGTGACAATATTACCATATTTGGGCATTGATATTAGAGCATTCCAAATCAACACATCAGCTGGTAAATCTTCAAGCACATTCAAAGTATATCTTAAAACTTCCCTCTCCAATTCAATGGAGGCTAAAGATACCGTGACTTTTAAATGTCTGACACCTAGCAGGCTCACTTCTTCCACAGGGAGCAAGCTGCTTTCCTGAATCACATCTCTCCTGACTAGGGAGATCTGAGCATCCGTGTCTCACCAGCCTTGGCAGACTTTGCCATTCACTGTGGCACCTTTGATAAACTCTCTGTCAACCTCCAATAAGTCAATCCTTAAAAAATTCACTAGGGTCCCCTCAGGCACCTACGGGGGTCCTGAATCTAAGGTGGCACCATTAACCTGGGCTGAACAGGGTTTATGTTTGGATTCCCCCTGCTTACAGCAATCTCTTCTCATGTGCTTAGTGGAGCCACATGAATATCACTTTCTTGGACCATTCTCCTGTGATAGAGGCCTGTAATTGTAATTACCAGGAAGGGATTAGTTCTTGAGTGGTGGGTCCCTGGACTCACCTTAGTCCTCCTTTTTTTCCCTAGGATAAGAAGGAATCCCCAATTTAACATGGGCTTCTGTCCTTCCCTCTAGGGTTTGTGCTCAAAGGATGGTCTGGCTTGCAGTAGGAATCAGTAATATCAGTTGCGTCTTGTACAGTGGCAGGGGTTTTAGCCCAAATAGCCACTCTGATTTCTTCAGTACATGTACTCAGGAATTGTTCCTGTGCAAAGAAGTCAAATAATGGCATTAATTCCCTTTCCTCTTTGCCCACTTTTCTGTTAAATCACACATTCTATACACATATACTATATGAGTCATCTTATCATGCTTGCTGAGATTCCTAAATCTTAACCGTTTTCACCCTCGGGGGTGGTTTGAAACCTTTTCAACACAGCTTTTTTTACACTCATCGCATTTCAATGCTTCCCCCATATCTGTCTCATCAAACACTTGCAGTACTTTACCCAAGAGTTTGGAGATAAGCATGGGTACTCTCTTTTCTTCTGGAATCTTATGCAGTTCCCATATTCTTTCAAAAGTGGTGAGAAACTTCTCAATACAATCTGTTTCTCTGTATGCAAGGCAGATTGTCCCAGCGGGATGATCCTTGGGGAGTATTATCCATAGTCTGAGGGTTCTGTCCTTGTTTGTCCATTAGCCTCAGGCTAAACAGACGCTCCTTCTCTTTTCCTTGGGCTTCTTTCTCTTTTAGTTCAATGGTTAGCTGATATGCAGCTTCTTGTTCTTTGGCTCTCCGTTCCGCTTCCCACCTCTGGTGCTCTCATTCCTTGTCCGCTTTCTCTGTCTCCAATCTGGTCACTGCCAGCTTCATGGCTGTTTTGCTGAGGGTTGTATCAGGCTGGATTTCTGTGCCTGCACTCCCATTGTCCTTGCTCATTTTGGGGGTTTCTTTAGTTCTATTTCCCTTACCTGAAATAAACAAAAAAATAAAAACTGTAACCTTTCCTTTTCTGGTCCCAATCTTCTCATGTGTGAATCTCGTAGGATCCAATTTACCAGCCCTTGGACTGTGATCCTTAGCTAACCAGCGAACTAGGTGTGTGATCCTGCCACAACTATATTACTGTGATGATTCTCGGGGTGTCCAGGATTGTGAGTCACCTTGTTATCTGACTTCCTCCAGCGAAAGAGAGACTTGCTGGTGCTTATCTGGGTGTCAGCTCCAGGATGCCACCGGCCTGTTAGCCACCCAAACAATCTCTTCAGGGCAATGCTAGCCCTCACTTTGATTTTCAGGTGAACAATGGGGCACCCTAGTCCCCAAGCCCCTTTGAAGTGTTCCTTTGTGATATCCAGCCCCTGACACGGCTACTCATAGCAATTCCAGGTTTGCTATCCCCAGCTGGATGGTGAACACAGCAGCTTGTGTGATACAGCTGTGGCTCAGCTCCTATATAGTATCACAACACTGAGATATATGTATGGTGAAAACAATGATAGATTTATTACCAAAGGTTAAGATTGAAGAGATAGTGAGGATAATGGAAACGGAAAAGTTACATATAAAACAAACTCAATACACACTTTCTAGAGACAAAAATTAACTTTATCTGTCTAAGTCTTATTTCATCCAAAGCTTTCTTGCAGGGTTTCCAACCAAGGGTGGCTGGCTGGCATCCTGTTGTCATGAATGTAATCACTCTGCCTGATTACTTCCTCAAGTGTAGGATAAAAGGGTGTCCTATTGCCTTCTCCTAATATACCCCAAAGTTCATTGGTTTTGGGTCCTGACTCTGTGTTAACTTCACATCTTCATATTGATTTTATATGCAAACAGTGCTCCCACTGTGTTGGTGTGCAATGCTTAATTTATATGTGAACTGAGGCAGACAGGTGAATATAGATCCTTTGTTTGGCAGAAATCTGTTTGTCAGCCTGGCCTGCATATATTCTCTCTCACACACACACACACACACACACACACACACACACACACACACACACACGCATATATTCTCTCTCTCTCTCACACACTCACACACTCACACACACACACACACACACACACCTTCTTACGTGGTATTTATACATACGTTTCACAAAGATATGAATGACCAGTGTGACCCTGGCTTTTCTTTAAGACCCAGTATGCCACTCTTTATGGATAAACACTGTGAAAGCGGTGTGCTAGGTATAGTGCATTTGTCAGGCCTGTTAGTGGATGCTGTTACAGAATAGTGAACCCTTTGCTAGTTGACAATGCCAGGTTCTTAGGGTGATGGTGGTTCTAGGGGAAGGACTTGAAAGAGAGAGGGTAATGGTCTTGCACATCAGTGGAGAAAGGGCATTCTAAGCATAAAGAGCAGTGTGAAAGAAAACCACTCATTTCTGGATTGTATATCATCATTTTAGTCCCTAGAAGCCCAGGTGGTGGCACTACCTGATAAAGGCGTATACTATCAGAGGGACATAAGAATTGCCATACCAGACAGACCGAGGTTCCATCACATACAGTATGCTGCCTCCATCTGTGCCAGATGTTTCAGAAGGAGATACAAGAAGCCACAGGCTGTTATGAAGTAACTTGACCCTACAGAAAGTTTCTTCCTAATCCTCATCAGCTAGAAGCTGATTATGCCCTGAATCATGAGGGTTTCTATCCCTTCCAAAACTCTAGGTGGTTATTATTTTAAACTCCTTGCT
This sequence comes from Natator depressus, assembly GCF_965152275.1. Taxonomy (NCBI): domain Eukaryota; kingdom Metazoa; phylum Chordata; order Testudines; family Cheloniidae; genus Natator; species Natator depressus. The sequence goes on along the minus strand of NC_134238.1, from coordinate 42,705,098 downwards.
ATTTTATCTCTGGATGTCCTCATTATTCAGCAAAATGTCCAATCCTTTCTTGAATCCTGCTAAATTCTTGACCTCAGTGACATCTTGTGGCACTTATTTCCTCAGGTGACTTGTGCTTTGTGCAAAATAAGTATTTTGCTTTTGTTCGCTGAAATTTGCTGCCTTTCAGTCGGTACGACCCGGGAAGTGCAGTTTACTGTTTGTGCAGATTATGTTTGTTTTTGAGTTTGTTTCTGGGTACATTTGAATTTAAATTACAAGCCCATTTTTATTGATCAGAATTACGTGTCGTATTTACTCATGACCTTGTTTGTCAGGTGGTGGGGTCTTTTTTTAGAGCCTTCTGCCTGACAGCTTTATTTTGTTGCTTAGGCGCCCCTGGGTTGCTATGGGAATGGAGTGAGCTGCTGCTGCTGCTGCTGCATGCTAGGAAGATAGAAGCGTGACGACTTTCGTCTGAGGAAACTTAAAGTGCTGAGATATTGATGCAGGTGATGAGGAAGAATGCCTGTGACAGAAAATTAGACAGTGAAGTTAGGAAACAAAAGTATAACAGTGTGTGAAGATGCTGCTTATTACCACAATGTACTGCTCCCAGGTACCTGAAGTGCTATTCTACCAAAAGGTGGAGAGGAGCTCATAATTGCCTTGTATGTGGAGGAAGTGATGTTGGCTCAGTTGTATCTACTATATGACCAGTGTGATCGCTGCTGTGATGACCAAGGCCTACAAGACAGTCTATGTGAATGTGCAGGCAAAAGGATTCAACGTCCCCTAATGTCAGTAGGACTCTGTTTAGGTGTAGGGGTCTGCCCAATGGCATCCCATTACAGAATCATGGTTTGAGGGTCTGATTTTCATGTGCACTGAGGCCACTTTACACCACTCAGGCAGTGCAAAGGGGCTGTATAATGAGTGCAAATGTAATTTATTCCCACTTTACACTGCCAGAGCACTGATGTATCTCAGGTATATCATTGGTTTCATGTTAGTCTCTAAGGTGCCACAAGTACTCCTTTTCTTTTTGCGGATACAGACTAACACGGCTGCTACTCTGAAACCATTGGTTTCATGGTCCATTTGTCTAAAAATTCTCCCTTGAGGTGGCCCATGAAGAGGTTGGCATATTGGGGAGCCATCCTGGTAACCATGGCTGTTCCCATGGTTTGGACAAAAGGTTTGTTTTGTTTTGGAATGTAAAATTACCATTGATGGTGATTAAATGAATGAGTTTGGTGATGTGTTTGGGGTGGATATCTGAGTGCTGTCCATTGTCTTTGATCCAGAGAGCTATGTTGTCATGGTGAGAGATATTGGTGTATAGGGTGGGGACATTAATGGTGTCAAGGATGGTATTCTGAGGGAGTTTGTTAATGTTGTGGAGTTTCTGGAGGAAGTTGGTTGTGTCTGTGTTCGCTGCAAGCTGTGCGGTTGGGCGGCCGCCCAGGAGAGAGTCAAGTGCCGCGCAGCTGATCCGCGCACATCCAGCAGCATGTGTTCAGGTGCACCTCCCCATGCTGCTTTGCAGCCATGTTAGCTCCTTCAGCTACTCCTGGGACCCTCCTGCTGGCCGTGCAGGGTTGGAGGGGAGGGAGTGCTGATGTCAGGATGTCCCTCTCTCCCCATCCCTGTACCCCATCTCTGCAGAGCAGGGCAGAGGGGACAGCCTGGCTCAGGACTCAGAGCTGCTGAGGTCTGAAGACTCCAGCCTCCGGGCAGTTAGTGAGTTCCTTTTTTAAAGGGACAGTGCACGGTCTCTGAGACTTCCCCAGCAGCCAGCTCACACTGTCTCTGTCTCCCTTTCCCCCCTACCCATGTACCCCATCTCTGCAGAGCAGGGGTAGGGGAGACAGGGCTCAGGACACAGCAGGAGAGCTTTCAGTGAGTGCCCTAAAGAGACAGCGCATGGAGTCTCTCAGAAACTTCCCCAGCAGCCAGCACACACACTGTCTCTGTGTCACGCACACACACACACACATCTCCGTGTCTCTCTCTCTCTCTCACACGCACGCACGCACACTCTGTCTCTTTCACACTCACCTCCCAACACATACTTGTATTATTGTTGTTGTTACTTCTTGGTACTTCCTACAATGCACATATATTCTCTGTAATTTTATTCTTTCAAAGTGTGTTATTTTAGTGTTTTGACTGGTCTATGCATTTCATATTTTTTATTTCTCTTACACTTAAATTTAATTATTTGAGTAGTGAGTTCTAAAATGCCTAACCTGTCCTGGCTGGAGTAATTATCCCTATGGTAACCTTGTAAAAATATATATTATATCTAGGTTTTTTTGTTTCTACTGGTGACGCACATCCGCACATACCTCGATGCACATAACAAAATTTATTCTGCACATGGATGGAAAAATTAGAGGGAACATTGGTTGTGTCCTAAAGGAAACTAGCCCTTTGGGTGGTGAGTGATTTGAGGATGGTTTCTATGAGTCCAAATATTCCACAACAGCCCTCGGCACTAAGATGGCTCCTCAGTATGCCAGCCTCTTCCTGGGCCACTTTGAGGAAGAATTTGTTGGCAAATGCATCATGAAACCGAGGACTATAGGTGTGTTGACCACCCAAGTCACCCTGAATGATCTCTTGCATCAAGTGTTAACCCTTATCTGTTCCGCCTTGTATTTAGCTATGATACTCTGAGTAAGTTCCCCAGACCTGAAGCGCTCTGTATAGCTCAAAATCTTGTCTTTCTCACCAATGGAAGTTGGGCCAATAAAATATATTACCTTACCCACCTTGACTCTCCAATATTATTTATATGGCAGTTTGATAGTTTGGGATGTTTTATAACAGATCCAATGTGCTACTAAGCAGAGGAGGAAATATAGGTGGGGACAGACTTAAAGAGAACTTAGAAGGTGAGGAGGAGATGCTCAAAATGTATGGAAAAGAAAAAAAAGGGAAGCCGCTGCAGAAATTAAAGAAAGGGAAGAAATATTCAGGGTGGTGGGAAATGGAAAATAAGAGCAGCAGCATTTTAGATGGACGGGGTGCTAGAGAAATGAGAGTGGGGGAGATTTGGAAAAGGAATGTTGTAGGTTGGAAGGAGGCATAGAAAAGGAGAGGAAAATGCAGTTTAGCAAACCATTTGAGAAGGAATTAGCAGAGGTTGTTCTGAATATTAAGGAGACGCTGTCAATAATGGGTGAATGTGTACTGTCAGGACTGGACTGAAATCCAAAGTTTCCAAGAGAAATTGTTCCACTGACTTACAATCAGGTCCTAATTGTGGCACTGATAGATCCTTGAGTTCACTGCAGGCAATGATAGATCTGACACTGGGTTATATTTTTCCTGGGTAAAATGAATAAAAGCTAAGGACTTGAAATGTATTTTTGAAACTGGGTGAAACTGGGGAGAGTTTTAATGAGGAAGCATCTGGGGAATAGTAGAAAGAACAGGTTCTTGGTTGCTGGGTTTTTTTTTGTTTGGTTTGGTTTTTGGGTTGTTTTTTTCTTTTGTTTGAACTGTCTCTGGTGTTTTCTTGTGTTTGCCTGTTCAGGAACTTTAGGTTATGGGAGGTTTTCTACTAGACAGAGTCCAAGTGCCCTAAGGGCCATGCCAAGTGCTATTGCCAGAAAATAGGTAGGAGGCTGACTTATGAAAGGAAAATGGAAACCGGGAGCGATTTGTATGTTTCTGACCTAATCGCAATGAAGCCAAAGTTTTGGTGTCATCGAGTTAGGTGCGAATATGCAATGCTGCAGGATAGTGATTTAGGATATCCTAGGTTCGGGTGGATTTTTATAACCTTTGGGGTACCTGGCCTTCAGCCACTGTGCTGAGGATATTACTATGAATATTTTCATGAGATTTACTATGGAAAATGATGTTGCCTAATTGTAGAAAGATGTTTACATAACTTGCCTCTGATCAGCTCTACCTCCATTAAGTGACATGTTAATATAATTTAGATTTTACATAGCACCAAGTATTGTGTCTTTGGAACGTAATTTGAATATTTGTGTTATGCCTCATCTTTTGAGCCTTTCTGAGGGGTGTTACTATTGTTCCTTGCCTGGTTTCAAGGGAAATAAATAAATCTGTTTCTGATTGGCATGCTTCCTGTTCTGCAGTGGATTTTTGATTGATTTACATTCTCTTAACTGGTGATGATGAACGAATGATGCAGCCTAGTGTGTTTAAAATTACATACTGTGTGATAGAGCCCCACAAACGTGAAACATTGAGACATCCAACAAAGTAAAATTCAACAAACAATGCTGAAAATACTGCATTTGTACCATCTTGCCATGAGGCACAAATACTTTTTTTTTTCCAGGGGGCCAAAAGAGATCAATATAGTTCATTTAACATGTCTTAATTTGTTAGGATTACGTTGACCAAAATTAATTAGTTTTGGCTTCTGTAACTAGGTCCATTTAATATTTACTATCCTTGAAAACTGCTGTGAAGAAACCATATTGAATCAATTCAAAGCAGATAAAAAGTGCACAATCTCTGAAAATGAGATATTCATCTCATAGAATAGTTGTTCCAGTGACTCTGCCATTGGCGTATCTGGGGGAAATCAAAGCTATTTGTTATCTGAGTGCAACTATGGAAATATGGTCTGTTTCATAGACAACAGAAACTACATGTTTGTGATCCATTTCACCTTTTTTAAAGCTGCATGATTATACTTTCTATTAATTCCAATAAAGCAAATAAAACAAGACTAGAACTTTCATGACGCAGGCCATATTTGTATTTTTACTCAGCTTTGCATTTCTGGGGTCTGTTGACACTGGAATCTTGGGGAGTGTTCAGATTTAGCTAGACACATATGCCAGTTTTGAATTTCAGATGTTGCTAAGCCCTCAGACTAGTAAATGTGTCCAATAGTTTTGAAAAAAATCCACCAAACATAAACATACCTTTTTAAAATATTGAGATCAGAAACAGAAACAAGTATGAAAAGCTTCATGCAGAATACCATATCATAAGGAATAATAATGGTGGTGGTAGTTATTTCTATATGTAGCAGCCATTCAACAGCTTGTGTATTTATCAAAATGTCTTAAAAACATTATTTATCTTGTTCATTTCTTTTGCACCCATCATTGTGATATTTGAGCACTTTCAAGATTAAAATGAACAGCTGTTGCCAAAATGGTCACTGATCAAGCTCACTCTTGCCTGCATCCAGCTCCCTCACCCACTGATGAGATCAATGCCATCAGGCTTGAGGCCCAAACTGAGGGAAATGAAACTTGCTCTCCAGCCTAAAAAAATTTAATATGCACTATAGTGACCCAGAGAAGGGAATGAGCTTGAGAGCTGAGGGACCTGCACCTAGACACTTCTCTGCCATTCTCCTTTTTAATTTCATCCCTGGGGGAAGACAGCAAGAACATTCTTCTGGAGTGCTTGTGTTGCAAGTGGGCAAAGGCAGACCCTCAGAGCCTAAGATATTCAGGTCTGCTACCTTTCAGGGTTTTTTGGATAACTAACATCCTGAACTGCATCAATAAGAGGATTTTGGTAACCAGCTCAGAGCACAGAGTTACAGGCGTTGCATGCACACCAGCTTGCTCAGCTTTAGACACAGGTGACAATATTTTGCTCTAGCTGAAGCTTCACAGTGACCATCAAGGGCAGCCCTAAATGAAGCACGTTACAATAGCCCAGCCTGGAGATGACAAAGATATGATAACTGTGGTGCGGGAAGGTCAGAGATGAAAGCCTACAAGTCGGTGGATTAAGTGAAGATGATAAAAGGCACATGGCTGAGATCTAGCAGTCCAGGAGCACTGATGTGTCTAACAAAAGCTTTACATTTTGATTGCAACATACCCTTCTGGGCTTGCCCCCTCTCCCTCACTCCCCTGAGTGGCAGATTATACTATGCGACTGCAACAGAGCATACAGTATCAGACATAATACCATAGTGAAACTTTAAAACCTGGTTTAGGAGCGGACACAGGGAATCCTATTACCTCCCAGCTGACTAAGTGAACGCGTCTTTCATTTTTGGTTTCAGAGTAACAGCCGTGTTAGTCTGTATTCGCAAAAAAGAAAAGGAGTACTTATGGCACCTTAGAGACTAAATAAATTGGTTAGTCTCTAAGGTGCCACAAGTACTCTCTTTCATTTTAGTATTTGTTAGGAATTTATATGTGTTTCTCTCCGACTTTTCTTCTGTTTCTTCTGAACAACACAATCTGATACAGCTGCTTCAGTCTTCCTTTTCATTTCAGCAGTTTCACAGTACTTGCAGTGTAGTGTAATTGCTTTGTGCCAGCCATTTCACAACTCCTTGTAGAATTGTTTGGGAGTTTTGAACACACAAGAATTGCATCGCTGATGACTCATTCTATATACCTGTACATGGTATCTTAGGATTACTCCAAACTTCTCAGAAATAGTTCTCTATTATGAAAAGAAATATAAAATTGCCCGTCAATATTTCAAGATTCTTGACCTTTACATTTTCTTATGAGTTACCAATGTTATACAAAAATGTACAGGGAATACTCATTACACACAGTGACAATGTACAATATCTGTTACTCTGGACCATTTTGCCATTGGGCACTGAATGGATTAACAGTTTTCCTATATTTGCTCTCTTTGTCTCTTTGTTCTTGCATTTGTTCTCAACTGACAGTTATTAGTTATGTTTGTGGTCATTAAAGCTATATGAAGCTTTGCAGCAAAATTGGAAACACTCCCTAAACATACCCCCTTTTGAGTCCACATAGCTTCTGTGAAAAACATGTTGTTTCCAACCACATTCTTTTCGTTTGCAGAACTGTCACTGAAAATTGACCATGAAATTGTCTGCATTGTTCAGATGTGGATGCAAATTTCAGGGCAGATTTTCACAGTGCATTTTTGAGTTGGCTTCACTGGGACTAGACATAGGGCTGAAGTCACATGATGTTGTTTCTGGTTCCCCGATTGGTTGACACTACCCCTATAAGCTCTGGAGCATCATCAGAAACAATCTGGACTCATGTTCTTCTTCCTTTCAGAGACAGCATGACTCGTATATTTGCCTAGTGAAAGGAAAACATTGATTAGAAAATAACATCTGAGCAGCGTTGAAATGTTCCCTTGACCAATAGGCATGCATTTTCAAGTGATGGTCGAGTCTCAGAATGTGCACAGTTCCATTTGCCTGCAAACGTGCACAGTTACGGAGATTTGCCTGCAAACTGTACAGAGTGCCTCTTGTGGGCAACAGATTTCATCTAGCAGTGCTTAAAAGTCTGCTGTGCCTAAAATCATTCACAACATTTAACGCATTAAAAAAAGTGGGCAAAATTTTCAAAAATGCGTGTCACATTTATTCAGCCTCAGAAAGAGCCTGATTTTCAAAAAGAAAAGGAGTACTTGTGGCACCTTAGAGACTAACCAATTTATTTGAGCATAAGCTTTCATGAGCTACAACTCACTTCATCGGATGCATACTGTGGAAAGTACAGAAGATCTTTTTTTCATGGTTTGTGTGTATAAAAAGATCTTCTGTACTTTCCACAGTATGCATCCGATGAAGTGAGCTGTAGCTCACGAAAGCTTATGCTCAAATAAATTGGTTAGTCTCTAAGGTGCCACAAGTCCTCCTTTTCTTTTTGCGAATACAGACTAACACGGCTGTTACTCTGAAAGCTGATTTTCAAAAGTGTACAACATGCCCAGCAGGTACCATTGACTTCACTGGGAGCTGCTCAGCACTTTTGAAAGTCGCCCTTTTGGCTTTAGAATGATGCACTTCATTACAGTTTTATGTGATGTTTGGTTGGGTCATTTGTGCTACTTCACCATGTGTTCCCTAGGTGCACAAGCAGAGCTGGCTTGTGCTGCTGTTCTCACTGAACATCCATAGAGCATCAGGGTGCAATCTATCCCTTCCCATCAGTCAATGTAGGATTTATTTAGCAAGACTGATGCTTTTTATATCCATAGTTTATTTTTTTAACCAGGTCCTCCTCTTTTTGACCAGCATTACTATGAGTCTGATTCCCCTCTCACTTACACCACTGTAAATCTGGAATAACTCTGATAGAGCCAATGATGTTTCATTGGTTCAAAACTGGGATGAGTGCGAGGAGAAACTTTTAACCATTTAAGATGCACCGTTTTTATTTCAATTTAATTCTAATGTGCAAAATGTAATAAAAATATCGAATTATACAAATGCACAAACACCCTCTAGCAGAAATAGGAACCAGCTGTTGACTACGTCAAATATAGTGAACTGCCGCCCACAGTAGTAAATTTTAGTGGTACAGCAGGCAACTCTCCAGTTGATTCGGTTTCATGAGAGAGGACTATCGTTCTTAAACTAAAGTTTCACTTCACCTGTTGTGAAATTTCACAGCACCACAATGGGCTCCTAGAATGCAGCATTTTACACCCCTTGACACTGAACTGGTGATGCATAGTAGCACTGTCCCCTCCTCTGCTATTCTGTTTGAGTGGGAAGAAGAAAGAGTTGCCATGCTATCCCAGTCTTGCTATAGCTGGTTTTCTCTTGGAGTGAGCATATCAATAGGGATACACTAGTTGGCATCAGATGAGGATCTGGCTCATAGTCTTCCAGAAGCCCCTAGGCAGCTATGCCAGATCCCCCTAAACAACTGGAAATGAGTGCATTTGCCAGGTGTGCTCTCTTGTTTTAGTGAAACGTCACGTGTAGTAAATATTTTTCTGAAGTTTTCACTGTGAAGATTTTACTTAATATATGAGACTGGTTGACAGAGAGAGAGAGAGAGATTGAAGTCACACATACCCTCCCCTTTTGTTGATACAGCATTTGCTTTTTCTTCCTTTAAGGAAAATATCATTTTGAAATGAAATCATGTCTCTGTTCCCTTTCATTTATTTTAAAGCCAGCAACTGACAAGTCCCTTTTTGTCTTCAAAGGGAATCGAGACCACTTTGCATCATACTCATCAGCAGTAATGATTTCCATTTATTTTTAATGTTCAGGTAAAGGTTTTTTGTTATTGCAAGATGAAAATGCATTTGAAGAGGCAGTTGTCCCTCCCTAGTGTGTACTTTCCATCCTCACACAATCAGTGGAAAACAGAAACAATGAAATACTGGTGACTTTTTCCTGTACAAAGATCTCTTTTCATTGGAGTTTCTTTTGCTAAACATAAACTCTGTCTTACTCACTCTTTGCCAGGGTACTGAATATTCTGCCATTGTCATTGACTGAAATGACACAAGCCTCAGGAACGTTTGGAGGGGTTCTTTTTAAATGGGGATCTACAGTCTTTCTTTCAAGTTATTTCGGAACATAATGAACACAGAGAGCAAATGGTTCAAAGACAAATGAACAAATTTGGCCCCTCTCTGCCATCACCACAGCAAAGGGAAGTGCAGGTAATTGATGGGAAAGGAGGGTAACAGTACCACCTACGGAGGGCCTGAACCCTTTTGTTCATCATGGAGCTGGGAGCTATGGTCCCTGGCTGTTCCTTTTACCTACTACACAGAGGGTTGTATAGGCAGGCAGGGGCTGGGACCAGTACATCCATGTCTGTTTGGTTATCTCATCCCCACTGCTGTAATAGTTGAATTCTTCCCAAGTCCCCCTCTCCCTCCTTCTTCTTTCCCAGGAGAAATGACCTGGTTTATAGAGGATTTGTTTGTTGATAGGTTTTTGTTTACTTGCTTGTTTATCTCAGCTTGTGCGAATGAGTGGGTGTGCTGTGTGTCTATGTGCCAGTGTGAAGGAATTAATGGGGAAAAGCCAAGTTGGACAAATGAGTTGTGCATTTCGCTCTGGATGTGGTTAGTTACACATTCAGTTGTACTGCTTGTAAGTGTCAGTGCCATAAGGTGCAGCTTTAGTGACTGCTCTGTCTCCTGCACTCATAAGCCTGCTCCTGTATGGTTAAGTAGATAGGCTGCTCTGGTTTGAATCAGCGAGAATTTTTTCAGGGCGCTGGCTTCGTTCTAAGATATAATGAGTTTTAGTAAGAGACTCTGCATGTTACAAATATGCGGTATGGAAGTGCCCAGTACATAAGCTGGTTACTTGGATTGTGTGATGGAATTATTATTTAGCCACATTAAACATGGCAGGCAAGATCCTCAGCTGGTTGAAGTCAATGGAGCTACCATGAGGAGCTGGTCCAGCACCTAATCTAACCAAGCATGAAGCACCTTTCTGGACATGGTGAGGAGTGAGACCTTTAATTAAGAGCCTTTCTATAGGAAGGAGGATGCTATAGCTCTCCTGCCTTAGCACCAATTTGTCTTTTGACTAAAGAATGCAGCTAGATCTAAATCTATATGGTGTTAGAGCTACTGATACACATCTCACCCCCATGTCACAGCTCAAGAATTGTTAATATAGTTCTATTTATTGTAGGAAGACTAGTTAGTGGGATCTCTCTATTTTGTCCTTACAATGAGGAACACTGCTTGGGCAGCTCACTGCAATGTTTACTTCAACACCATTAATATTCACACAAGATTGTTTTTCACTTCTGGAAGGGTCCTAGACTGGATGAATCAATTCAAATGAAAGAGTCTCCTCAAACCTTCACACAAAACGTGAAAGAAGCCTCATCTGAGTTGAGAGGAGCCTGAGTAGTGTAGTTCAAATCCAGGTTCAGAGCCAAATATCCCCATAGTTAGTGGGTCTCAGATGCCGGTTTTTGACAGGAGCCCAGATTTAGTTATGAGTTTTTAAAATGTTCAGTTCAGTTTCTTGTCTCATTCAAACTCATGTTCTCACTTTTGACACTTTCCATTCCCTGCTGGAAGCAGAAATGCTAAAAATAAGGCAGACCATTTTCACAAGGTTTCCTTCCCCAACCGGCAGACGCAAGAGGTTTAAAAAATATTGGAGACCTGAGGATCTTGTCAGTTGTGAGTGCACAGCTCCCATTAGGCTGGCCGAGGGTTGCAGGAGCATAATTGATAGATAATCAACCCCCACTGATCTTTACGAGTGTTTATCCATTGATGTTACAAACCTTTTTAGATTCACCATTCACCAGATGTGACACAAACCCTTAAAGACTAAGATTAATATCTATCTAGGCTACAGTCTGCATCATTACATAAATGAATGAATTAGGCACATGATAGCCTTCTGAGGCAGGGAAGGCAGGATCAGGGTATAGAGAGATAAAAGCCCTGATCCTGCAAACACATATGTACTTAACTTTAAGCATGTGAACAGTCCCACATGCATGGCTGTGCATGTGACTTGCTCAGGGTCACACAGCAAGTCTGTGGGAGGGTCTGGAATTGAACCCAGATGTCCCGAGTCTGAAACCATTGCTTTAACCACATGACTTCTTCTCCAGTCACTGATTCCCCTTTATTGCTGTACATTTAAGGAGTGTCACAAAAGTGACCTATAACACCAGAATATTAAAGTAAATGGCAACATTGCCAAATATATGTGTGTGAGAGACAAAGTGATTCATAAAGAGAAATGCAGGGAGGCTATATTTTTCACTTTCATTTTATTTTTCTCAATTTTATAGCATCAATCTTCATCTGAAAAGATTTAGAACTATTTCTGTACATGTTTCAAATTAGATCCACAACTATAAAATGCCCTGTGCAGTAGGGAACCCTTACAAACTTGACAGTTAGCCATTTAAATGTCATTTGTAATATTTGCAATAATTCCACTTTCAAAGTATTGGGAATACCACACGTACTGTAAGTTCTGTGTGCATCTGTGCCCTAGCTCCAGGAGGAAGAAATGTAAAGCTTAGGAACAACATAGCAGGAGTAAAAGAATAATCCCCAGCTGGAAGAGATGGAGATGAAGCCAGGTACAAAATTGCCACTTTACAGCTGCAGCTACCTTGCTTTGCCAAATTTCAAGGACCAGTCCCCAGAAAGGCATGCTAGGAGAAAGTTCCTGCTAATGGGCAATCTTGCCCTAGGGGGGATTAGCAGGGGCCAGACAGTCAGCAAGGTGCTCCTGGCTGAAGAGGCTGCTTCTGTTCACCACCACCAAAGGTAAATATAAACTGTCAAGGTTCCTTCCCCACTCTGAATTCTAGGGTACAGATGTGGCGACCTGCATGAAAGACCCCCTAAGCTGATTCTTACCAGCTTAGGTTAAAAACTTCCTCAAGGTACAAACTTTGCCTTGTCCTTGAACCCTATGCTGCCACCACCAAGTGTGTTAAAAAAAGAACAGGGAAAGAGCCCACTTGGAGACGTCTTCCCCCAAAATATCCCCCCAAGCCCTACACCCCCTTTCCTGGGGAAGGCTTGATAAAAATCCTCACCAATTTACATAGGTGAACACAGACCCAAACCCTTGGATCTTAAGAACAATGAAAAAGCAATCAGGATCTTAAAAGAAGAATTTTAATTAAATAAAAAGTAAAAGAATCATCTCTGTAAAATCAGGATGGTAAATACCTTACATGGTAATCAGATTCAAAACATAGAGAATCCGTCTAGGCAAACCTTAAGTTACAAAAAGAGGAATATACATTCCATTCAGCACAACCTGTTTTACCAGCCATTTAACAAAAGGAAATCTAATGCATTTTTAGCTAGATTACTTACTAACTTAACAGAAGTTCTGAAGAGCGTTCCTGATCTGTTCCTGGCAAAAGCATCACACAGACAGACAGACCCTTTGTTTCCTCCCCTCCCTGCCCAGCTTTGAAAGTAACTTGTTTCCTCATTGGTCATTTTGGTCAGGTGCCAGCGAGGTTATCTTAACTTCTTAACCCTTTACAGGTGAAAGGGTTTTACCTCTGGCCAGGAGGGATTTTATAGTTCTGTATACAGAAAGGTGGTTATTCTTCCCTTTATTTTTATGACATAAACAGCAAACGGCAAGGGCCCTATTCTCATTTACTGATTGTGGCCCCTTTACTCTGCCAGAGGGGCATAAAAGGGCCTTTGAGTATATGACAATAAGGCCACCGGTTTTTAAGGCACACCCCTGCTGTACGTCATCGTTCTATAACCTAACAGATCCACCACCAAATCAGGAGTAATAATAATAGCAGGGAACCAAAATCAAATGCACCACTACCCCATGTCTGGGAAAAGGTTCTGTTGTGATGTCCTGGTTAGTGATACAGAATCTAAACTGCATATACTAGAGTAGCATAGAGTAGCATAAATCTCTGAACCTAGGACATCAGTCTGGAAGGGGACTCCTGGTTCATCAAGTTCAGTCCTCTGCTATGGTAGGCGACCACATCATATAATCCCATTCACAAATTTTTCAAGCTTCATCTTAAAACTAGTTAGGTTGTTTGCCCCTGTAACTCCCATTGGGAGGCTGTTCCAGAACTTCACTCCTCTGATAGTTAGATACCTTCTTCTCATTTCCAGCCTGAATGTATTAATGATCAGTTTATACCCACCTGATCTTGTGCCAACATTGTCCTTTAGCTTAAATAGCTCTTCACCCTCCCTGGTGTTTAACTCTCTTTTATATATTTATACAGAGCAATCATATCCCCTTTCAGCCAAGCTCTTTCACTCTCCTCCTCTCCTCCTCTCCAGAGGCTAAACAAACTAAGCTCTGTCAGTCTCCTGATTGATTGACTGATGATTACAAAATAATTCGATTTGATATTTAAAACAAAAACGTTATATTGGCCCCTCCTTCCTGGGGTTATGTGTATGAACATGCAGTGCTTGTGGGTCGATGGCTAGGTGATATTCAGAGGATTCGGCATGCAAATGGGTCATAAATTTAGCAGAGTTTAATCTGACCGCAGATTTAGGTTAAACACCCAGACTTCTTTTTTTTTTTAGAGAAGAATTTGTTTGACTTTCTCCTTTGTGGTGGATTCACCTCCTTTAGGGCTTAGTTCTGACCTCAGATCTTCATGTTCAAAGTACCAACAAGGGGAAACAGTGTGTGAGAGATTAGCAGCAGCCTCTTCTCAAAGGACGAGAAGCTTTGATTTTTAACTCCCCAAGGCTCCTTTCTTTTCCCCATGAGCTTATCCAGTCATATCTGTGCCCCTTTGATGATTCCTCTCCATGGCAGTAACATGTCTACCAGGTTTTGAAAATCTAGATCAAAGTGCATGAGGGAACTTTTAGTATGCAGCAGCATACAGCACTGCAGCAGCAGTGTCCACTTGGACACTGAGGTTATGTCAGCACTACGAGCTAGGGGTGTGATTCCCTGCTTGCATACACATAGCTCTCATTGTGGTAGTGTGAGTATAAACAGTAGTGTAGTGGCAGTAGCGTGACCAATGGTGGTGGCAGCCAGGCCAAATGCGAAACCACCTGAAACTTTTGGGTACATACTTGGCATAGCCAAGTCATGCTGTCACTGCAAGTGCTACTACAGCTACATCATGATTTCTACTTGCAGTACCTCGACTAGACCTTGTATGTGAGTATGTGTACATGAGCTAGAAATCAGACCCCTCATTTGTAGTGTAGCCATAGCGCATGGCTGGCTGGAGCAGGGTAGGTTTACGCCTCGGCTTGCTGCGTACTAAGTGGTCATGAAGAAAAGCCCTGAGATGTGCAAAGATACTTGAGTCTTCCTAAAGAGGCAGTAGGACAGGTATGTCTGTCATATGTACCTGTGTTCATGAGAACCAGGAAGAAGGGCTAAAACGGTGAGGTTTTTCTTAGCTGTACCCTCCAGTTATTGCATGCTCCTATTTGCATCATGGGAACACTTCACAAGCACAGCATTATGTACAGACATTTGCTGCAATAAGCAATCATAGAATCATAGATGATTAGGGTTGGAAGAGACCTCAGGAGGTCATCTAGTCCAACCACCTGCTCAAAGCAGGACCAACATCAACTAAATCATCCCAGCCAGGGCTTTGTCAAACCAGGCCTTAAAAACCTCCAAGGATGGAGATTCCACCACAGCCTAGGTAACCCATTCCAGTGCTTCACCACCCTCCTAGTGAAAATGTTTCCTAATATCTAACCTAGACCTCCCCCATTGCTCCTTGTTCTGTCATCTGCCACCACTGAAAACAGCTGAGCTCCATCCTCTTTGGAACCCTGCTTCAGGTAGTTGAAGGCTGCTATCAAATCCCTCCTCACTCTTCTCTTCTGCAGACTAAATAAGCCCAGTTCCCTCAGCCTCGCCTCATAAGTCATGTGCCCAGACCCCTGATCATTTTCGTTGCCCTCCACTAGACTCTCTCCAATTTGTCCACATCCTTTCTGTAGTGGGGGCCCAAACCTGGACACAGTACTCCAGATGTGGCCTCACCAATGTAAATGAGCCTCCTCTATATGAATAGAGAATTGCCCAGCTTGCCTGTGATTTTTACCTCTCTTTCAACTGAAACTGGTCCAGTTGCGAACAACAGCATGTGAGGACATCATGTACATTGATGATACGCTTTGGAACTCTGGGTCCATCAAACACAAATACTTACATTCATCATCCATTCACTTTTTATGCTGTGACAGGTGAGATGTGAGTGATGCTTATCACTTAACCCACACAACTCCGTACAAATGACTGATACAGCATACTGCAAATAGTCTTAGTTTTATCTATCCGTCAAGACCTCCATGGATGAAAACACAACTGAATGGAAGCTGCTTCTATAAAATGTCAGAGGAGACTGCAGCATTTGTAACATGTTATATTTCTCAGTAAAGTGAAAGGCATGTCGCACTTTGCTTTTTTCAGTGGAGGCATGTCAACTAGTCTGTGGCACGCAGCAGCCAGACAAGCAGCTTGTTATATCACTTCACTGCGAGGGATGCTTCAAAATGCTGCCACCCGGACTACAAAATGTTGCAAGATCTAGTTGTCAGGACAGTAATATCTCATCCATTTATAACTGGTGACTGCAACAGTTGAAAGTGGGACAAATATATATATTCCCAAACACAAATGTTTTGTTAAGATAATAAAGGGTTTAATTTAAAATCTATTTTAAATAGAATGTAGCAGCTATTAAAATATAAATATAGTCTCTCTCTCATAACCTTCTGTGAACCAAGGGATTAGACAAACAGTTCTAAAAGGAGCTAAATGCCAGCCAGGAGAGCCTCAGTTAAGGTTCCAGCAGCTTCCTCTGGTTCCTGGTCCAAGCAAGTCTTTTACTTGGGGGCCAGATTTTCACAGTTGTTTCACAGATTTTCACAGGTGCAAGAAGGAGGACCAAGAAGCCTGGGAAGCAGCAAGGCACAAGTGCAATTCCAGTACACCACTAGGGATCAAGACACCCCAAGAAGCAGGGACGAGGTGAGGACACCCCCCCATTCCGCTCCCTCTACACTAGCCTGCAGAGCAGGAGGAAGCATATTGCATGCCTGAGCAGCAGTCGACATGCTCCCTCTGAGTTCCGGGAAGCTCCCCAAGGGATTCTGCCTCCCAGAAGCAGAATGCTTCCTGGAGCCCTCCTTGTGGCTCTTGACCATCCCAAGGGCCTGTTCCGCTCACTCAGCTGTCAAACCTTCCTCTTCCTCCCTAACAAGCACCCCAGAATGAAATCTGACCAGCCATCAAGCCCTCTTCTAGTAACAGCCCCCACCAATTCTCAGAGGTCAATTCACTTTGCCTGAAGGCCACCTTCCTCGTTGTCATCCAGCTCAATGACAAACTATCGAAACCTCCTCTCTGTAAAGCCAAGCTTCCTGATCCCCTTCCTAGCTGCAGAACTATGCCTGTCTGGTCAGAGTCAATACAAGTCTCATCCCAATAGGTCAACCTTTCTCTACATGTGACAATCATCCTGCCCAGCCATTTTGTTCCCAGAGTTAACTAATGCAGCATGTTACAGAGGAGTGCACCCATTATGTTACCTATCTATGGAGACTTTACTTTTGTTCTTGTTTTCCATAACTTAAAAACAAAACATTTTAGACAATGTGTATGATTTCTGTTTTAATCCTTCTCCTGTTTGCTCACAATATCAGCTGACACACTGACAATCTTCTGGGTATGCTTCGAATCTCGGCTTGATTCCAGAAAGAACGAGATACCTGCACTTAAAATATACACTGTGTAGGGCTACATTTTTGAAAATGCACCCACACTGCATGTGCACAGCAGACAGCCACATGCAAACTGGGTAATTTCTCATTCAATTTGCAGTTTCCCAGGGTTTCATTTGCAGCTGCACATTTAGCTAGTTAGTTTGTTTGCACAATCATGATTTTCATGTTCAGCAGACTGTGGAACACACAACTGACTGTAGTCTAAAATCATCGATAAAAGGCAGTGCACACTAACGTGGTAGGTAGTGGCATATGTTAGAGGGCTTTCCCTTCACCCTCTCCCCTAGTTCGTCTCATGTAGACAGAAAGCAGAAGACCAGAACTCCGAAGTGCAGACCATGCAGTGTTTATTGGGGTTCATTTAGAAGCAAGCATATTCCAAAGCCCTTCACACCAGTCGGGCTTATCACTATACACAGATAGAGTCTGCTCCCCAGTGTTCTGTTGCCAGCTCTGATGCCACAGAGCATGTACCCCATGTCCCTCTTCCCAGTTCTGACGCTTGCCTGTGTCCCTGTTCCCCGTTCCCTATTTCCTGTTCCCATTCCCCCCCACTTAGCAAACATAATTCCAATTTCCCTCCCCCCCCTTCCTGTTTGACCCCACTTTATATAGTAATATTCTCAGCTATACCTTAACCAATAATTTTACTGAAACTTAACTAACCAATCCTAACATATTGTAACATAATTCTCTAACCAATTATATCCCACTACCCTAATTAATTTACACCTAGCAAAATTAATTATACAGCGGACAGAAACAACTAGAGAACCAGAAAGATTAACAATGGAAAAGTGGGGGCCATAAAGATCAAACAATACAGAAATGAGGGTTTCACAACCACAACCACTGATAAGTGATTTCTTGCCAAACAGGATGCTATCAAACTAAGTTTTCTTTAACCATCTTAAGATCTGTTTTTTATCTGGTGGTGATGGGTACTATCAGAACAGGATCGTCTTCCTAACAGCCCAATACCACCTTATTTCACCTTAGACTGGTTTGGGATGTGAGCATGTGACCGTACGCTTCCCAGCTTATGGCTGCCCCTGCTGCTAGCCAAAGTCCTTAGTCTAAGAACAAGGCCTCAGACTATCCTAGTGAGAGAAGGCCCATACACAGGCAGACTTGTGATTTTGATTCTTTGTTTTATACCTCTGTAACTAGCTAGGTGATAAAAATACACCAACGTTCTTAAAGTATAGGCCTTTACAGGCAGGCCTGAATATTTATATTCTAAGAGGATATAGTGTGAGCTTTCTCCCAAGTAAAGTTAAATCACATTCTTGACTTCCTACCCAGTTACAGACATTGTGTGTGACACAAATTTCTGGCCATGTTAATCATGGGATTTGATATGCACATGAGCTGCAACTGGCCAACAGTCTTCCAAAACATCGGCTGAAGGTGGTGGTTCTAGCTCTCCAGAATTCTAATTCTGTTATTTTAGAGGCTTCTGAAAGAGAACAAAACACACACAATTTGTGACTACTACATGGGCTCAAGGTGCAACTAAAAGGCAGACATACTGAACACAAATTATGCTGACTCCCATTGAGCAGAAGAAATTATTATAAGCTCCATGGTCCTTTGTCACATGTTTGAGATGGCTACGAAGGAAGAACAAATAATGTTTAGTTGGGTTTTAAGTATACAGTGCACCAGAATTTTCTGGACTATAACTAAAAGAGGTCAGTAGGGGAGCATGCTTGGCTTTTCAGAAACATTATTGAGAATTTATCCTGATTTTGACACCTGACTTTAACAAATGGCACCCATTCCTTGCTGAAAGTCTTCTGTCATATAAGCGTTGTACATTTGAAAAAAGAAGAAACTGTATATGGCAAAACTACACCAATTACTCTGAGTAATCAAAGCACTGCACATCATACAGATATTTTTCTCTCACTAGCAATGATTAAGATATCTGCTTTCTGCACTGTATCCTCGGTTTTATTTGTATTATGGTAGCACCGACAAGCCCCAAAGAAAACCAGGGCCCCATTGTGTTAGGTGCTGTACAGCTACTAAGAGACAGCCCCTGCCCTGAGGAGCCTGCAAACTACATAGATAAGACAAGCGGTGAAAGAGAGAAAATATTATCTCTATTTTGTAAATGGGGATCAGAGGCATTACGAGATAAAGTGGTTTGCTCGACGTCAAAGAGGAAAATAAATAAAGCTAGGAATTGGACCCGGTGTTCTCTGCCCTAAGCACTAAGCTATCCTGTCCCTCAGTCTTCACTCTCATACCACACCTTCATGATATTTGTACTGGGGGCCCTTCCGGCATGAGCTGAGCCCTCAGCATTCTCCAGAAATGAACCCTAAAATAAATGTTAAATCTTAGTGCCACTTTGCTGATGTCTTCTATGACCTGCTGTGGGATTTTGTTGCTTTGTTAGTGACTGCAGACCTGCTTCACTGGGTCAGCCTGCTGCTCACTTTCATCTTCTGCATTCATTTCTATTCCTTCAACAATATACTGGGAGATTTGCTTTACATTTTCAGTTTGAAGAAAAGAAAGTATCCCGAGAGCTCTCATATGGGAAAACACCTGTGTACAGTAATCACCATTCCAAGGCTGACTTTTGCCAAGACAATTTGAGATGCTGCCACTTTTTTCTTCCTCTTTGGAAATGGGAGGGAGGAAATAATAATAGGAAATAAACAGCAGGAAATAAACTAGGTAGTAATTCTTGGCTAACGCTGACTTTTTAACAGTTAACCTCTTTGTTCTGTATGTCTTCCTCACATCTTCATTTAAATCAACCAGTTTTTCCAGTATATAGTGTAGTGCCTGCATGGCAAATATTTCTTAAATCAAGATAATAAAATGCAACATCATCACATTTTATTATGGGGAGTGTCTCACACAAGCTGCATGCTGAAATGCTTTACAGAGAGAAACAATAATGGCTGAGTTACAGAATGAAAAACAGTTGACACAGAAAAGGAATAAGTTTTATAGGAAAGAGCATACAGAGATACAATGCAAGCAGATGGAGAGCCAGGGAAACGGAGTGATGCAGGGAGGTTGTTCCAGATGGCAGGAGCAGCAGAAGAGAAGGCTGTCACTCCAACAGTGGTTAGCTTGTGCTATGGGACATAGATGATGGTACTAGATGAGCAGAGGAAACGTGTGGGGGTGAGTAGAGTATGATATAATCCATGAGGAAAGCAAGTCTATGGAGGCTTTAACAAGGATGGAAATTTTGACTTTTCTCTGGAAATTAATGGGGAGTCATGGAGTTGTTTGACAATGTGGGTAAATTGTAAAATCTAGAATAGCACTACTGTTGTCGGGAGATGTAAATGGGACAGAGATGTACAAACCTGCAAAAAAACCTACTCCCGAATGAAATCAAAACTCAGCAGCCAGACAACTTTCACAGAGACATTAGCTTCCAGAAATGACACAGAGCTGTTGTAGGAAATTAAGTCAACATGGAAGTTGTTTTTATAACTTGCAGAGGAAATTGGTGTCAAATTATATGTGGCATAGTCTAATGTGCTTTAGAGTAACAAGGAAGTATTTTCTTACTCACACATGGAATGGACACAGTGTAAGACTTGGGTATTGACATCAGCTGAGGAAGGGGGCTCTGATGCAGAACTTTCAGACTTTCTTATAAGCCTGACACCTGCTTCCTTGACCAGCTGCCTGGAAAAACACACTTCAGTGTTTTTTTTCTAAGTTGAGGAAGGAAGTCTATACTACTTCACTTTCCCCGGGGAAATCACTAACTGGCAGAGTATCTGTCAACACTGTACTTTAGCACTGTATTATACAAGAAAATGTCATAATGTCAGAAATCTTCTTGAGTCAAAAGAAAGGTCTAACTGTAGGCTTTTTGAAAGGGTACAGAGATTATCTTCTCTCCCAAAAGGGACTAGTAATGGAGACTTTGGAAGGGAACAAAATGCAGCTAAAGCAAAGATTTGGTAATACAGAGTTTAACATTTTTTGTGGGGAAAAAAAAATCCTTGAACTCTTATTGAAAATAGCTCTCTATTCCTTCCTAAGAAAATATTTCAGTTATTCAGGAATAGAGTGTACCAAAGAGAGACCTCAACCTAACGAGTATATCTTTAAAGTAAACACTCTTATAGGAAGGCATTGGAATTTTGAAACACTGGAGTAGGGTGATTTTAAAAAATCACCTTGGGACAAATTTAATCATGGAATTTTGCCCGAATAAAGACTGAAGACTGTGTTTGTAAATTCTGTAGCAACAGCTGCTAGTGCCACTCAGTTAAAGAGCCTGCCAGTGTTTCTATTATCAATGGCTGGCTTCAGATACATAGCACCTCACTGTAAAAATTCAATCTGGTGTGAAAGGGAGCAACTTCATTTTTCTTTAAACAAACATTATTTTCTTGTTTTAAAGTTGTCCTGTACTGGCCTTAATAAAGAGCACTACAAAGTTCTTATGAACAGCAGAATTAGTGAATATAGTTAGCAGGCATTACAGGGCTGTAGGAAATGGGGTTGCTTTTCTCTTGTTTGCTGCAGCTTCATGATCATCAACTTCCCAGCGTCACCAGGTTGCTGTGCTGGAGTGTCACAGAATGCAGGAGTCTTTCTGCAGAAATTAGGTCCAACTCGCTGTGGGCTATACAAAATCTTGGGTATAACACAAGGGCTGAGTGAATAGCTGTGACCAAAATCTGTACTAGGTTCATATATTTTTAAGGCCGGAAAGGACCACTGTGATCATCTAGTCTGACCTCCTGCATAACACAGGCCTTAGGACAAAATTAATTCCTGTTTGCACTAAAGCATGTCTGTTTGAAAAATACCCAGTCTTGATTTTAAAATTTCCTGTCATGAGGAACCCACCACGACCCTTGGTAAATTGTTCCAATGGTTAATTACCCTCCCTGTGACGTTCCCCTCTGGTGTTATCTGGACTGGTGATCTGCTAGGCCACTTCAATCCTTCACTCTGGAAGCCAGCCTTACGCTGCTCTGCCGTGAGAACCCCCACTCCTGGGCTGTTCATGCACAGCCTTGGCATGTAAGCTGCGAGCAAATGACACTAGCCAATATCTCCGGTCCCAGACATAACCCTAGGAACCTCCATCTTGCAGTGTCCAGTTAAGCCCGCTAGACACTGCAAGCTTATATGAGTTCGTCAATTTAACAAAGAAATTGATTGTACCAGGCTTGTTATCCCAAGGGGAACCTCTGACATGCTTCAAACCAAACACACTGCTTCAGGTAGAACAAATATATTAAACTATGAAAGATAGATTTTAAGTGATTATAAGTCAAAGCATAACAAGTCAGATTTGGTCCAATGAAATAAAAACAAAACACATTCTAAGCTGATCTTAACATTTTCAATGCCCTTACAAACTTAGATGCTTCTCACCACAGGCTGGCTGGTTGCTTTTCAGCCAGGCTCTCCCCTTTGATCAGTGCTTCAGTCGCTTGGTGTGGTATCTGTAGATGTACATGGAAGATGGAGAGAGCATGGCAAATGTCTCTCTCTTTTATCATGTCCTTTCTTCCCTCTTGGCTTTGTCCCCCTCCCCTTCAGAGTCAGGTGAGCATTACCTCATTGCAGTTCCAAACTGACCAAAAGAAGGGGGGGTGACTTACTCGAGAGTCTAACAGATTCTTTTGTTGCTGCCTAGGCCAGCATCTTTTGTTCCTGTGAGGCTGGGCTGGGTTTGTCCCATACCTGCCCTGTGAACTGCCTCTCTGCTCTTGGAGAGTTTTTGTCTGGGCTTGCTTTAAGCCATGAGGATACATTTTCAGCCTCATAACTATATACATGAAATTATAACCTATAATATTACTATAACATTACTGTAACAATTACTATAACATCACTATAACAACCATGCTCAGTGCATCGTGAGCCTTCTGAAGACACCCAACATGACAAACTTTGCATTGGATAGTACACGATTATTTTATAAAGACAAACATGGGGGTGTAGGGTGTTCCCCCGAGGTACAGAAGTCACACTCCCTTTAAAAATGTGCCTTATTTTGAGTCTGAATTTGTAAAAGGGTTTATTGCCATTCAGACAATCTGAATGAGTTTATATAGATCATGTTGGCATCAAAGCTAGACACTTTACTGTCTCCATATAGTGTAGCACTATTTATATCTCTACAGTTCCAACAGGTATTTATTTAATGTTGCTGGTTTTTGCACACAGTGTTAAGCTGATGTTGTAGAGAATTTTCTATAAATATCTATAGTCCCCATTATTATAATATCTGAGAGCCTCATAATCATTAATATATTTATCCTAAAAACACCCCTGAGAGAAAGGGAAGTGTAATGATTTCTGTTTTACAGATGGGGAACTGAGGTAAAAAAGAGTAAATGACCTACCCAGGGTTATACAGGATGTCTGTAGCAGAAGGGGAATTGAACCATGGCATCATGGGTCTTAAGTCAGTGTTTTTAACCACAGGACCCTCCTTCCTCCTTCTTTTTGCCTGTAAAAGAGCCAGAACCGGTATATTAATATGATGGAGTGGGCTGTCGCCGAAGGTGATTGTTGATTAGCTGAAGTTTAGAGGGCGTGGGGTGAAAAACCTATAAAGCTTGTCCTAGGTTTGAAAGAATTATTTTAGCCTGGGAGATTGGCTCAGATAGAGATCATTGAAAGAGGCTTATGAAAAGTCTTACTCTAGCCAAAAAGATTTAGCTGGGGAAGCTTAGTTTAGACAGAAGTCTGTACTAGCCTGGAATGATTCTGATTAGCCTGGAGGCTCAGCCCAGGCAAATGCTTGCTCTAATTGTGGCAGTTTTCTCTTCAGCTGGGAGCTATGCTATTATGAAGATATTATACAAATCTCTGTAGCTTAAGCTATTTCAGTTCCTGTCGGATCTTAAAAAATCTGGGAGAAAACATACTTAAATTCTCCTGACTTCTGCCTTTTCCCTCTTCCTGGAAGCTGAGTCTATGATCCCCAATTTAAATGTGCTAGACCACTGTGTTAGACTCCCTGGATGGTTTTTCTATTTTTTTTTAACCTCCTAGTACTCCTAGAATATTGTTTTCAAATGTAGTTAAAACAAACATCTGCTAGAAGCATGTCAGGCTCTGCTGTAGCTTCAGATCATTTCACTGGGCATTTTTCTATGTTTCTCAAGATTGGCCAGAACCACCAAATTTTGAACCAGAACCATACTTCCCAACATTCAGGGTAGTCAGACCTCCTATTTATTAATCCAAATCCTAATTACAGTTTGTTCGAGGACACAACCTTATTTCTCAGCTCACTTAGAGTAGCTTAGAAAAACTTGGGGAAGGGGCAAAAAGAGAGAAACGGAGCTATTGTACATGCAAAACAAAATCAGTTTTAACCTTCATTTTTCTCCATTATAAATTTAAAAAAAATTCCGCTAAATTTATTTTGAAATATTATTGTTCCATACATACATCCCTCGTACACATCACCAGTGATCGCATCTAACTGCTTTTACAGGCACTGTGTCCTCGCTATTGCAAGTTCAGAAGTGTGCAGTTACCATAATATAACTTCCCACCTCTACTGATCATCCAGCCCTGCTACTAATCAACAGTTCAATAGTGTTGATAACCCAAACTAAATACCTTGTCTTCCTACGTTTACCTTCCTTATCTTGTAACTAAATCCTGCCCAATGCCAGAGGAAACAGCTGTAGCTAGATTTTTTAAAAGGGCCAGATAATTTTAGGATCCATAATTAATTCAGTAGTTTTGCACACTAATAATAAGAAAGGTCAGATCTCATGTTTCAGGGTATAAGAAGATTAGTAATGCAGTCAGGAAAGAGAAAAAAAATCCACTTTTAGAATCCTTACCCTGCAAGCCCACAAGGTCATATATGGTAGTCATACGTACTATATGTGATTGTCTCGGAAAATTGTTCACTTTGCTTTTTATGACCACACATTTACAAAATATATCATATTAGGGCATTGCAACTTTGTAGCCTACAGTATGTAAATTTAAAAGTGTAAGGGAATTGATTAGTGGGTCCAGCTATATTTCGCATTATGGAATTGTTAAAGTCTTCTACTTCTCCTCGTTGTTGCTTTGTTATTCATTAGTCTCAAGTCCTTTATGAAATACTACAGTATCTACATTAAGAGCACACAAAACTAATGCTTGCACTAGAGAAATTATGGTGTTTTGTTAATGGAATTATGGTATTCTGTGTTCTTACAACAGAATATCATGGTATTTTTTTTGTGTGTTGGAAAGCCTGAGGTCACTTTTGAAGCTTTATAAGATTTCGTTTAAGTTTAAAATGTCTCTCTTTAAGCACAGGTTTTAGAGTAGCAGCCGTGTTAGTCTGTATTCGCAAAAAGAAAAGGAGTACTTGTGGCACCTTAGAGACTAACCAATTTATTTGAGCATAAGCTTTCGTGAGCTGAGGCCAAGCTCATGAAAGCTTGTGCTCAAATAAATTTGTTAGTCTCTAAGGTGCCACAAGTACTCCTTTTCTTTAAGCACAGGCACTTGAAAATTAAAGAGATCTTTGAAGTTTCAAAATGTGAGACTCACTCAGAACTACACATGAAGTCCTTTGGAAAGGTGCAGTTTAGACATCAGAGGAATGTATAACAAGCACCTTAATGGTAAATTTTCTTTTACACATGCATGGATAGGCTGGGAACTCAATATTTTAAAGCAGAGCTTTCAAATCAATCCTCCAATTTATTTTTCTCGGTCTCTTCACTTTTTGGCCTGTTCTTCATATTGTAACTCTTGTTCAGACTTGAACAGTAATGGATTTCCAGCTTTGGAAAGAAGAGTCAATTTCCATCAGTGCACAGATGAGGCTTATATATCTCTAATATTGATGTGAAAAGACTGCCAAGAATATTATGCCAGGCAGCAAAATAAATCACATTTTTGGCAGATAAATAGCAAAATAAACATCCATAAGCTGTGGATAATACCACGCAATTGGCTTTGTGCATCTTTTACTGCCTATGCCCCCCTAATTAGGAAATGAAGTCCAATAAGTACTTGAGAGCAGAGACTTTGCTGGAAAACAGGGGAAACAATGTGACTGTGGGTGCAGAATAGTACAAAGCACTAGAGAATGTGAATAAAAATACTAGAGGATGGCAAATGGAACACCCTGGACAAGGATTCTTAAGGGTAGTCTGTAGAAGACAGATACATCTACAAAGGAGACTATCTGAATGAGATCTGAAAAAAGGCATCTCTATAGCCTACTCTGTAACAGACGCACAGATTGACTCAGCATAAATTAATCTATGCTTGTTTCCTAGTCATACCATATATAATTCCTGGGTCATATCATGTTGCAATAACAGGAGAGATCCATTGTTCTGTGTGGTTCACTAATGTTTCTTCTTTGCCCTGCCTCATTAATTAATCCCTCTATGAATAAACAAAGGCAGCCTCTTTTAATTGCAGCTGTAAGAAACAAGTGCGAGCACTATACTTGAAGAAGCTATAGAAATCACTGAGCAGCCTGAGGCTTACTACTTACAGTACAATGCTCCAAGGCACCAGTCTTTCACAAAATCCCACAGTGATATTACCATGTATTGTGACTGGGTTTTTTAAATCAGATAATACTACTACTGGTAGCAGGTGAGTCAGAGTCTGCAGTTTGTTACTACTTAATGCCTCTGAGTTTATCAGTCTTAGCCAGTCTGGCAATTGCTAAATGATCAATAATAACTAGCTCTTATACAGTGCTTTTTACCTCAAAGTGCTTTACAAAGAAGGTCAGTATCGTTTCCCCCATTTTACAGAAGGGAAACTGAGGCACAAGGCAGGAAGTGACTTCCCCAAGTTCAAAGCAAAGCAGTGGCAAAGCCAGAAATAAAACCCAGATTTAGTGAGTCCCAATCCAGTGTTCTATCCACTAGGAAACACTGCCTGTCTGGATACCTTGGAACAGGGTGTGTTTCTCAACTTGTCCTAGGATAATTATTAGCTAATTCTCAAACTGATCTGGATTTTTTTTTATGAACATCTTTCTTATTTTTAACACAATCTGCATTTTTTTAATTGCAACGTTAAGGTGCATTGCACAGCCCAGTTGTAGGTCAGTCCAGACACACTAGCAGAGCTGCAACAATGAACAGCTTTTGCAGCCTCCCAGCTCCTTCAATAAGCTCCACTACCAGCAAACTAAGCCAGCCTTTGCAGTGTCTCAAAGCTACCCCCCTCTTCTTACTTTGGAGGAGCAAGAGACGTAAAAGAGAATCTCAGCTTTTATTTCAATAAAAGTTTCTAGCCTTTTCTTTGGAAAGATAGCCTGGAGAATGTGAACCATTGCAAATCAACATGAGCTGATCACAAGAGTTGAAAGCTTGTCGCTGATTGTTCCTATGGACCACAGGCTATTCAAACTCCCCCCTACAAGCCACCAAGAGCTAGACTTGGAGATCTGACCAAAAAAACCCCCATAGCTATATGTCTCTAGATGTTTGAGAAGACCCCAGATTAAGTTCAGTTGTAGGGGAGTGCTATTCTCCCCATATGAGGAGTTGAGGCACAGAACAACTAAGTGACATACCCAAGGTCACACAGGGAATAGGGAACCTAAGTCTCCTGAGTTGCGTCCTAGCCCCTGAGCCATCCTTCCTCTCTATTCCATTTAACCACTTCCAATAGCTTGGAAAGCTAATAGCTGCACACTGTTGCCCACAACCAAGATTGTTTTGCCCCACATTTCCTTTTAACTTCCATTCCCCTCAGGAATGAGGATCCCAGCATTTCTATTACTGGAATTGTAGGCACTATTAGTAGGAAGCACATTTACTTTAGCTGTACATGTAGAGTTAGCAGCTTGTCCTCTCAGTCGTGGTGTTACAGATTTGTAGCACCCTTTGGTATGGGATTTCTTCTGGTTTGCGTGTCTTCTGTTTTCGGCCATGTGAAGGTATGAGGTACTGATCTGTGATAAAGGTTTTATTTCATTCAAGGAACTTTAAGTAAAAAAGAGTCCTGGGCAAATAGCATATAGATGTATAAACGTCCCTTGAATATTCATTTGAATTTTTTGAATGAATTCATATTACCTATATTCTGACTCATAGGTGTTCACCTTTCATGACTGTGTGAGTTTTACTAGGTCAAATGCTTGTGGAAAATTCATTTTAACTTTGAAAATTAGGCACCTCTGGGCTTCCTGCATCAGTTATGAAAGTAAAAAGTTTGCTTGAGTCCCAGCACCTAATTGCTTGAGCCCCGGCACCTCTTCCATTACAAATTCAGTACAGCATCCATATAGCACATAAGCATGTACTTACTTTAAGCATGTTCTTGAGTCCCATTGACTTTACTGTAATTTAAACATGCGCTTTGTTGAATCAGGGTCTCAATCAGGAAACAAATAACCTACAGCGTAACTCATTTGACTAGTCACAACTGAACAACACAGAGCAACATTTGAACTGCTGTTATACAATTTTTTTAAATTGAATTATTTCAAATAAAGATTATTCAAGAAAATCACAATCTGTCTGGATAGTCCACAAAAAGAAAAAGTGATAATATTTGCAAAGTATTTATTCTTGCAAAAACTATATACAAGTCCATCAATAGATGAGTTCTTGTTTACATATCCCATTTTTTAGTGCCTTAAAGCTCTATTAAAACAATGTAGATTGTTTTTAATATTACAGAAAATTATCACTCAATGGAAAATTAAAATGACCTAAAGAATTTGTGGCAGAGTTCAAAATTATACCCTAATGAGTGGGCAGGATGTCACACATGACATGGATACATAATTAGTATAAAGAATCCAGAAAATAATTGAGTGATTTGTCATAAATTAAATAGAATTAAAGCAACAATGGGTTTATGATGATTATAATGTAGCACAACATATGTATATATATATACATACATATAAAATATATATATTTTCCTTTGTTCAGCATCACATTTCTATCACCAAAGCAGCATCAGAACAAAGATCATCAAATTGTGAGACTCTGTCCTCCTGGAAAGAAACATCCTTGGAAAAAACAGTAATTTCAAACAATAAGAAGCATCTAAACATTGTTTAAGTGAGTTGGTGAAAATGTCACCAACAAGTAGTATGACTAAGGCAATGATATGTATCTTGTGGCATAAGATGCCAACTGAAATGTGTGAAAACCATCCTCTTTCCTCTCTTCTCTCTTGTTTATTTAATGAAATGTATTAAATATAGTTTTCAGAAAAGAACAGATTTACATAGCACCTTGACTGCAGTATCATTAGCTGGGTAAAATGATACAGGCAATCCGTCTTTGTGTTTCACAGCAAAAATAATCAGCTTCTTGAGGTCAGGAGGAAATTTCCCCCATTGTATAACGCTAAACAAGTAGGTCCAATGTGCAGGTTTTAAATTTCCCCTTGTAGCATCTGAGGCTCATTTAAAAGTTTACAATTATGACTGTCAGTCATCTATAAAGTACACCTATCGCTATGGTGACTAAGCACTAAAGCCAGAATGTTCAGAAGTGCTCAGCACCCAAAATCATGGCTGGATTTCCCAAATAGTTCAGGACATTGACAATACATTTTCCATAGGTTCATAGATTCCAAGACCAGAAGGGATCTCTGTGATCGTCTAGTCCAGTGGTCACCAACCAGTCGATCCTAGATGATCTCCCAGTCGATCGCAATCGGGGCAGTTGCTAAGGCAGGCTCCCTGCCTGCCCTGACCCCACAACACTCCCAGAAGCAGCCAGGGTGACCCCAGGGGTAGGGGTCTCCCTCCACACCCTGCTCCTCCCTGCAAACACTTCTCCCACAGATCCCGTTGGCCAGGAATGGGGAGCTGTGGCCAACGGGAGCTGCAGGGGTGGTGCTTGCAGAGAGGGGCAGTGCGTAGAGCTACGTGCCCCTCTCCCCCCTCTCTGGGGACAACAGGGGTGCGCTGGCCCCTTCTGGGAGCAGCATGGGGCCAGGGTAAGCCGGGAGCCTGCCTTAGCAGCAGCCATGCTGCTCTGCCAACCAGGAGCTGCCAGAGGTAAGTGCTGCCTGGCAGTAGGCTGCACCCCAATCCCCAGCCCTGAGCCTCCTCCCAGAGCCAGCATCCTATACCCTCTCCTGTACTGAAACCCCCTTCTGCACCTCAAGCCCCATCCCTGAACCCGCTCCCAGAGCCAGCACCCCCACCCCCTCCTGCAACCCAATACTCTGCCCTCAGCCCGGATCAAATTAGTGCGACAGTGCATATCCATAGTAGCCCTCACTCACCAGTCACTCCAGTGTTTCAAATAAATAGTGAGGACACATGGGACAGAATTTTCAAAAGACCTCGGCTCACATACTTGGCATGTGAAAAACCTGCAGGATTTCTTCCAGCTTTTAAAAGTTAATTGAAATATGAATTAGGGCTGTGAATTAATCGGAGTTAACTCACATGATTAACTCAATAAAATTAGCAAAAAGAACGAGGAGTACTTGTGGCACCTTAGAGACTAACAAATTTATTTGGGCATAGGCTTTCATGGGCTAGAACCCACTTCATTAGATGCATGGAGTGAAAAATACAGTAGGAAGATATATATACACACACAGAGCAGTGGCTTAGCTAGGTGGAGCGAACAGGGGCAGCGGACATAAAAAAAGGTGCCACCCACTCGTACTCACCGAGCGGTGCTCCAGGTCCTCAACGGCACTGAAGGCCCCTGCCGCCGAAATGCTGCCGAGGACCTGGAGTGAGCGAAGGCCCCTGCTGAGCCAGAACGCGTGAAGGCCCGTGCTGCCGAGGAGCCAGAGCGCGTGAAGGCCTGCACCGCCGAAGACCTGGAGTGCCGCCGGGTGAGTAAAAATTTTAAAAGGCACCTATAAATTTAAAAGGCACCACTTGTGCTCAGAGGGGGAGCGGCTGCTCCCCCCCTACTCCCCCTTCCCCAGCTACGCTACTGCTACGGAGAACATGAAAAGATGGGCGTTTCCTTACCAACTCTAACAAGACAAATCAATTACAGTGGGCTATTATCAGCAGGAGGAAAAATCACTTTTATAGTGGTAATCAGGATGGCCCATTTCAAACAGTTGACAAGAAGATGTGAGTAACAGTAGGGGAAAAAATTAGCATGGGGAAATAGTTTTTAGTTTGTGTAATGACCCATTCACTCCCAGTCTTTATTCAGGCCTAATTTGATGGTGTCCAGTTTGCAAATTAATTCCAGTTCTGCAGTTTCTTGTTGGAGTCTGGTTTTGAAGTTTTTTTGTTGAAGAATTGCCACTTTTAGGTCTGTAATTAAGTGTCCAGGGAGGTTGAAGTGTTCTCCGACTGGATTTGAATGTTATAATTCTTGATGTCTGATTTGTGTCCATTTATTCTTTTGTGTAGAGACTGTTCGGTTTGGCCAATGTACATGGCAGAGGGGCATTGCTGGCACATAATGGCGTATATCACATTGGTAGATGTGCAGGTGAATGAGCCCCTGATGGTGTGGCTGATGTGGTTAGGTCCTATGATGGTGTCCCGTGAATAGATATGTGGACAGAGTTGGCAATTAATTAAATTAATTGTGATTTAAAAATAACCATGAGTAATCACACTTTTAATTACACTGTTAAACAATAGAATACCAATTGAAATTTATTAAATTTTTGGATGTTTTTCTACATTTTCAAATATATTGATTTCAATTACAGCACAGAATACAAAGTGTACAGTGCTCACTTTATATTATTTTTATTACAAATATTTGCACTGTAAAAGTGATAAAAGCAAAAGTATTTTTCAGTGCACCTCATACAAGTACTGTAGTTTAAGCTCTTTATTATGAAAGTGCAACTTACTAATGTCGATATTTTTGTTACATAAACTACACTCAAAAACAAAACAATGTAATACTTTAGAGCCTACAAGTCCACTCAGCCAATCACTCAGACAAATAAGTTTGTTTACATTTATGGGACATAATGCTGCCCACTTATTATTTAACTGAAAGTGAGAACTGGCGTTTGCATGGCAGTTTTGTAGCCGGATTGCAAGGTATTTACGTGCCAGATATGCTAAACATTCGTATGCCCTTTCATACTTCGGCCACCATTCCAGAGGACATGATTCCATGCTGATGAGGCTCGTTAAAAAAAAAAAAAGTGTTAATTAAATTTGTGACTGAACTCCTTGGGGAACAATTGCATGTCTCCTGCTCTGCTTGCATTCTGCCATATATTTCATGTTACAGCAGTCTCGAATGATGACCCAGCACATGTTGTTCATTTTAAGAACACTTTCACTGGAGATTTGACAAAACACAAAGAAGGTACCAATGTGAGATTTCTAAAGATAGCTACAGCACTCAACCCAAGATTTAAGAATCTGAAGTGCCTTCCAAAATCTGAGAGGGACGAGGTGTGGAGAATGCTTTCAGAAGAATTATAAAAGCAACACTCCGAAGCGAAAACTACAGAACCCGAACCACCAAAAAAGAAAATCAACCTTCTGTTGGTGGCATCTGACTCAGATAATGAAAATGAATGTGCATCGGTCCGCTCCACTTTGGATCGCTATCGAGCGGAACCTGTCATTGGCATGGACGCATTTCCTCTGGAATGGTGGCTGAAGCATGAAGGGACATATGAATCTTTAGTGCATCTGGCATATAAATATCCTCTGACGCCGGCTACAACAGTGCCATGCGAACACCTGTTCTTACTTTCAGGTGACACTGTAAACAAGAAGTGGGCAGCATTATCTCCTGCAAATGAAAACAAACTTGTTTGAGCGATTGGCTGAACCAGAAGTAGGACTGCGTGGACTTGTAGGCTGTAAAGTTTTACATTATTTTATTTTTGAATGCAGTTATTTTTGGTACATAATTCTACATTTGTAAGTTCAACTTTCATGATAAAGATATTGCACTACAGTACTTGTATTAGGTATATTGAAAAATACTATCTTTTGTTTTTTACACTGCAAATATTCGTAATAAAAATAATAATATAAAGTGAGCACTATACACTTTGTATTCTGTGTTGTAATTGAGATCAATATATTTGAAAATGTAAAAAATATCAAAAATATATAAATAAATTGTATTGTATTATTGTTTGGTGGTGTGATTGATCATGCAATTAATCACAATTAATTTTTTTAATTGCATGACAGCCCCAATATGAATGTGAAGAGAAACTGGCAAGTTTTGCCCAGCTGGAATAGTGACTCAATCACAACTTGACAGTGTGACTTGAGCAGCTGGGTTACTCTTACTTTGGTCATCTGTGTTCTTGCCCTGAAGTTACCACAACCCCGTCCCATTGTATCCTGTTCTTCCAGGGAGGCTGCACATGAGACAGCATATCATGTGTGAGGATGTCCTCATGGCCAGAGTGACTGACACCTGACACTGTTAGTAAATGTTTATTCCGCTCTTGTTTCCAAGTTTATTACAGAAGCAACTTCAAAGGTTACACTGATGTTTTGGCTCATTCTTCTATTTAAAGCCCTTGTTCTCGAAATGAGGTCTTCCCTCACATCCTGATTGCATGTGTGATGTATTTAAAGATACTCTATTGTTTTTATTATTTTAATGGTTGATCCTTTGAAGATATTATTGTTCAGGGTAAATTTTCTCTTGTTGATTATCTTTCAGTTGAGCCATTTGGCAGGTTTAGGAGCTAACCAATAGAAGTATAGTGTGCAATATATTTGCATGGGTATCATTAATCACTCAGCAGTCAGGGCTAAAACTGAATTAGAAAAGCAAGACTTGCACTAAAAATGCAATATCTGCCAGATTAACAGATCACTTGTCGACCAAAATGAGCTAAAGGAATCCAGGGTTAATGTTGCATTTGAAATAAAATTAAGGAACGGGGATGAGGGTATGTGTGTGTGTTGCAGTTGAGCAATACTCTTATGGTGAAAGGTGCTAGTGGCTTGAACAGTAGGGATCACCGATGTATAAGCACTCAAGATGTACCTTCCCAGAGAAAGAATTAAAGTTGCCAGGGAGTCCAATGTTCCCTCTAATTTTTCCCATACATGTGCGGAATGAATTTTGCTATGTTCACCAATATGGAGGTGATGTGTGGCAGGTGTGGGGTCGGAGTGTGGGAGGGGCCTCAGGGTTGGGGCAGAGAGTTGGGGTGTGGGAGGTGAGGGCGCCAGCTGGGAGTGCGGGCTCTGGGGTGGGGCCAGGGATGAGGGGTTTGAGTCCCTACAGCCCTCTCTCCCTGCAGCAGCACCTGGGCTGGGGGAGAGAATCTCTTTCCACCACAGCAGCTCTGGGGCTGGGGCTGGGGCCCGGGGAGAGTTGCCTCTCCCCCGGAGCCCCAGAGCTGGGAGGGAGAGGCATGTCTCCTCCCTGTGCCGCAGCCCCGGGGCTGAGGGAGTTAAGTGCATGGACCTTGGTGGCTTCCTGTGTGGCCACGCAGGTGCACACCTTGGAGGGAACTTAGGCAGTGACCACATGCATTACAGGTACAGTGTGAGTTAAAGCATTCTCCTTGCATGGCCTGCACTCTCAAACTTTTCTGAGGTTCCTCTACTGCAGAGCAGATGCACAAAAAGGAAGGTGAGTTGCCAGGCCCCATTTGGATTGCATGTCGTCCAAAGTGAGGAGCTTTAAGCAAAGGGGTTGCCCTGGTGTAAAATTCAGGAGCTGGGGAAGGAAGGGGAAGCTGTGTGTTAACCAGTGAGATCTGAGTGGAAGTTCAAGAGGGGGAGAGACTTGGCAGAGTTGCTCCTTGGTGAAAGGGCAGTGGGGCCTTGGCTGAGGTTCCTGAAGAACAGTATTGCCTGTGCTCGCTTTCCAAGAATCAGGACTTATGTACATTTAGTAAATAAAGAAATGACACTAATACAATACACTGACTCTGCCTCACTGACTTCTGCTCCAGTCAGGAAACTGACTCGTAAGCCCCTAATCTGCTAATGCCAGACAAAGTGGCAACAATACAAATCAGGATCCCCCTACATCCATTGTGTAGCACCCTAAACAATTCATCCAACTTCAAAAATCCTGATCCCCACCCAAACCTCCCCCTTCAAAATGGCTAACTACTGTCCCTTGTTAGTATTTTTGGCACATCAGAGTACCCCATCACAGGTATGCCTAAACAGTCTGGCACAGGCACTGATGGGATGAAGTACCAAACCCCTGCTAACAATTAGGGGACAGCTGTTACAGCCAGAACAATTGGGATACCACCATCAAGAGATGGCTGCCAATCAGAGAAAACAGGCAATAGAGTATGACAGGTCAGCCAAGAACCTACTGGCCCTGGAAACAGGGCATTTCTGTGAGGATCCAGCTATTAGAGAGACACCAGAAGGAGTTGACTAAAGGAATCATCAGGGATGAAATGGCACCCCAGTCAGAAGAGGAGACTATGCAAGGGGGACAAGTGATCCAAAGGAACAGGAGATATTTATGAGCCTGCAGACACAACACCTAGAGAGAGCCTACAGAGATCCTCACAGAATGCAGAGACAAACATCTGGAGACCAATCCCACAGGGATGAAGGAGACTCCACAGACAGAGCGTCTCACAGACAGGTGACAGGGAGACAGAGATGACCACACCAGGAGTGACCCATCTGTTGAGGAGATCAAACTATCTCAAAGACGGTGTAACCAGCTAAGTCTGTGGTAAAGATGAGACTCAAACTTGGCAATGTGCGAGCAACCTGTGAGCAAAGGGACTTAGAGTGAAACCTAGACATCAATTATTTGTTTTTAATCTTTATATTGATTTTTTTAAATAGGGAAGATGTTTCATGGAACTGAAGTCAGAGGGCCCATGTTCCTTGGAGGGACTGTTATTGATGGGATACCAAGAAAACAGAATGCAGAGAAGTGCACTGTAGAGTTGCTGTCTCTGTGATACAAAAAAGTAGGACATCCGGGATGTTCCTGAGCCCATAAAACTGGACAGCTGGAATTGTGTACTGACCACCCTTACAGATTTCCTGGAATAGATACCTAAGCCCTGGTGTACATGGGGTGGGGTGGGGTGGGGTGGGGGGGGGTCGATTTAAGGTACGCAACTTCAGCTATGAGAATAGTGTAGCTGAAGTCGACGTGCCCCCTAGATTGACTTACCATGATGTCTTCACGGCGGTGAGTCGACTGCCGCTGCTCCCCCATTGACTCCGCTTGCACCTCTCATGGCACTGGAGTTCCGGAGTTGACAGGAGAGCGCTTGGGGATCGATTTATCGCGTCTAGACTAGACGCGATAAATCGACCCCGATATATCGATTGCTACCCACCGATCCGGCGGGTAGTGTAGACCTACCTTAAGAAAAGGGACAGGTGGCAGTGTATACTGAGCATGCTTGTAGATTACCCAGGACA
Organism: Natator depressus; assembly: GCF_965152275.1. Classification (NCBI taxonomy): domain Eukaryota; kingdom Metazoa; phylum Chordata; order Testudines; family Cheloniidae; genus Natator; species Natator depressus. Next base: position 42,668,899 of record NC_134238.1, on the reverse strand, counting down.
GCTACCTCAAAACAAGGTTGATTTTGGACAGGTGTCAACCCTGGTGCACAGGGTTTAATAAAGTTCCACATGTTGAACTTGACCTGCATTCAGTTTCACTCTTTGCTAATGAAATAACCCTCACATGTGATCAGCTTATACTCTGAAGCATAAGGTTTGGTTGCTCTCAACTAGCTGGCGTAACAATAAATATTACTGATTGTGAAATTATCCAGACAAAGCATTTAATGTGACCTCTCTCAGCAAATTCCTCTGGTTGACAGTGTGCATGGGAATGACTAATTCCTTTAAGCTGTCCTGAATTTATGGCCATTAACTTAGTCATGTGATCTCTTAGTAATTTCTGTTATGGGAACGCTTAAAAAGGAAAAAAGGGAAGGGACTTTTCTGCAGTTACTATAGTTTTAAGTATGCTGACTACCCCAACTAAGGCCCCTCTAACTCTTTTCAAAGCTTTTCTTTCCCCTTGGTTCTCCCATCCCTTGGTCATGCTTCTGCAGTACTGGAAGCCTCTTTCCTTCTTTTGTTTATGCTCTGGGGAGACAGGGAGAGTGGTTTTATGGCTAAGGCCAAATAGAAACGACAGTGCAATTTCCATGCCCAGCCACTGGCGCTATATGGCTGCCCTCCTTTTAACACTGATCACAGTGCTCTAGTGAGTTCTCAAGAGGTTTCACCACCACACTGCATATTTCACTCACTTCCTCCTTTTGCAGTGGGAGGAGTAGAAGTCCCCTCTCTGTCCCACTAGTACCCAAGTATGTCCCTTCTTGTTTGCTCCTTTAAATCTAGAAAAGTAACAAAAAATATCATGGCAAATGTATGGAAATTAGTGAGTGGAATTTAGGAGTTATTTGATTAGAGGAGATCAGAGCAGTAGTATACTGATGGCATGGCTTTCCCTTTTATCCACCCAGGAGCTCCTCTCCTCCAATGAGATTACCTCTCCTTTCTTCTATAGGTACTTAAGTAAAATCTTTTTTAGAGGTGCTCTGAGTACCAGCTTGTTTCCAGAAATCCAGTAGGCTGGAAACACCCTCACAGTGTTAGGAAACTGTTCCGAAATAACATTTCTTGGCAGTGAGTGGAAGGTCCATAAAATTCGTCAACGTAATAAAACAAAGTAATTAAAGTGCCACACTGGGTTGGCTCTTTTTGATGTTGAGCAATTGCATAATAAACAGTGTCATAAACAGGCACTCAAATCTGGGCTTTTGTGCCTTTTCATGGCTTAATTCTCATTAATTATCAACCTGACTTCTTTAGTTAGAGAAGTCACTACCTGATGCTTCATAATTTGCTGAGATAAAAGGCAGTAAAGGATAAGCTCACCATTGTGAACAGGAGTCAGACACGTGGAATATCATGTTCCTCCTATGGCACATTCAAGATTTTGTTTCCAATTCATTTTTTAATTTCTTCAACCCCCTCCCTCAGTAACAATATGCTCTGGGCTCTATTGTGTCTTGCAGGCACAGTATCCTCTTGGGTGCGGTGATAAGTCCTGCAGCCTCAGGGGAGCTCCCTGCCCCAGGCAGGGAGATCTGAGATGGGTGTGGCAGCTTCAAACTCCCTTTGTGAAGAAGCAGTTTGTGTTCCTCATTGTGCCAACACCCTGCCCCCTCCATCCCTCCCACTTCGGAAAGTCTAGCCTTGACAATTGCACTAACCATACAATTTTCTGCAATCAAGGAAGTGCAAAGGTTTCCACTGCTGCTGTGCCCATCCCCTGTGCAAAGGGTAAGGTTCTTTGTACGTTCATGCTAGGCTTTCCCTATGTATTTTAAATGTGTCATTGTTGTTAGTTGTGCCATAGGTGTACATGGTACTTTGCAAACAATTAAAGGACATGGTTCCTGCCCTGAAGAACTCACCTGTGTCTACAAATGGACTAAGGGTGAGATTCCCAGCACACATAGATGTACTCTCTCTGGCTCTCATTGAGCTAGTACGCTAGAAATATTAGAGTAGCTGAGATAGCACAGGGAGTGGAAGCAGTGGCAAGAGCTAGTCACCCCAAGTACCTATCCACAGGGTGCCAGGCAGGTTTGTACTTGGCACAGCTAGTCCGCGCTGTGGCTCCAGCTACCCGTGTTACCCTGGCTACATTACTAGTTTTAGCATGCTAGCTCCATAAGAACGAGCGCAAGTATGTTGATTGGAGCTGGGAATCACACCCCTAGCTCGTAATGTAGTCACGGCCAAGGTATAGACATAACACGACAGGTGAAAATAACAGAAGTGAGGCCGGGTAAAGTAAAGGAGAAACAAGGGTCCAAACAAAGGACTGTTGTTGCCTTTGGTTAGTAAAGCACACATCTTCAAGTATGTATTATGTGCCCCATTTTGTTATGCTCCATAGTGGTGTCATGCTTTTCAATTAACTGACAGTCAGTTACATCAACCAGCTTTTGAATATGCAAACTGGAATGAATCAAAAGGAAATAAGTGTGTAGGCTAATTTGCTTATCAGAGAAATCTGCTTGCTCTACCTTCAAACATATTTTGTGATTTATTGCGTTTCCTTATTAGATAGATAGTAAGAGCAAGCTATTTAAAATATTCAGCCAAGGAAATCCTCAGCATATTATACACCTCTACAAGCCTAGAAAGCATGTAGAAACATGAATGAACACAACTTAAAGCCTAATTCTGATCCTGTGTATTCCTACATAAAGTCCCTCTGCTTCAAATGGGACTGAACTGAATGAATGTCCTTGTTTAAATTACATTTTGGCTACATTGGGTGTGTAAGTTAATTCACTAGTTCCCAGGCAACTTTTGATTTGTATGACCATCACTTGTACAACAATCACACTATAGCTCATAGACATTGGCAGTGTTACAGGGATCATATTATCACAAGGATAAACTGTTCTTAAACAATTTCTCCAAGAAATGGACAGAAAAAATGTTTTCTCTTCTCCACCTGGCATATAGATCTTTGCTTTCTAGCTTTTGCTTCTTTAGCAAATATGCCTATTGGGGCAAAATGATGAAAATCTATTCTGGTTTTGATTGTCCTATGCTTTTCTCTATAATATTTTGTTGGTAGTAATGACGTCCAGGAATTATTCTACTTTTCTGTCTTTTGGAACATTCTCCTTTGAGACTCAGGGGAAAAAGAGCAGCTCACGGTGTCTACCGATCTTTTCCCAACAATAACTGCTCGTAGCAAGAATGCGTAATATCCTCTTTTCCTCATGTGACACTCCAGAGTATGTCCTCCTCTCATCTCCCCAAGAACATTATTTGGCTCTAGCAGCGAAGGATACGGAGGTAATAACTTGTCAGGTATTAGAGATGATAGCATGAGTGTACTGCATTCTTTAGAGTGGTTTTGACTGTCTGATTGTTTTGAGTCCACGCCGCCCCTTCCATTAATGCACATTGATTGCTTGATGGCAGAGTGCTGTAAACTGTGCATGTTTTAAGCAAAATCAAGGATTTGTGGGGAGAGTGTCAAGGCTGGTAATTGTGCAAGCATGTGAACAGAGACACTTTTACTACTTGCTGGTTGGCCCTGACACCTCTCTCCCTCCCACTATGGCCAGTTCTTTTGCCTCTTCTACCCTCCGACCCCAACAGCTTTCCATCTATTTTGAAAGGGTTTCTTCTTATCCTGCTTCCTCGCTACCAAAAATCTCAGGGGGTAGTCACAAGTGTTTCTCTTTCCCATCTTCCCTCCCCCCAGTTCTCTTAAGGCTGCTACTGGAGGCAACCATCTTATCTTCAGGAATCCCATATTATCCCTAATGATGCTGCCAGCCCTGCCTTCTGCTGGTGATATAAGAAATTACAGTACAAAAGCAGAGGCTGGGCTTCTTCCTGCTAGAAGGAAGAGAAAAACTGTTCGGGCCCCCAAATGAACTAATATTTTAAAACTTACCAGGCTTGGTCATTCACTTGTCATTTCCTTAATTTTCCAGAGTGAGATCAATGGGTCATATTCAGGTCTGACATGAGAGGACTTCTGCTGACATCGGTGAAATTGAGCTTCCTTGTGCCAGTGGGTGACTCTAGTCCTCCTTGGCCCAGGGCGTTTAGTCTTCCTGGAAAGGTGTGGGAAGAGAAAAAGACAGGCAGACAGATTATGACAATATTGGTGTTCTAACAGTTCTAATTGTGCATACATCCCATAAATGCTCCCTGCTTTACCATCATGTGATCAAACAGTAATATCATTATGAAGCCATCTTACAGTCAGTCACTCATTAGATTTTATTCTTTAATATACTTCAAGGGGTGTCTGCTCATTTGTTTAGGGATTTTTAAAATTACTGGTAAAACAATACCTAAATATATAGCAGTTGCACATGCATATCTTGGGATGAAAGGTTTAAGAATACAAAGCTGTCATCTCTAACCATTCCAATCTTCACCTGCTTATGTGGTGCCCACCTGTTTCTTTGTTCCCAAATCTGAGATTTTGGGCAGTTTTGGCCTAGGCTGTACATGGCTTTCAGTGCTGTTATATTACTTGCTACTTAATGTCTTCAGCTATTTAGCTAATTCTTAAAAATGAGCTCAATGCAAGTACCACAGGAAATTTGCATGACATTTTCTTGAAACATTTGCAATGCCATAACGAAGAAGGTCTAACACAAACTGTGAGAAGTCTCATTATGTCAACCAGTAAAGCATACTGTGTGGGTGCCAACTGCATAATAGTAAAGTAGGTACCGGTCATACTGCCATTGGTTTTGCACTGGAATTTCACAGTTCTTTAGCCAACGGAGCCCCTTCTCCATGTTGGCACTCATGACAAAGAGCAATTAACAAGGGATCTAGAGACAGCTGACTTGCACGACAAGGGTGACAAGATTCACTTTGCATGTTAACTGTGGTGAGGTTAGAAGAAAATTTTTAAATGGGGTAGAGACTGGTTCCATTTTTGTGTCTATTTTGGTTGGTTTTGTACTAATATATTTTCAAGCTAAGTTGTTTTCACTGCAAAAAACATTCCACAATTTCATAGACTTAAGTAGCTACATTGCATCTTTTAAAAAAAATAATAAAAGTGGGTAATTTTGAAATTATGTAAAACTACGTGAAATATTTCATGAAAATGTTATTTTGATTACGGCTTCTCTCTGGCATTGGGCTTCTGCTACACAAGACTGTAATTGCTTCATTAAAGCACTGCACATGCTTCAAAGATATGTCATTACAATTCAAGCATGAGAGAAGTAAAGCATTAAAAAAAATGGAAGGAATTTCAAAATATTTTTAGAATTCATCCTTACTGTAATCCATTGAAAATAAAACATTGAAACAAAATTTGATGAAACTTCAAAGTATTCTGATATAATTGCCAGGATAAATGAACACAAGTTTTTTCAGAATATTATGGCTCAAATTTAGAGGTTAGTCTAAAGTAGTCTAAGCCAGTGAAAGTTAGAGTTGCTTCTTCTGTCTCCCTTGCCATATAAGTATATCAGCTTAGACTCCAATAGATTCAGACTCTATTAGACCCACATCTTGCTAACAGCATGTAACTGGCATCCCTTATGCATCACCTGAACTTGGCCAATTAAGTCTAACTGAATATAAGGGACTCCTTCATAATGCTTCTACTAGCAACAACACATTAAGGAATACTTTCTAAATAGCAGGCACTTGAAGGAGAAAACTTTTGCTGAAGCTACCTTTAATATGCTAAAAATGTTCCTCTTCATATCCATGCTCATAATATGCTTTCACTGACAGGGAGTCAAACTGAGTCAGTGTGCATAGTAATTCTTCCTTCTTGGGTGTGATGCCAGACTATCAATATGCTGCAATACATTCAGAAATGCCATGAAAATGCTTACATTTTATTTTGCTCTAATGGGAATGTGACTGTGGGAGTTATTTCTTTACTTTCTTAGGTACTCCCTGATGTTCTAGGAAGATGTTCTGTTTAATTAGCTGTACCTGGCCTGCACATTTAAGCTGCAGGGAAAGAAGTGGAAGAGGAAGCTGCCATGGCCTTCAGCATTCTGTTATGAGAACATCTTTTCAGAGATCACTGATGGCATGAGGTTACTTGGCAACGCGTCCAGTTTCAGCTGTGCCCTTGAGGCATGGATATGTTTCAGACAATGTTGCCAGTACATATTCTTCTCTTTTTAAATACTCAGCTCACTGCTGAGTCTGAGGACAACTTAGAAATAAGTTCTTTTGCTAGGGATGTGTCTGCAGCAGTGTCTACTTTATTGTCAAATTCTCTTCCCATTTTTTTCTGAAGGAGACACAGGTACTAGCGAAGTCCAGCCTTCAGTTTCTGTTTAAAGACTTGCTGCTTTCTTCCTGTGTTGTCATTTCAGATGGATGGGGACAGTGTAGCTAAACTGACAAAAAAGATTTAAATGCAGTAGGAGAACATGTTTGCTATTGTTATTTGCAGCTTGCCAGAATAGGCATATTCAGTCACCTTTAGCTTTTCCAGCAACTTCTGAAGGGAATGATACTGAGAGTTGTTCCACTGAGCCCAACCCTCCTATTGGGGGTGCTTTCTTAATAAATCCCTCATTTCTTTCACTTGTTGAGATTCTTCTGGCTTTGCCAAAATGCATCATTCTCTAGAGATATTGCATGTTGGCCTCTGCAGGGCTTCACTACAATGCTTCCCCCTAGTGAGGTGATTCTCTGTCAGAGGGAGACCAAGGGATTGAGATGAACATTTCTGTTCCCCCCAGGTACAGCCGAACAATTTGTGGCCTAGCAGGTGTGCAAGTGCTACCTGGGTGCAATAGCTAGACATTGATTGTACTTGTCTATGTAGTGCTATACCCAGGATGAAAAGGAACATTAAAAACAGCAACAAAAAACATCAAAATCACATTAGAGTGATGGCATTGAAGTTACCACCAGCAAGTACCTTGGATAAGCCACTACCCTTGGTGTGCCTCTGTTTCCCAGTCTTTAAAATGAGGATAATCTTTGAGATCTACATATGAGAAGTCCTTTGTAAGGGCTAAATACTGTTTTTTATTTTGATCAACAGCGGCCAGAACAGATCAGCCAGCCAAGCGGTAAAAGTAATAAACAGCTAGTGCATCATACCCTGAAGCAGAAGAATTTTAGCTTCTGGGAACCACCAAAGAGGGCACATTCCATACTGTAGGTCATCTTCTGACAGATAGATAAGACATTGATGGTTGTAGCAGCATTCCCCATTAGGAATATAGAAAATGCCTGCTCAAACTGGTAATATCTTACCTACTGGTCAAAAGGTAAAGGATGACTTTTAAACTTTATTATAGTATGCAAGGTCCTGTAGCATGCACAGAGAACACACTGTCAGTGCTCAACAATTAATACTGGACTGTGAAAGCTCTACCATGGGCCCTGAGTTTACCCTAGGAACCAGCCAGAGTTTCCAGCCAATCCTAATTGCTGTGATGGGATATAAAGTGAGAAATGGGTTCTCAGATAAGTAAGTTCTAGACCATTCTGGAGTTTAAATATATAATTAACAATACATCGAATGACATCTAGAAGTAAATATGGAGCCAATGCAGAGATGCGAGCACCATTGTTGTGCTCTTGGACAAACACAGAGTAAAAGACGTTATGTGCACCAAAAACCTCATTTAAGTTAAGACAAGACCCGATAAGTGAATGTAATAAAAAATCTGAGAGAATGTAGGAGATATTAAAATAACAGTGAAAGGAACCCACTGTTGCAAAGACTTCCATAAGCAAGACTAGATGGTATTGAATTGCTGATTCGCTTGGTAATAAGTTATTAGACAAAAAATATACATAATAAATTAATAAAATAGATATCAGTAACATCTAGCGGCCATCTCAATAAACATCATCAGTTGACAATTTCCTGTAGGCATCACAGTAAACATGGGTCTTGATTTGAGATTTGAAAAACACAGGGTAATGGTTTAATGGACCAGCTCAAGCAGCATGTTCTGTTCATAAGGGGCGGTATGAAAGAAAGCTTGAAGGCATTTGAGAGAGAAGACAAATGGTCTATTGGGGGAGCAGAGGAATGTAATAGGAATGGATACAGGAATGAATAAACAGGAAAAAGCTAAGTTATGAATGGCCTTAAAGCTAAGGACACGATGCTCAACTTCAATGTGGTGGACAAGGAGGAGTCAGAGGAGGGTCTCAAAGAGGGGGTTGACATGGTCAGAATGCCAGTTCAGGAAGGTGAGGACAGTAGTATTGTTTTAATTGGCATGAGTGGATATTGTGGTATCTGGAGTTCCAAAGAGGAGGAGGATGCAAGATATGTGGCAAAGACATGGATGAGAATTTTAGAAGTGACGACAGAGAAAGGGCCAGCTCTTGGTGGTGATATGGAGAAAGATGTGGTGAGACTTTCACATGGCTTGGATATCTGAATGACTGGAAGGAAGGTGGTGATAACAGTGACAGAAAAAAAGGAAGAGTGGGGAAGATTGAAGAGGGAAGACGAGATTGAAGAGTTCAGTTTTGACCGTACTGTGTCAGATCTTCAACAGATGTATTTGGCATAGCTCCACTGAAGTCAAATATGCCGAAATCCCTTGAAAGATTACATCCTAAAGTCTTTTTGCACTGAGATAGCCCAGATAAATTATACTGACCTCAACTCATAATAGCTCTTATGGTTGGGCTGTTGCAGCTGACAACACCCTTAAAAAGCCTGGGGGTGTTCCCCAAGGTTTTCTGAATCCAAAGCAGTGGTAACTTAACTGTTTCCTTGCAGGCGGTATCAGGAATAAATCACTGGGGACACAGCTCCTCCATCTGATAAATGATTGGTACAAATAAGAGTGCTTTTACCTAAAACTACTTTTTTTATTAGGTCTCAAGCACGTATGCGCGCGCGCACACACACACACACACACACACACACACACACACTGTAGCAGTGGGTTCAAAGCATCCCAAACATTATATTTACCCAAGTCTGAGATGGTTTTGAGGAATCAGCAACCAGGCTTCTGGGGGCCCTCCTTCTGTCCAGCTGCTGGGGAGTTTAGGTACTAGCACCTTGCCCAAACAAAAGCTTCCTCAGACTGCTCCAAAGTATACCCTTTTGTTTAATCTTTTATAGCTAACTTAAACAAAGCACATAACTCCTACTGACTCCTAGTGGGTCATCATAGTAACACCTGGTGGGTCACTAATTCTCCTAATACCAGCAAATTGCTTATTATCTCTTATCATCAAAGCATTTCTAGTATTTCTAGTTATAACAATAAAACTTATATGTCGGGGCACTGAACCAAGATCGACTGTCCAAACATTCCTTCAATTCTCATGGTACATTAACTCTCTGTCCCAGCCTCCCAATCTGATCAGCAGAACTGCAAACATGCAGCTGTTTGGCCTTGTCTCTCAAAACCCTAAGATTATTTCTAGTTATGTGGTATTTGATTTTCAACTAGCAGTGGCTGGGCCCCCAAAATGGCTTTCTCCAGTGCTGACAGGTTCTGGGGTTACATGCAGTAATGTCAAATTCTGGGGCTATAGGGGATGGATGAAAACAGAATACCTTTGAATAATACTGACATTCAGGTTGAAGTCCCACTGGTAGTATGCTATGCTGCAAACACGATATTATAAAGAACTTGTTTTAAAAGGATACGGCACACATTTTGAGGTAGCTTTACCATTTAGACAGAAAAGAATTTGTTTTTAATCAAAAGCTGGGATTTGTATAGTTTTACAGAAAGAACCCTCAGTACCAATGTGAGAACTCAGTTCCTTTCTATAAAAGAGTACAAATATAAGCTGCTTTGCTTGCAGAAATTTGGTCCTGATGAAATGGTACAGCTGGCTCCAAATGTGTGGATCAAAGGGAGACTAGAAGAACTGTATTAAAGACATCTATACATTCATACACATCGACGCTAAACAATTGTAGTTGGGCTTCAAGTGTAATTGTGTCCCAGTTCTAACAATGAAATATTTGTACCAAACTCTGTGAAACCATGAAATTCACACCTTACAGATAATTTCTGTAAGTATTCAGGACAGATAAGATAGATATTGATGAAGTAACAAAGTAAGCAAGCCAGCATTTAAGGTGGTTGATTTAATCCTATTTTTTTTTAACACAACGGCTGCGAGGGTTCCTGAGTTTACAGATCCTGTTTTTCTCCATATTTCGCTAGTCATAAAAAAAAAGGTAATGACAGGACTGAGACATAAAAGGTCAGATTGGGAACTGACCTTCCACAATGGTCAGGGTTGTTCTGATCCAGGGTTTTGGTCCAGCCCATTTTATAGGGAATGGCAAACCTAGAATCCAAATCCAAACATTTTCACACTTGGTGGGTGTTTGGATGAGAGGTTTTGGTGTGAGGCCATCTCCTAATAGAAACTAAAAAGGAGCATTTGTATGCTGGCAGGTAGGGAGGATGAGGGAAGGGAGAGAAACATGGAAAATGCCTCATGCATACAGATTTATCTCCAAATATAATGTTCTTCAGGGTTTTCCATGAGATGCCAACTTCAGTATCAACATTGGTTGCAGTCTCGAAGTTTCTCTATTTTCAAAGCTAGGCACTTAAATTGGGCCTGTGTAAAAGACAAATGCAAGTGTAAAAAAAGGTAAATATGTATGCTTAATCTGGACCTGCACAAGCAATCCAGTGATGACAAACCAGTTTGTATGGGCGGTTACCCATTTTTCATATGCTACTGCATATTTTGTGTAAGATAAGTACCTATTTTTAAATAATGGTCCAAATGTCACAACTGGAAAAGGGCAACTGTAGAGAGAGTATGTTACAGACTGAACAGCATAGGGAGAAACAGTAGGACAGCGTTCAATTTCACATTGCTTTCAGTTACACTGAACTTACCCCGAGAGTTTGAGTTGGGTGTATAGTACCTGAAATAACATTACCAGAAATCACAGTCTGGAGATGGACTAAATGCCTCAGCAATGGTGATGAGTCAACAGGGCCAGCATTTTCTGTGAATATTCACCTGACTTAAAAATGAACTCACGTTAGCCACTTTCGTGGCTGTGTGTTCACAATCTGCAAACATTCAACCAATCAAGTTTTACTCACACAGACACTCATGAAGATTGCCCATGAATTGCAAAAATGTCTGGCTGGGAATACAAAGCTGTGCTGGTTAGTTCTGACCCTCTGAATGTTCCTGAGGTCTAACTGTGCCCGCCGAGCATACAGGTATTTTTCTCTGCACTGTTTCTGTCACTATTTCTCTTGTGTGCTGATGACCAATAAAAAGGCAGTTAATATCTTACACTGGACACTTTCTTAATCCAGCAGGAGTACAGTGTTCTCCAAACTCCTCACTTGAGCCCTGAGGCAAGAATAAGCTTGACAAGTATCTGACTACAGCTTCGACTATGCGCTCAGTTTTTGTTAGTAAGATTAGAGAAAAACTTAAAAAGACACCCTGTGGCATGAGAGCAGGGAAAGGTTGCTGGGGACCAAGGGAACTGCTCATGGCTAATGGCACTAATCTCTCCAGAATGGCAGGTAATGGGGGGCGGGGTGAGGGGGAAGGCAGAGTCATGGCAGCATAACCCCTCCATCCTGTTTTCCGGCAGGGGCTGTGGCCTGAAGTGACAATCTAGCTCAAACACAGTACCCTGGTTGTGTACTAACCATCATGACTCGGGCTATGTCTATGTGGACTAGCAAGGAGAAGTTTTGATTTGGTTTGTTCTGCTATCTTTCCCTGGGAGATGCAAAGCCCTTCTTCAAGCCCTATTCCTGATTGAGTGACTATCCCCCATCCCGGGTCAGAAACCATATCATGTGATTGTTGTGATCACTGTAGATGGAACTACAAATATCAAGCAGTGAAGACTCAAAAGCTTCATGGGTTCATGTTCTTAGAGTAATAAAAACCATGCAGGTTGAAAAAGTGCTCAGCAAATATGAACACTGAATGAATCTGTGAAAGCCCATTCTGCTCACAGACACTCCACAGACAGAAAACAAAGTTAAATTAATTGAATAAAATAAAACGAGTGAATTATTAGCTCAGCGCTTCTCAGCCTCTTTCAGCACCTCTCGCAGAGCAATAAATGATGAAGAAATAAGAACAGACACCTGAGAGGGACAGCAAAGACGAGCCTCTAGAAAAAAAGTGTTGTTTCTCAATGAGATTGAATTCAGACACAGCTTTTGCCCCTATGAAGTTTTGCCATTGACTACAACAAGAGGAAGCTCAGGCACTTACAATGCAAATAAAGAAAAACAGACTGTTCCATAGTGTTTCTGTTCTCTCATGTCATCTCTTGTTATGTTGTGTAGCTTTACATTGTGCCTGGTTCCAGTTGCGACGTCACATCACAGATGACTACATTGTGTCTTGAAGAACCCTAACAGGATTGCCCCTTGAAAAATGTTTTCTTTAGCATATTGGCCAGAAAAACCAGCCACATGTTGTTTTAGGAGAGCACAAGAAATACAAATAACACTGAGATATTTCGTGATGGATATAAACTTAGTTCATATCTCTGAGGGAAATGATCTTGCAAGACTGTTTCCATCAGGAATAAATGTCCTCACCACTGTAAATTGCTGCCATTGACCACAGTGGGGGCAGGGTTTTGCCTCAAGAGCATTATCCTACTTTGGAATGACTTGTTATTATTTAATATGTACAGGTACAAAGTCTTTGCCCAGAAGAGCTTATGCTGTAAGTTTCACAATAGCAGTATTAATGCTCCCAAGAATATAACTTCCTTGTGAATGTCTATTGACTGGGTCATGCATGCTTATGGACATACCAGTGCAAGGGAGCCTGGGGGGGAGGAAAACTCCACACAGAAGATCTTGAGGAATGTGCCCTTCTTCCTGCCTCCCACCTCCTCCCACCTTCACATCATGAACCATCGGTCCACTTCCCTATCCCAAGGATCCCAGAGCTGCAGATCTGAGGCCCTTTGATGGCTCTGATGCTCCTGCAGTTCTCCTCATTTCCCGGCTAGTGTAATTCTATTGAAGCCATGTTGCAGGGCCTTTTGCCTGTGGTTGCCCAGGGCATTGCCCCAGGCATTGCCCCTCCCTTTTAAAGGTGGGATCCTTGAGGAGGAGGTGGAACTGGAAACACAACCAAAGACTGCATTACTTTTTCCAGTTAATCTACATGAGGCCAGCAGTGTGGATGATGCAAACCTATTCCAGCTCCGCCTTCAGGCTGCCCCTCCCAACCCTGCCTTGGGCACCTTCCACCCCATTCCATCCCCTGCCCTTGTCTCCTACTCAGAGACCACAGGCTGCTACTTATAAGCAAAAAACTACTAAATCTGATGAGACACCACTCTCAGCGGAGAGAGCGTCCTGCCAGTTGACTAGTTAACACCAGATCAAGATTCAGAGACAAGGATGTATGTGATGCAGTGCAGCTTAATCACTAACTGCTGTGTAGATGAACTCACTCTGTCACCAAGAAGAACACCAGTGTCTATCTTTTTAAAAGAAAAAAACCATTGCATCATTTGCCTTCTGACTTAACAGGGTGCTGTTATTTTCAGCATATTAAATCCTACAGAATACTTGTCTCATTCTCTCTGTACATTCTATGTAAACAATTTCAAACACAATAACCATTAACATTCACTAAATGTAAAGAGTACTAATTATGCTCATGTGGCCTCCAAAGTGAGCCCACATGAAAGTAGTTCCTGGGAAGCCTTGCAAGTCATGAATCTAATTTTGCATGAGTGCTCTGCACATGCATTAGGGTGATTGGGAGGGATTCTGTGTTTGTGCATCCCAAAGCTTTTGATTCATGTGTATGTAGCTTATAGCATCCAGCTCTACAGCAGGGATGAAAGAAGACAAAAAGATGCTGCAAAGTATTGCCTTTCAGTTTCTGTATGTTCTCAATAAATCTCTCCATTAACGCATCAAGCTGAAAAAAACAAACAAACCCCAAGCCAATATATGGACAATGGTGCATTCCAGAAAACCCTTTTGATGGCAAAGCTTTCCTTCTCAGCAGCAGAAGCCCAAATGATGATGAAAAGACCTTAAAATGAATGAGTTACAACACTTACAAGAAATTAGTTCACAAGAGAACGTTTTGCCTGGCTGATACTGATTGTTATAAAACTATCAGGGTCATAATAAATGGTCAATCTATCAAAAGAAAGCAAACAAACTCAGAATGGCCAAGCTGTAAGGAGCTCCACCTTCAGCTGGTTACCCACAGTGGCAGAAAGGATTTATGAGGGCATTAAGCATCTAAACAAAGCTCTCCAGGATCTGTAATTTTAAATCACAGCTGATTTTAATTTTTTTCTTTGGCACTTGCGCACACATCCTATTGCATGATTGATTCATTTCTTTTAGCACTGGAAAAAATGTTAAAGCTGGAATGGGAAATCAAGAATGTGGGAATTCATACATTGCATGCATATGTGGTTTAGTGGTGTGTGCCATTTGTACACATCACTTACTGGGGAAGTTAAATCAGTTTTGGATACAAATTGCAGCAGTTGCTTCCAAAACTCCATTGACTTCAGGACTTTGAAGTAACATTCTCCATAACCTGTTATTGAAATAACTTTTGCCAGCTCAAAGCGGAGCAAGCACCATTTTGGGGGTGGATATTTTTCTTCTTTTGCTATTCAGGCTGCAAAACTACATTCTTTAGTTGCACTTATAGATGGAGTTTCTAAACCTTTTTTTTTTCCTCCTCCTTTCCTCTGTTAAGATTACAGTGGCTCTTGTTTATTACAGTTTAAGTTCTCAGCCTCCCACAGTAATCACTGTTGAGAAGGGATGCAGTACTCTTAGGTGGACAAAGAGGACGTTATTTGTTTTAACAGTTATTAAGGAAGCCTAAGAATTTGCAGACATAAGCACATGAGGCAGTTTTGTTCTCAGCATTTTCCTGTTCCTTTGTGGTGAGTGTATTACACAGTTGTAACTTAGAATTTATATGACAGGGGAATTAAAAAAATCTTTAACCACTGGCTTCCAGATAACTGAAGAGTAGCAGGTTTTAACTAATGATAAGTAATTATGACACATGTACCAGCTTGAGAAACTGCCTTACACAGCTATGCTGAATAAGGGTCTATTTGTTCCCCTTCAGCCTTTGCCTACACAAGAAAATAGAATTGTTGTTAGGAGAACCAGTGGGTTAGCACAGATGTATGCACTAATGGTGCAGTGTTTCCATGCTAGCCCAGCAGATTTCGGTGCTGGTCTATTGCAGGTTTCCCTGGTATGTACCCTAGTGCTTTACTACACAATTGCAGTTGCAGAAAAAGTTCTGGGGGACTTCAAAAGACCTTCTGGAAGCCTAGGGGAAGTGTTGGAGAACAGACCAAATTCTCAAAATACCCTGGGTCTAACTCTTGTTATTCTGAGGGCGAACTCCCCTAGCTCCCCTGTTTATTGATGCTATTTATTTTCAAGTCCTTTTCTCAAAATGCAAGCCAGAGTAAATGCTCAGCTCCCACTACTTGCTCATCAAGAAAGGTTTCAGTTAGAGCTTTTGAAATGCAGTTACAAAGTAGATGAGGCAGCTGCAGCAAGGCGACACAGGGTGTTCAAGCAAAACCTGCATAGATCCAGAGAGTGAGTCCAGCAGTTTAGAGAGTCCATAGTGCAATGGTCATCAGCCTACCACCACTTGAGTAAATGGCTAAATGCTCTACATGCACACAATCTTATGCAAGCCAAGCATAGCTTTTGGGTTTAGACCATGATGGCTGGCTGATGGGACCAAGTTGTTCTCCAGTCCTGTGTTGAACAGCATTAGGTGCATAACTTCAGAAACAAGGGGAAGACTTTTCTGATATAGTGATCCCATATCACTAGACCATGAGGATGATGTCACCCTCCACCATGGAAAAGGGAGTGGTTGTGGACCCAATCTACATAGGTTACTTCAGCCAATGGATCAGTTTAGAGAAAAAAATTGTTTAAAAATCTTATATTCTATCCACTATGCATGGGCCGCCATGTTATTCTGGCTTTATCTAGGGCTAGCCCTCTCTGCTGAGTGACTTTACATCATTTGACAAATATTCAGCTTTTGAGTGTGATTCTCTTCGTTCTGGTTACAAAAACAGATGAACAAAAATTGCCTCTTGGGAATGCTTCTTTGCTCAGCAACAGTGCTTGCTGCTACCTTCCCAATGGAGCTGAAATATGTGCTTGAAATTAAACAAGTATGCATTATCAGGCGCAGAATAAAACAAGCCTTTTATCTGCACCAACAGAAAATTTCCTCTGAGCTTTTCTGCCAAAAGAACCTAGGGGAAAGATTGGGTGGTTTTACATGTTATGTAAGCAAGTTTATTTTGGGAGCTTGCGATACTGTGCTGTGCTTAATCTGTTCTAGTTCCATAATGACCACTTGATTCCTGAATGGGGAGGGGGCAGTAAAGGGGCAGGCAATGCCTATATTATGCTGTCAGAAGTGAGTAGTTATGCAGTAGAGAACTGGAACAATCTATGCTTTTAGCAGCACATTGCTGAGTTCTGCCTAGAAGTGAACAAATTGATTACAAAAATGTGGCACACACTCAGTTGAAACTCTTAAAAATCAGTTGTGGGGTGGTGGTTAAAGGCACTTCACTTGGCATTAGGAGAATCTATAGTCACTGTGAAGCTCCTGCTTCAGACAAAAAAGCAAAAGGGCCACCCATGCTCTTTTACTCTGCATTCAATTAACGTGCTTACTGTCCGGATAGTATTGAAAAATGGACTTTCCTACTGACTGACCTCTTAATGTAAATCTGCTCTGGTTGTAAACTTAAACCACACACACATTGTTCTTGGAGCATTTGTTATACAGAATTATTTTCAGAGCGTACCATCTCTTGTTGGAGTCCTCCGCTCGGAGTCATGCTCAGATCCTCACTTCCAGGTCTGCATCATCATCATCATCATGATGAAACAGTGCTTGCCTTGAGGTGGCTGGTTGCTTTAAAATGGCTGCAGTGAAACATTCCTTTTAAAGAAGATCCAAGAACTATGTGCTGGCCAACTGTTCATTCTTTATCCCCAAGATTGCTCACAGAAGGTTTAGTAATGTCATCTTCCTGGCTCTTCACAAATGTGGAGATTTCCATATCTGCCAAAAGAAACTGACCAGCAAATGACTGATTTTGGTGACAGTCAGAAAACCAGAACACTGGAAAGCCTGCTTTCTGCTCAGTGCCCATTATGGTGCTGCAGACAGAGGAGCATTGTGACATCAGAGGTAACTCATTATTCACTTCACCTCTGGGTGCTACAATAATAATAAATATAATAATAATTAGTAATAATAAAAGCTATTACTGTGAAGCTTGCATAGTTAAAATCTATAGGCAGCAACTATACCTAAGAAAATGATTCCTAGAGAGGTTCAGACAGAACAGACTTTACTGGTGTTTTATTCAGCTCCTAAAAAGAACTGCATCACAACTAACAATAAGCATTTCCCTGTACACTCAGATAAACCAAACTAGCAAGACAATCTGCAATAGTGCCAGCTATTCTAAGTAATATTTCTGTCCCCTTCTTACAGAAGTAAAAGAAAAATGATCAAACATGGAATTCATAGAATCATAGAATATCAGGGTTGGAAGGGACCTCAGGAGGTCATCTAGTCCAATTCCCTGCTCAAAGCAGGGCCAATCCCCAACTAAATCATTCCAGCCAGGGCTTTGTCAAGCCTGACCTTAAAAACCTCTAAGGAAGGAGATTCCACCACCTCCCTAGGTAACGCATTCCAGTGCTTCACCACCCTCCTAGTGAAAAAGTTTTTCCTAATATCCAACCTAAACCTCCCCCACTGCAACTTGAGACCATTACTCCTTGTTCTGTCATCTGCTACCACTGAGAACAGTCTAGATCTATCCTCTTTGGAACCCCCTTACAGGTAGTTGAAAGCAGCTATCAAATCCCCCCTCATTCTTCTCTTCCGCAGACTAAACAATCCCAGTTCCCTCAGCCTCTCCTCATAAGTCATGTGTTCCAGTCCCCTAATCATTTTTGTTGCCCTCCACTGGACGCTTTCCAGTTTTTCCCACATCCTTCTTGTAGTGTGGGGCCCAAAACTGGACACAGTACTCCAGAGGAGGCCTCACCAATGTCGAATAGAGGGGAACGATCACGTCCCTTGATCTGCTGGCTATGCCCCTACTTATACATCCCATACTTATACATCTTCTTGGCAACAAGGGCACACTGTTGACTCCTATCCAGCTTCTCGTCCACTGTCACCCCTAGGTCCTTTTCCGCAGAACTGCTGCCTAGCCATTCGGTCCCTAGTCTGTAGCGGTGCATGGGATTCTTCCATCCTAAGTGCAGGGCCCTGCACTTATCCTTGTTGAACCTCAGATTTCTTTTGGCCCAATCCTCCAATTTGTATAGGTCCCTCTGTATCCTGTCCCTACCCAGCGTATCTACCACTCCTCCCAGTTTAGTGTCATCTGCAAATTTGCTGCGAGTGCAGTCCACGCCATCCTCCAGATCATTAATGAAGATATTGAACAAAACCGGCCTCAGGACTGACCTTTGGGGCACTCTGCTTGATACTGACTGCCAACTAGACACGGAGCCATTGATCCTACCTGTTGAGCCTGACGATCTAGCCAGCTTTCTATCCACCTCATAGAGGATAGAAATTACCATAGTGGATAGAATTACCATAGACTTAAAATTTGCTCTAACCAAATACGATATTTCAGAACATTGCTATTTAACTTCTGATCACATTCCAATATTAACTTCATAATCATAACAAATATTTATAAATGCAGTCTCTAATGTGATTTTAGATCATGTCCAGAAAAAGTAACATCATAATTGTTAGTCATTTTGTTTCTGTGTGGACTCTAGCAACAAAACTGCCAGGTGTGGTCAAAGGTATTGTAAATTCCTGGTAAGAACAACCATAATAGAGTGTGGATATATGATTGCTTACATCATATTCACAATCAACTGGATTAAAATTAACTTTCTGTAAGCAAATAAAAGTAGAGCTCCAGTATAGCTAAGGATGACTCTCTTGTATTCTGGTTGGTTTTCATCAGCAGGCATTGCACAGCCTGTAGTGTCTTATCTATTTGCCAATTACATTATAGTTAGATATAAATATAAATACCAGTACTGGCCAGGAATTTTTCAGCAAAATGTCATTTTGATGGAAAATGCAGTTTCCACAAAATTGAAATTTTCTGCAAGAAAACTCTGATTTTGCTGATATTTTTCAATTTTCCATTCTAAATTAATTCAGTCAACTTGAACTGGAACATTTCAATTTGTCAAGCCAAATCAAAACGTTTAATTTTGGATCAGTTCAACATCAATCAATGTCTGCTTGAGCTGCTGTGTTGCATCATGGAGCCATAGCTCAGGTGCCCATTCTTCTTAATGGGCTAGGCTCCTCCCTCCTTCTCTGATGAACTGCTGTCTCATTTCTGGTTGCACCTCCACAGTGCATCAAGTGAGTTCCAAGACCATGGTGCATCATGGGAGATATAGTCTGGCCAGGGAGACCAGCTGACAAAAGACAATGAGGGCATGAGGTATCCAAACTACAACTCCCATGAGGCATGGAGGCAGCTTAGCAGAACACAGTTAAATGTCAAAACAAGGCAAACTGAAATATTTTAATTCAGGAATCTCAAAAACGTTGAAAGGAAATATTTTGATATTTCTGAATCAATTTTTTTCTGACCTATCTGTTCCATGAAAAATTTTGCTATTTTGACTTTTCAACCCAATTTGGAGTGAAAATAATTTTCTAAATATCAGAATTTTCACTCGTGCGGAATTCTGATTTTTGACCAGCTCTAATAAATAGTGAGTTTAGCAGTGGAGCAAAGGTAATGTGCCACTTCAATGCGACCCCAACAATTTGCTGTTAAAAACATTAGAACGGCCATACTGGGTCAGACCAAAAGTCCATCTAGCCCAGTATCCTGTCTTCCAACAGTGGCCATGCCAGGTGCCCCAGACAGAATGAACAGAACAGGTAATCAAGTGATCCGTCATTACAATAATGGATCTCCATAGAAAAAAAGCATAATACAAGCACTTTGGCATTACTCCTCCTGCAGTCCACACTTCTCATACTTGTAAGGTACCATTTGCCATCCTCATCCTGGCAAGAACTCCTACTAGCATTTTTTTGGAGGAGGGGAAGGGGGTCATAGTTCTGTCTGTAAGAGAGATCATCCTGGTTCGGTCCGACCCCCATCTGTACATGATGGAGGATCAGAGTGTACCATCTTCCTGCTCAGCGCTTTTTGTCCAAGCTGCAATAGGCAACACTGCCAAAATCTCAGTTTTCACTCGTGAAAATTCACAGCAAAGAAAATTCAAAAGCAAAGTTTTGCACTGAGCTGGATTTAAACCAGTGACCCAAAAGTGAAAGGCTCCATAATTCATTATGAATTTCCTGAATCATCTAGTCCTCTCATCATGAATATTCCCATATGGCTGTAACAGTTTCTTGGCTCTGAAATATATTCCAGTTTAATTTTTTTTCTTGCAGCTTTCTGGCAGAACTTTCAATACCTAACAGCTGAAGAGCAAACAACCTGGAGAAAGCATGAAGGGCTTGACTTCCAGAGTTTAGATCTCCAGCTAAAAGCTTCTTTCAAGTGTAGTTTAAATGCTGTAGTTTAGTTATCCAACCTTTTTTGGTTCCAGACACTACTTCATTCTGTTTCGGTTTTGATGCCATTTTTGCCATCTCTTCCCCCTTTATAAGTTATTGCATACTGTACCAGTCTGTAGTCTCTAAAAGCTTAAGAGCACCAATCACACCAAAACCTCATTCTTCAAAGGAATAACTGACTATTAAAATAGGACAAAGAAAATAATACTGCATCTCATATTTGTAATTTACAATGATTATTATGGTGGAAGAGCTGTGTGGAAAAGCAACCTCATGCCCTACAGCTAAAATCTGCAATCACCCATACAGTACCAAATACAGGATGTCTGAGCTCTTGAGAGCATTTGCTGGTATACTGAATTAAATTTAGAGCTGTGTAAATCCGGCTTTGGATTTAGATTTGTAAAATTCACCTCTGACCTGGATTTAGATGGAGATTTGGATTCCTGTCTTGGGTCAACACCTGTGCATTTCACGCTAATTTTAAGTACTATAAAAAGGGACAAAAGGTGCAATTGCCAAAATAAAAGATTTTGAAAATATTTAGCTCAGATACAGTTTCAATTATGCAATCTGCTAACTTACATTGTCCCCTGTCACTTTAGTATCTAACTCTAGAGTATCTAAGGAAGGAATAATATAGCTGGATGGCCATGGTACAGACAGCAAAGTAGTATAATAGCATCATATACTGATGGGTTGTACATAAAGATTTTATTAAGTAGAATTAATACAGAATACCAAAACCATAATAGACTGTGTGCTTGAGCTACGATTTGAGTTGTCAGAGCAACCTACTCTCAGTTATTCAGATAGCAGGAAAGACACAATAGACATGAGAATAAAGGGGATATTAAGCTTGGACTAGGATGTCTTTTTTTTTTTTTAAAGTTTGTTTCCTTCAAGAGATGAGGGTAGGTTTGGGGAAAAGAAATTCCCCGGAAAGAACTGTATTAGGAAAGACCCTCACGTTCCATTTTAAGCAATTAAGAGCTAAAACCCTGTAGAAGAAGATGATGTGTGGTTATAGAAAATGAACCATGTTCAACAACAGCAGCTATGGCTCATAAAATAACAGCATCCAAAAGCCAGTCATGCTTTTCAATAAGTATCCTTTCTTTTTTCATCCGACCACAGGCATAGAATCTCTACAGTAACCACATCTTTCTCTAGAAGTGGTACCATAATGGAAAAAATCTGGTGCATGTAAAAGTGGCTTCTTACCAGAAAGAACAGGCGCCAAAATAGAAATCCAGCCAGGGCCCCTTCTGTACAAATGGAAGCTGGGCTGCACTATGCACAGTCATAATTAAAAATCAAATTAACCAGAGAAACAACCCCCAGTGGAAAGGAAAGAATGATTGAATCCAGTATCACTCCTAAAATTACACCTGCAGCATAGATCATGAGTGACAGCTTTCGGTTAATGAATTTGATCATTAGTTATGAGCGAGCTCCTCTCTGCTGAGATGGATAAAGGTGAAGTGATGGAGTAACTACAGCTGGTCATGATTTTATGGAAAAGGCCTTCAGGTGAAATTTTAAAAAGGGACCTTAGTGACTGCAAAATTAAAAGATCAGGCCATAAAGCAGTGCCAAGGGCATGATGACTGTCCTCTGCTTCTTTTTGGAAAGTGAAAGTGGGATGTAATTTTTAAAGCGTATTGGGTATGTATGGATTGGATGAATGGACTATAAGGTGGACAGAAAGCTGGCTAGATCATTGGGCTCAACGAGTAGTGATCAACAGCTCAATGTCTAGTTGGCAGCGGGTATCGAGCAGAGTGCCCCAGGGGTCAGTCCTAGGACCGGTTTTGTTCAACATCTTCATTAATTATCTGGATGATGGGATGGATTGCACCCCCAGCAAGTTCGTGGATGACACTAAGCTGGGGAGAGAGGTGGTTATGCTGGAGGGTAGGGATAGAGTCCAGAGTGACCTAGCCAAATTGGAGGATTGGGCCAAAAGAAATCTGATGAGGTTCAACAGGGATAAGTGCAGAGTCTTGCACTTAGGGAGGAAAAATCCCATGCACTGCTACAGGTTGGGGACCGACTGGCTAAGTGGCAGTTCTGCAGAAAAGGACCTGGGGAGTACAGTGAACGAGAAGCTGGATATGAGTCAACAGTGTGCCTTGTTACCAAGAAGGCTAACAGCATATTGGGCTGCATTAGTAGGAGCACTGCCAGCAGATCGAGGGAAGTGATTATTCCCCTCTGTTCGGCACTGGTGAGGCCACATCTGGAGTACTGCATCAAGTTCTGGGCCCCCCCACTACAGAAAGGATTTGGACAAATTGGAGAGAGTCCAGCTGGGGACAATGAAAATGATTAGGGGGCTTGGGCACCTGACTTATGAGAAGAGGCTAAGGGAACTGGTCTTATTTAATCTGCAGAAGAGAACGGTGAGGGGGGATTTGACAGCAGCCTTCAACTACCTGTAAGGGGGTTCCAAAGATGATGGAGCTAGGCTGTTCTCAATGGTGGCAGATGACAGAACAAGGAGTAATGGTCTCAAGTTGCAGTGGGGGAGGTCTGGGTTGGATATTAGGAAAAACTATTTCACTAGGAGGGTGGTGAAGCACTGGAATGGGTTACCTAGGGAGGTAGTGGAATCTCCATCCTTAGAGATTTAAGGCCAGATTTGACAAAGCCCTGGCTGGGATGATTTAGTTGGGGTTGGTCCTGCTTTGAGCAGGTGGTTGGACTAGATGATCTCTTGAGGTCTCTTCCAACCCTAATCTTCTATGACTCTATGTATCATACATGTGAAATGATCTCCCTCAGCCACCAAGAGGCCTGCATTACATTCAGTCCATATAGGGGGCTTCAGTTTTATTCAGAGGATTTGATGTGTAGATGAAGGCTGACCTTAGGTGTTCCATTCTTAAACTCAAACAGAGCTTTGTGAGCAGTATGCATTCTTTGGAATTATGTGCTGAGAAGAGGCAGGCACCCACAGCCTTATCCTCATATCTTCAGGGGAGAAAGAGTGGAATTTTAGAAAGATATATGGGAAAAAATCTACCAGTGATTCCAGCAGTTTTGTACCAACATAGCCAAGAGCAGAATTTGATCTATATCTTTGGTCAGCCAAAGACCCATAAAGAATCTGTATTTTTTAGCTCTCCAGGGATAGTACCAACATACCGGGGTTCAATTTCTACTGCTAGCATCGCTATATTCCTTGTAGAATAAGGAATTCAGTTACCTTCCAATGACTGCTGTTCTATTTATCTTCCATAAGTAGGTGATCAGGCAGCTAGCAGTTTAAATGTGAGGCAAATGTTATGCAAGCCTTAGAGTTTCACCACAGATAAGACAGACAAATAGCATTACATCTGCATTCCTTCCCTTCTAGAGTCATTTGTTATCAGAAAATCACTATAGAATACCTTGACTACAAGTGACATCACCAGCTCAATGCTTCAGCAACGGAATACCAGCTATATACAAAGCCACAGCAGTTGACCATTCGTGCCAGACTGAGACTATGTGTGGCTATAGAAGCTACATACAGTGCCCTCAAATTCATATTCAGCAGGTGCAGTAGTGATAAGACAGTATGACAGAAACTGGCTATAGGATGCCCCTTTATTCATCCAAACCCCCAAAGCCACAGATTTTTGGTGTATAGGCTGCTTGTGTGTTTGTTTTGGCAAAGCTCGCAACGCTATTAATGCACTGGAGGAGCTAAGAAAAATGACTGCTGTGTTGTCGACCCATATCAGCCTTCCGCTTGGTTTAGTCATGTCTGGCAGTGGTGCCAAAAGTGTACGCACTGAAGCGGGCTGTCAGCCCAAGAGGGTTTTGGCATTTACACCACTATCGAAACACCTGGAATGCTTTCGTGTCCACACACACAAGTGCTCCTAACATTTTGTAAGTGTTCCTAACACTGTAGGATTGAACGAGCTCTGAGCCAGCTTGTAAATACTTCCACCCTCAATAGCTTCAATTCAAACTGTTTGAGAGGGTGGCAATGGTTGGGCTGCATAGAGGATGCCCCAGGGGTGTCTTCCCATGGACCTGGGCTCGGGATATTGCTATCAGTGTATCCTAGATGCGTGCACA
Source organism: Natator depressus (assembly GCF_965152275.1). NCBI lineage: Eukaryota > Metazoa > Chordata > Testudines > Cheloniidae > Natator > Natator depressus. The sequence continues at coordinate 42,644,263 of NC_134238.1, read as the reverse complement.
CAAACAAGATGTAAATAATTAGAAGCCTGATCTTCAGCTCCTGTAAATAGGTATACTGTTAGCTCCATTGCAGTCCATGGAACTATGCCAATTCACACCAGCTGAGGAGCTGCCCTAGTCCAGAAAGAAAACAAAGCAAGAAAACTATGCACCAAAACAGAACATCATAGACTATATTACAAAATATAGAATAACAGAAGTAAAAACTAGTCCCTTATCCTCTTAACTCCTGACACCCAAAGGTGCCAGCACTCAGCAGAACAGATGTGAGGCCTCCAGCTCAGGCAGCAGCTAAAGGAGAAACTGGTAGCGTCCTATATGGGAATTCTCATGGGCTGTACGAGGGCACATATCCAGAGCCAGAAACAAGAGGAAAACCAACTGAAGCAATTGAAGCAAACCAAAAATGTGAACTATTACATGCCCAGATGTAATGCATACACACACACAGCTGTCTAATTTACCTTTTTTCCAAGATGTCACAAATCTGGTTGAGCCTCAAAAATCTGCAAAACTGGCCAACTTCTTGCCAGGTTCTAGTCCCCATCTTGTCCAGCCACTTCCTTCTCCATGTCTGTGTGCTTTCTGACCCTAAAAGGGAACACTGGGAGCAGAGAGATGGAGATCGTACCCTGGACTAACTCAGCAACGATGCAGGTGGAGGTTCGCAGAACCTGGCATCTGGGGCTGTATGCCTATTCCTTAGCCCCACAGAAGCTGCTTAAGGAATTCTGCATGCCAAGCACCTTCCTCTGCTTCTAATCTGTGCAGCAGAAAAGCTGCTTGACATGGAGATCTCCTAACTGAATCCCAGTAGGACTTGGGTTCTCTGTGCAGTCTAGGAGCACAGGATGGCAGTTCCACAAGAAATTCTAGAATTGCACAAAATGTAGGAAATAGTTTTTTGGGGCTATTTTGATTGCCAGTAAAAATTCCAGAAGAGCTATAAAGTAATAGCAACCACTGTGAAAGTAAATAGGAAACAAAATACATTTTCCTTGCCCCAGGAAAGGCTCAGTCTCTGTATTCTTAAATGTCAGTCTATAAGCCTTATGTATGTTTTGGCATCAGAAATCTTATGACCATTATATATGTATGTGTTTGCATACACTAGGAATTTATCTGAGCCCTGAGACTTAGACTTCATATTAAAGAGTCAGGGGCTTTAGCATCTATCCTTTGCACACACTCTAAAATACATTTTAAAAAAATATTAGAAGTTCAACATCAACAATAAAGCAGTGTGTGACTCCAGAACACCCTTGCAAGATCACGAGTTCTTCATCACACAGCCTTCCTTGTCAGCTCTTCCACCTGGGGAATGCTAAGGGTTAAATCAAGCAGTGTCATAAGCAGCGGTGGCAGATTATATACATAGTAAATTGGTGCAGACGGGTGTACCTAATGCTTCCTTACACCAACCTGCAGCTGTGTAAATTATACCACAATTTGAGTCACTTCTGAATCTGGCCCAGTGGGGTTTCATATCACCATGCATGACCACTGTTTTTTACTTTAAAGAGCCTTGCACTTTATTTCCCCCACTCACCTAAAGTTTACACAGCCCCCTCAAATAATTCTCTCTTAAGTGTGAAGGTTTGAGGCAATAGGCTGCTTCAACCAGCTTAAGCATGGCTGGTGGCACCCTCAGCGTTCCTGTGGGTTGAGTCTGCTCGTTCATCATCCCTTGTCTTTCACACTAAACATATTAGTGAACTTCCCCTCTTTCCCTCCGCTACTTCCGCCAATCTCTTTTCACTTCTCCCTTAGCTCCTGGAAGGGTCGGTATTTCTGTGTGGTGTTCTCTCTAGGTTCCTTGTTTTTTCATTTGCTCTGTTGGTGTGTTCACAATTTCTATCTGTTTGTGTGTACTGTAAATGCTCTTTGTTGCTTCCTGAAAGACTGCCTGCCAGGCTGATCCCACTTCCAGTGGAGCACAGCTGCCTCTCCCCCTCACTGTTCCCACCATGGTGTCAAGAGCAGCATGCCTAGGGATGTATGTGGGCTGCAAAGAGAACCAGAATGGGCACTTTTCTGTTCTTTTCTTATGCTTTTCCTGTTACATGAGCTGCTCTTCCCATTTCTGATCCTGAGCTACGGCAGCTTGGGGTGGCATTAATTACTTTGCAAGCCTCTATGCACAACCCACAATGAATTAATTAACTCTCTTACATAAGCTCTCCATCGGACATCAGGGTCAGATTGTTCCTGGGTCAAGCAGAAAGGAAAGCAAGTGTGACTCAGCTATGACAGAATGCATCTGAGCTCTGCCATGAAAATGTTCACATTGTCTGTTACCCGGCAGTAATAAGTCAGTGGTTGCAGAGACGGGAAGAGGAAACAGACCTCTCACTCTTGTCCAAAGTTATCTTAAATCTCTTCGGCCTAGAAATTGGACTGGAAACCTCACTCTAGTAGGGTATTAATATTTATATAGCAGAAATGTCAAGAGGCCCTATTGTGCACAAACAAAGAGCATGGTCCCTGCCCTGGGTTGTTCAAAGAAAAGCAGCAGGGTAGGGGGAAAGGGTTCAAATAGACACTTATTTTATAAACATACATACGTTTGGATTAGTGTTGGGTAAAGTGTCATCGATCCCCATCTGCCCTTTCATGTCAATCATTAAATGGCTGATTTTTTATAGGCAGCATGGCAGCGTTCAGGAGGGATATGATGGAAGGTTGGCTAGAGAATTCCATGCATAAAGGACAGTGTGGAAGGAGACAAGGAGATGTCTGAGAGGGAAACTGGCAAAGAGATTAATGAGGTTGATGTCACTGGCCATTGCAGAAGGCAAGGCAATAAGTGACAAGATGCATAGAGCTGTGAAAGGCCTCAAAGGTGAAGACAAAAGACTTGGATTTAACGCAGTAGAATGAGTGGAGCTATTGGAGGGATTCCAAAAGAGGGGTCAGGCAGTCAGAATCATGGGCAAAAAAAGATTTTAAATGGCTGGGTTTTGAACAGAGGAGGGTGGGGCTGATGTAGGTGTCAGGAAGAAGGAGTGGAGAGAGTTTCAGAGAAAAGTCTAGGAATTCAATTTTGGACCAGATAAGCATATGCTGAGAGTAAGAGCTCTGGGGGAGATGTTAGAGAGACAGGTGGGATTGGATGGAGGGAGATTGCTCAGCAGTGGAATGGTAGATCTGTGAGTCATTGGCAAAAAGATGGAAGCTGAAGGCAGGTTGGCAGATGAGAGCATCCGGAGAGAGTATGTGAAGGGAGAAAGTGGGGGTGGGCAAGGATGGAGTACTGTGGGATCCAGACAGAAATTTCTAATACTTCCCAGCAGAGTAGCTGCTGCAGCTGTATTTCAAACAGTAATTTTATTTCATGGCTGTGTCACAACCAGAGAGTTCTGAGTTACATGAAGTGAATCCATGGCCACTACCAGTGCCACTTGCACAAATACCTCCAGAGCACCCGGGCTGGAATGTGTCCATGCCCCTACACAATATACCATAGTGCACTGCTAAGTATGTTATAAGGTGTGTGCTGTATACTAACTATCAACAGAAATGTGATATGTTATCCCTGCTTCTGCAATTGTTTGTTTATTTATTTGCTAATCGTCACAAAATCAGGGGGGTTGCAATGGGTCTCCCTGGCATTAGTGTTTATTAGAAGGTTCTGCCATGTGTATTCTCCATGACAGAGCCCCTGACTTTGGAGAAAGTTCTTCCCTTCCCTGGATCTGCCAGAGCCCTGATTTGTTAGCCTCCCAGACACACTGCAAAGCTCATCTTTTATCTCTGGCATCTGAAGGCAGGTGGATGAGTGCTGGATGCCATGGGATAACTACATTTTGGGGAAAAAGAAAAGGAGTACTTGTGGCACCTTAGAGACTAACCAATTTATTTGAGCATAAGCTTTCGTCAGCTACAGCTCACTTCATCGGATGTATACTTTGGAAAGTGTAGAAGATCTTATTATATACACACAAAGCATGAAAAAATACCTCCTCCCACCCCACTCTCCTGCTGGTAATAGATTATCTAAAGTGATCACTCTCCTTACAATTTGTATGATAATCAAGGTGGGCCATTTCCAACACAAATCCAGGTTTTCTCACCCCCCCCCCCCCCACACAAACTCACTCTCCTGCTGGTAATAGCTTATACAAAGTGACCACTCTCCTTACATTGTGTATGATAATCAAGGTGGGCCATTTCCAGCACAAATCCAGGGTTTAACAAGAAAGTCTGGGGGGGGGGGTAGGAAAAAACAAGGGGAAATAGGCTATCTTGCATAATGACTAAGCCACTCCCAGTCTCTATTCAAGCCTAAGTTAATTGTATCCAATTTGCAAATGAATTCCAATTCAGCAGTTTCTCGCTGGAGTCTGGATTTGAAGTTTTTTTGTTGTAAAATAGCGACTTTCATGTCTGTAATTGAAATAAATTGGTTAGTCTCTAAGGTGCCACAAGTACCCCTTTTCTTTTTGCGAATACAAACTAACACGGCTGTTACTCTGAAACCTACATTTTGGGGCTGGATCTGATTGATTGTGGCAGTTAATTTAAGTGGCTTCATGTGATTTTTTAAATTATTTGTTTGTTTGTTTTTAAAAAAAGACAGAACCTTTATGCTTCAGCAGGATATAAACCAGCTGATGAGGTGTAAGAAAAAACTTCCCCCATAGGCAGGTTATTCCATAATTGTCCACTCCTAGGTTTCTTGCCCTTTTGTCTGAAGTATCTGGTACTGGCCCATGTCAGAGAGAGGCTATTGGACAAGCTGGGCTGGAGTGTGATATGATACATCAATTCTTATGTTTGTGTCTTGCAAATTTCAAGTTTTGGAAGGAGAACTGAGAGCTTGGGATTGGTGCTTCTATCATCTGTGTTTATTAAATCTGAATAAATAAATATACATGGTCCAGAGCCTCCGCTGGAATGAATGCAACAGATCAACGTTGATTTACACCAGATGAAGAGCTGTCCCAAACAGTATGTGTCTGTGTGTGCTGTGCATCTCCACTGGAGAACCATGAGTGCCTTACAAATCACTACATTTTTGTTTTTGATTTTAAGGTTTACATGGAATTTAGCTTCGCATTTAGGGAGACTACAGAGATACCCTGAATGGCTGCAAAACTCAATGTGAATACACGTCCTTCCAAGCTTCTAACTCTCACAAGAATATTTGTTTTGTGCCTGTTCTCCAGCCTTTTCGATTGCCTGCTTTATACAAAAAATGTTATGGCTGTAATATGACTGCACTCAGATTTGCCGTTACCTATTTACGGATATAAAACCTTACATACCAGAAAATGTAACACTAGCTGGATTGTAAAATATGTTTATTTACTAGAAAATCACATTTTTTAAAAACGCGCTCCTTGATTCTAGCTACTGCACGGTCTGTCTCCAGCTACTCTGTGAGCCTCCTTTCCAATCCATAGAGCTGGGGAGCCTTTATGAACTGTCGGACCTGTTCAATAAACTGTGATGATCTTATTTCATCCTTTTGATTTCCCGAGTCATCTTCATTCTGGACCTCAGCTACCACATGGACTCCCTGTTTGTAAATCAATCTCAAATACACCCTCAGCTCATAAATGTTTTTGTGTTTATTACGACAAAGGATATTTCAAGACTATTTAAATGGAGGAGTTTTTATTTATTAAAATGTCAAGCCACTCAGCATGTTGTCTGATCATGCCAGCTTGATTCTCATGCAACTTCTTGTGCATAGTAATGACACTGCTGCTTTAAATAGAATGTAGATCCTGATCCTCAAAGCCAGATTGCTTTTAACCTCCTTATTTTCTAGATAGAGCTTTGCTGAGAGTACTTTGCCTGCTGTTTTTGAGAGAAGTTTTATAGGTTGTTGTTTTTTTTAAATGTGCTACTGCATCATACTGTGAGTAAGAAGAAAAAAAGCAGATGGAAAATAATGTGCCTCATTCTGAACGTTGTTCTGGCACAAGAAATGTTTTTTCTAGACTCCACCTTTTCTACATCTTCCAGAAATCCTGAAATGCTGTTTCTCATTAGCTTAACTATAGCTGCTTGCATATCATTCCCCTTAGAGTAGGGTGGGAGACCACAGATGGGACGCTTGCATATCTCAGTGACATTATAGTTTGGATATTCTCGAGTTTGGACATCAGTAGATAATTTGAAAATTATACACACAACCCTCACTTATATTGTTCCCTTCTGAAAACATTTCCAGGCCTTTTTCATTTTTCAGTTCTTCATGGCCAAATTTATTTCCCCCCTTCAGATGCACATAAGAGAGGTTATGAAAAACAGTCTGAAAAGGGAACTTAAAACATGCAAAGCTGCAAACACTTTGTGATGAAGCAAATAAGCTTCTGAAAAGTTTACCTCCAATGATTCAAATAAAATGTAGACCACAAGGACCTTCATGCTCCCTCCCCTCTACCCCTCCCCCAGTCCCATGGTTGGAGAATACCATGGTGTGGTTGAGAAAATGTCACTGCACTAATAAAAGCCCAAATCCTGAAGCCACTTTACACAGCCGTATGGCGATTGCTAAGTCTCAGCAAGCCATGTAAACTGGCTGGGCACTGCACAAATCAGTCCTGAAGACAATCCGTCCCAGTGCACAAGGAAGGAATCAACAGCCATTCCTCAGTCAGGAAGAGTGTAACTGTTCAAGGGACTCACATAAATGAGCTTTCTGAACCTGCCTGTGACGGGTCTGGCACCACAGTACCCCTTTGTGGCAGGGGTGGATGGAGTGTTGGGGCCTTGCCACTCTTACGTTCCCACGCCTGTCCTTTAAGGGCATTCCGATGTGGCCCAATGGCTGGTTTCCCTGTGCTCGCCCCTTGGTTGGGGTAGCGGGACCTAGCGGCCAGAGTCCATAGCTCCCCGTCTCCGGCAGGGAAGTGTATCCCAATGGTCAGAGTGGTAGGGGGACCCGGGCCCACCCTCTCCACCAGGTCCCGACCCAGGGCTCTCCTATTGGTGGGGTTTCCCCTCGCGCTTAGCTCGGCAGGGATCCGCCCGCAACACGCCGAGCATCAGTGCAGCTTTAATGCTGCTTGTCTCTAAAGTTCCCCTGGGTCACTTCCTACCTTCACTGTTGTGTTCTCCACTCCAGTGGGGGAGGGGTCCTCCGGTCCATCCCCTCCTGTTGGGACCTCCATCTGGGATGCCAGGTGCGTCCCGGCTTGGCTGGTCCCTGGATCTTTGGCTGTCCCTCCTCAGGAGCTGGGCAGCATGCCTCCTTTTCCTCGGGTGGTCAGCCCAAACTGGGCACCTTTGCAGGCTTTTATACCTATTCTCCAGTTGGAGCATGCCTAGCAGGGCTTCCAGGGCAGGGCTTCCTCTTCCAGGAAGGAAGGGTTAACCCCTGCGATACCAGTGCGGGGCCACTCTGGCCAGTCACACTGCCCCAAAGCAATATACATATCCCAACTCTCCCCCCTCGCTGCTCGTGTACTGGGGTAATTCCAGTCCTAGAGCTAAGAGGGAGAAAGAGAGAGAGGTATCAGGTTACCCCAGTAGCTCCTATGCAGACAAGACATCTTCCCTAGCCATTTGCTTTTACAGGAGTTCTTTAATGACCTGAAAATCAAAAAGGAATCCTACAAAAAGTAGAAATATGGACAAATTGCTAAGGATGAGTATAAATGAATAGCGCAAGCATGTAGGGACAAAATCAGAAAGGCTAAGGCACAAAATGAGTTACACCTAGCAAAGGACATAAAAGGCAAAAAGAAGAAGTTTTATAAATAAATTAGGAGCAAGAGAAAGATGAAGGAAAATGTAGGTGCTCTACTTAGCAGGGAAGGAGAGCTTATAATGGATGGCATCAAAAAGGTTGAGGTTTTAATACCTACGTTTCTTCAGTAAACGAGTTAACTGTGACCAAATACTTAAAACAGTTAATATTAACAACAAGGAGGAAGGAATAAAAGCCAGAATAGGGAAAGAACAGATTAAAGAATATTTAGATAAATTAGATGTGTTCAGGCTGGAAGGGCCTGATGAAATTCACCACAGGGTGCTTAAGGAACTCGCTGAAACAATCTTGGAATCATTAGCAATTATCTATAAGAACTCATACGGGGGGGGGGGGCAAGTCCTAGAGGACTGGAGAAGGGCTACCACAGTAACTATCATTTAAAAAGGGAACAAAGAGGACCTGGAGAATTATAGACCAGTCGATACCTAGAAAGATACAGGAACAAATTATTAAACAATCAATTTGTAAGCACCTAGAGGATAATAGGGTAATAAGTAACAGACAACATGGAATGTCAAGAATAAACCATACCAAACCAACCTAAGCAGCTGATGTGATTTATCTTGATTGTAGTAAAGCTTTTGACACAGTTCGATATGACAATCTTATAAGCAAACTAGGGAAATGTGGTCGAGATGAAATTACTATAAGGTGGGTGCAAAAATGGTTGAAAAAATGTACTCAGAGTAATTATCAATGGTTTGCGGTCAAACTGCTTCTCTTCTTCTGAGAGCTCTTCCCAACTGGCCAGGAGAAAGGGGAGTTCTGCCCCAACCTGCAGTACTGGGCTCCTGCTCCTGGGCCCTTAAAGTAATAATGTCCTGGGATCCCACTGCTAACTCCTGAGACCTCATCTCTTCCCATTTTGGCCTTTTCCTGAGGCTGTGCTCACACCAACATCCCTGGGTTGGGGTCTGTTCTCTCTGCCCCACCCCTTAGCCTTAAAAGGCCAGGTTACTTTACTACAAGGAGTCTGTCCTGGGTCCAGTACTATTCAGTATTTGTATTAATAACTTGTCTAACAGAATAGAGTGTATGCTTATCAAAGGTGTGGATGACACCAAGCTGGGAGTGGTTGCACATATTTTGACAGACAGGATAAGAATTCAAAAGCACCCTGATAAATCAAAGAACTGGTCTGAAAGCAACAAGATGAAATTCAGTGAGGACAAGTACCAAGTTCTGCACTTAGGAAGGAAAAATCAAATGCATAAATACAAAGTGGGAAATAACTGTCTAGGCAGTAGTACTGAAGAAAAGGATCTGGGGGTTATAATGGATCACAAGTTAAATGTGGGCTAGCAACGTGATGCAGTTCTGAAAAAGGCAAATATCATCCTGGGGTGTATTAATAGGAGTGTCGTATGAAGACATGGGAGGTAATTGTCCCTCTCTGCTTGGCACTGATGAAACTTCAGCTGGAATATTGTATCCAATTTGGGGTGAAGTTTAAGAAAGAAGTGGACAAATTGGTGACAGTCCAGAGGAGAGCAAGAAACATGGTAAAAGATTTAAAAAACCTGAACTGTGATGAAAGGTTAAAAAATGAGCGTTTAGTCTTGAGAAAAGAAGACTGAGGTGGGGGGCAGGGATCTGATAAGTCTTTAAATATGTTAAGGGCTGTTATAAAGAGAACAGTGATCAACTGTTCTCCATGTCCATTGAAAGTAGAACAAGAAATAAGGGGCTTAATCTACAGCAAGGGAGATTTAGGTTAAATATTAGGAAAATTTTCTAACTATATGAATAGTTAAGTACTGAAATATGCTTCCAATGGAGGTTGTGGAATCTCCATCACTGGAGGTTTTTAAGAACAGGCTGGACAATCACCTGTCAGGGATGGTCTAGGTTTACTTGGTCCTGCCTCAACGTCAGGGATGGACTCAAGGATGGGCCTGAGGTCTCTTCTAGATCCACATTTCTATGATTCTGTAAGTGGCTGTAGCAGTTTCTTAGGCTGGGACTGCCTTCCTTAGATAACACCAGACTTTTCTCCTTGTCTGACATCTCAGAGCTATCAAAAAGGAGAGTTTTTGAGCCCATGTGCCCCATTTAGTCTCCCATTTCTGACAGTCAGTATAGAATGAACACACCTCTTCCAAAATACCAAGGAGGCTAAACATGTGCTCAGTAACATTCCTGCTGTCTAATTGCATCATGCAACAATTAGAAGGGGGTGGAGTCTCCCTTTGCCAGGGAAGGGGAGGGGTTGGATGGCTCAATAAGAATTAACCAACCACCTCCATAGGGATCTTCCAAATTCTCCCCTCCCCCATAGTTTTCTTGGATATTCCACCGCAACTGTGAAACACAGCAACACATCACAGAATTGCTGTGGGCTCTGCAGTGCAGATGTGGTAAAGCACCACATTGGACCCACAAAGGATGGAGAGACCTCAAAAGACCATATGCTTCATCACTAACCCCTCCCTAGCAAACATCTGTTACACTGATTCAGATGTACACTTGGCAACCCTAAGGCCTTTTTTGACAGAGACATGCAGTACAGAGGTCTGAACTTTGGATTGGGAGCCAGGAACTCCCTGAGTTCTATCCTAATCTTTGACGCTTTCTCTTTTGTATCCTTCGGCAAGTCACTTAAGCTTTCAGTTCCAGTTTCCCATCTGTAAAGTGAGGTTTCTTATGTGTCCTTTATTAAAATCATGCACTAGAGTGGATTATTTGTTAATGGCAAGCAGGTCTGAACACAGATTAGATATGAGAGCAAATAGCTCAACTTGGTGACACATTAAATAACTCCATCTGCTATGAAAGAGGTACACTATACGGAGGGGCTGTTTAAACCGCAAAAATAATGTTTTAATGGTCCTTTGGTACTTACTTAACACAAAACAAATCTTATCTTCTGAGATTCTATTCTGAGAAACATAGGGAGCAGAAAAGCTTATTGTAAAAAATCCACTAGAAGAAGTGGAAGCAATTTATGATATGCAGCAATGTATAATATATTGTGATTTTGAGATGAGAATCTAGGCTCAACTCAGTGTGAGGCACTGAAAACAGACTGATCCAAGATGACCCGTGCAGAGCTGTGGGCAAGGGAGACACGAAGAAAAGCAACAGAAGTTAGAGAGAAGGGGATTTATATTGTTTCTCTCTGGTTTAGCCTGCAGCACAACCTGACAGTGCCTCCAGACAGGCAAGACAGATCTGAACAGCAAACTGATTGCTCGTGAATCCCAATCCTCCTCCCTTTCCCATTTCCCCTGGAACAGCAATGAGAACTCTGTGTACCTGCGAGGAGCTTCTTTTGGCACCACGGCTTCATAAAGATGAGACCTCCCTGCCGCTCTTGTCAGCAGCAGCTTCATTCAAACTAGAGAATATATTGGGGGTTGTCTAGCCTACTCCATCTGTCTCTTTACAAAAGTGCTAAGTATTACTATAATTGTTGGGTCTGGGTTTTGGTTTTTGTTTTTTGGTTTTTTGCTAATCAGCTGCTCATTTCCAACCAAAGATTTGTGCAATTCTAGCTGGCAGGGTAAAGCATATGGCTAATTTTGCTAACAAGAAAAAGCAACATCACAGTCAATCTTTGTAAATTACGGTGTATCCTGCGAACAACTTTCAGGCAGACTCTGAAAGACAGATTTTCCTAACTGCATGCCTGATTTGTGCTTGGAATTACTGTGACTGTGCATGTAAATGGCTATACATTTCACTGCCCATTTTCTTGCACAAATACCCACATGAACCCTCTGTGTACAATTATGGTTAATGCAGATTCTGAGGATCAAGCCATACATTGTTACTTCTGGCAGCCCTTGATCTAAGTCTTGCCAGCAAGTTTTGAAACACTTGCTTTTCCATCCCTACCTCATTGATAGATACTATTTATATTAAAGGTGGGCCTAAACCAAAGCACTGGGTCTGAGCTAGAACTGGTTGGAAAATAGGTAATTTTTCCATGAAAAATTTCAACAGGAACATTTGTTTTTTCATTTTATTAAAATCTTCCATGGAAAATGTCAACTTTTCAGTTACTATTGAAAAATGATTTTTGTCCAAAAAACCACAATTTTTTGTGTTTTCAGGTGTTCTTTTTTTCAACAAAACATTGAAATGTTCCACAGAAAGCAAAAACTCTTCACAAACACTCTTCATAAGCAAACACTGATTCTACTGAAAACACAATTTCCCATTAAAAACAGTTTGAACACCCTTTCCTGAATATCCCATGGTTTGCATCCTGAACCTGGATCCAGATCCAAGTTTCATGGCTGGCACATAACTATAATGAGTTGAAACAAATCCTGTGGATGTGAACCTCTCTATACTGTGGGGGTTCAAAAGCAAAACTCATGTGAACTAATCTAGATGCCATCCAAATAAAGCAAAGGAAAGGCAGACACTGACTGTGCCAGGAGAGGTGAAAACCCATTAATAGTTGGGAAATGATAGGAAAAACCATTAAACTTCTGTTCAGTGGCAGAATCTTCAGCCCCACCTCCACTTCTGTCCTATCAAACAAGGTAAGGCCTTTGCTGGAAATAAACCATCCCAATAATATAACTAACAATTGTGAGAAATTCCACTTATGAGGATATAAAATAACTTGATTAAGGGTTAAACTCGGGGGGGGGGGGAGGTACCAAGCTCGGCCCACAAAATAATCCCCACCCACACAAGTCACCAAAATGAATCACCACACACAGTATTGTGCAGAGAATCAAAATACATCTGTGCATGCTCAGTGGGCTCTAATGGGTTCCATGAGCTTGGCTTTCCCGCAGTGGGGTCTGAATATCCCTATGGGCTCTGCTGTGCTTCTTTGTCTTCCCTCTTGATATGCCTCAGATGCCCTAGCGGGTAGATCTAGGTGCCTTGGCTTCTTTCTGTTTGGAAGGAAAAAAATGTGGTGGTAGGTCTCTCAAACAGCATCTTAGTGTTACTAAAGTGTGACCTCACTCACTGTTGAGTGGGAAGATGTGGGATTTCCCCCCTCTACTTTCTTTTTTGTTGTCATGATAAATGAAATAGCTAACAGTGCTGACACTGACCTTTAAATTAGCATCACTGGGCATCTGAATTAACACCTCACACAGACAAAGGGCAGAGCTTTTGTTCCAGACTCAGGCAGACAAAGCTGCATCAATTACACCCCTTGCAAATTTTCAAGATAACAGCCATAACAGCTAGAGACTTGCCTTTTTTATTTATTCTGGAGCACAAGCTGGCATTGTAGGAGAGGTTCTAGCATCTTGTACCCCTGGGTATTGCCTAATCAGAGTCCTGAACTTTACCATGCCTATGTTCTAGGCACTTGTGGCGAATAATGGAAATTATTTGCAGAATTATGCATACTGGTTCTTTGGTGCCTGCCCCTTATTGATGGCTACAAATGTTAAAGAGCCACAGGGAAGAACTGGGGATTCAGGAAAAGTGAGCCCAGAATGACAGAGAGGGCCTGAAAATTGTGTAAACTGTCCAACATCCAGCCCCACTTTATGAAGTGGACAAAAGGGATGCAATGTTAAGGAATCCCTGTCATTTGAAAAGGTTGTATAGAAATAAACTGAACTCCTTTCTCACCTCAAAGACCTTCCTTCAGTGCGACTACAAATTATATTAAGTATAAAAAACCCTGAGAACAATACTGAGCAAATAAATTACAGTCTCTTTTTAATAACTCCCAATGAATTCAGCATGACAACATCAAAGAAACATAGGCTTTTCCCACACTGGATCTGTGTACTGGTCAATTAAGTCCTGCCTGCAGCAGGTCTGGGATTCCTGCTAGTTTATTAGTCTTAATGAGTTTTCCTGCCTTCACACCCTTCCTCATGAAAGTATAGTTAGTCTTCAGATAATAGAGAGGTTTACCTTTCATTCACTGCCTCAGCCATGACTATAATAAAGGACTAGAGAGAAAGAAACTAGCACCCACTGCAGCTGAATGGACTTGCTGATTATGATTGGCAAAGAACTACAATGCATGTGTGCAAAAACAAAGAGGCATTTGTGTCACTGAGTAACATATGACCAGATGCTCTAGTTTGGCCATGTCAGGCCCATTTTTTAATCTACTTTTTCTGGGTTTTCATCAGGAAATCTGGTCTCTTTTATGCCATAATGCCAGAATGTCTTTATGCCAAAGAAAAAAGGAAGAACCCCTTAACCCTGCCTGTTACATCATTTGTCTCTACCAGTCAGCTGCCAATGTACACAGGCACAGTTGCCAAAAGGAGCTAAATGTAGAGTTTTCCACACTGAAAACTAACTTCCTGGCTTTGATTTTTTCTGTGGTGCTCTAAAGGCACCATCCTGAGAGGAGCAGAGTACCTGCAACTCCTGTTTTATTCAGGAACTGCAGGCGCTCTGCTCCTCTCAGGATTCAGTTAAAAAAAACCAACAGCCTCTCCCCACATCCCCTGAGCTGTTTCTTCCCTTTCCTGTATAAAAAATGGTATGCAGAAAAGATCTGGTTATTTTAAGGGGGAATTCTGATTCGGAATCCTTGCACCCCGTTGTGTACATTTAATACAACGATATGTTTCTTTTCAGCAGCTCTCAAGTCCTATGTTACCAGTTGTTAGAGGCCAAACTTAGGATTCTTATTAATAAGGCCCTGTTATCATATTATTGCTTCTCATTTTGACTGTTTACTTAAGGTTCATATTTATGTCATGAAATTTAAATTTATGTTAGGTGGGGGGAACAAAATAATTTTTTTTAAATCTGAAGATACCATAATGGAATACATTTTCACTTGTTGTCCAAAGAAAATGAAGTACTGGAGACATGAGTGACTTCAGTCATTGGGAAATAAAACCAGTTTATTTCTCACAGACAAGTAATCACTGTGTATGTTAAGGCCCCAAGCCAGCAAAGCCCTTAAACACACAAGTTGCCCCACTAAAGTTGATGGGAACAAGCACTTAAAGTTAAGCCTGTCTTAAATGCTTTGCTGGATCAGCTGGGTGAAGCCAAATTCTTAGCACCCAGATTACCGATATGGAATTCTATATAGAGCTTACTTTATTTCTCTCCTATGACATTTGTTTAACTGAATATGTTCTTGATTGGTCCTTATTCTCACTAGACATAGATTCTAGTGAATCATCTCTTGTCTCATCAGTACCAAGGTTTCCTGTACTAATGGGCAGTAGTTGTATGTCACTCTGAGCTTATGTTCCGTGGAAATAAATCAGGAATTCAACTCTTAAAATCCCTGGGACTAAAAACATTGATCTATCTAGACAAGACCTTAATAGCAGCAATTTCATAACCAAGGCTATAGCTATGTGAGTATTTACTGACAACTCCGGGTTTCCTGGTAAATAAAAGAAACAGGTTTTCACTTCTCAAAGCTTAGAGTTTGAGGGTTCTTGGTAAGCTCCACTGCATTTACACTAGCTATTCCCTGACCTAACGGGATTCCATTGCCAAAGTGCCCTGCTACCACCGCTGAAAATAGCAGAGGTCCTGGAGCTGAAGTCCTGCTGCTAGAAACAATAAAAGGCAGCTGGCAGGGCTCTCTCTTCACCATGTTAGTCCAAAATAGCCTGAATCAGATCAGTTTCAGGGAACACTGCAAAGTTTATCTTTTTCCCCAAGTATCTGAAAATGGGCCAGTGGGGAAGGAGGAATTATACCGGTGAGGAGTAGTGTGGGCCAAGGTGATCTGAGCATTGAAGTTGTCTGATGTTCTGGTGGTGTGTTGTTCTTCTGTACTTAACATCTGTTGGGGTATTATTTGTGATTAGTCTTGCTTGTATACATTCAAAGAATAAAACAAGTGTCAGAAGTTTAATGTTACCACTTTTTCACCCTCTGCCCCTCAAACTACCTTTCTTCACCTCACATGATGCCTTAATATCTTTGTCCTCCCTCCCACCAAAGCTGTCCCTCTATCCTAATTAGCATAATGAGGAGATGGATTTTGTGTGTGTTTCAGTGATAGGCTCCAGCTAGGCATCATTTCGAGCTGGTGAACAGCTCTGCCATATCAAAAAGGCCCAAGCAGCCAATCAGATTGTGGCATTGGATAATCAGGATCTATAGCCATACTTGTAAGGAACATGTATTACATTTTCTCTGTTCTATCTCCCTAGTCAGAAGAGACTTTGGCACTGTAACGGGGTGCTCACAGCAACCTGCTCAGTTCAGCTCCTGGTCCCACGCCCCAGTGAGTCAGGACCACTTCATGCTGGTGCAACACCCGTGCTCTTTATTCCTGTGTCTGGTCCCCACCACAAGCTCCAATTATTTACAGATTATTTACAGGTTTAGCCTAACACAGGCCTCAGTAGCAACATGGTAGCAGGCTCCTGGCTCCTCCAGAGCCTACTCTCCCCATCTGGTCTGATCTCATCTCCACCCTGCCCCCTTCAGCTCACTTTCTCCCCAGCTTTTAGCCCCTGTTAATGAGGCTGGCAGGTGCGGCCAGGTTCCAGGCCAGTCCTAGCAAGTTGCCCAGTCCCAACACTTTCCCCCTGATTGGGGCTGGAGTGTCAGGAGCTGACCAGGGCTTCCCCTGTAGCACCCTCCTACAGGTATCTGGTATGATTCTACCCATTTTAAAAAATGTTTTACACTAGGTCAGGAGAGAAGTACCTTCTGTTTTATGAGCATGTTTTTTCCCCAGATATGGCTTATGTTTACGTACTGGTTTTGCTTTCCTGTTTTAAATAGTAAGAAAAGGTTTTTTTCTAGGGATTCTTGTCGTCTGTGGAGTTCAGCTCTGAAGTGGAGGTGGGAAACAAAGTAAACCTTATGTATAGGGTTCTTTAAACCATTTCTTAGGAAGTAAAGAACCTATTTGGATTTAAAGGGCAGACGTACCTATTTTGAAAAATGAAAGGTAACCTGTTTGTACTGCACAGTTCCTATTGTTCCCCCGAAGGTCTCGTGTTCATCTCTGAGTTCCCACAAAATACCTGATGGTATATTTGACAATAACTATGTAAATAACTGGTGTCACTACTGTAACTTCTGAGAACAAACAGAATTCCTCACATACACCCTACTATCTTGAACAGCAATATAATTATCTCCTGTGTTGCTGCAGGCAAAGAACTGGTCTTTCAGGAACCCTCAACTATTGAAAGGGCAATAATGCCTCACCCCTTTCGTGATAAAACTAATGGTTTCTGGGGTAATTTTCCATGACTGCACTACACTTGTGGATAACAGGATGCCAGTCCAATTCCAGGATGTCTGATTAAATTAATTTTCCATCATTTTTAATGAACTATTGTCTATTTGGTTTGTGAAATTTAATTTTGAACACCTTATAGAACACTGGTTAAAAGTAGGAGAAAAGAGATAGTAGTTAAGGAAGGTGTAATCAGAACACATTTAAGCCGGGCAAGAAACTTTACTCCACTTGGCATTTACTTATCACTGGGAGATGGGAGAGAAGGAAAAGTGATAAAATGTGAACTGTTGTAACAAAGTTTTCTCAGAAGATTGAAAAAGTGACTTTTTTTAAAATTAATCATAGCTTATAAGGCCAGAAGGGCTCACTGTGATCATCTAATCTGATCTCCTGTATAACACAGGCCATAGGACTTCCATGAATTAATTCCTGTTTGAACAAGAGTATATCTTAGTAAAACATCTAATCTTGATTTACAAATTGCCAGTAATGGAAAAGCCACAAACACCTTGGTAAGTTTTTCCAAAGATTAGTTACCCTCATTGTTAAAAATTTGCACCGTATTTCTAGTCTGAATTTGTCTAGCTTTGGCTTCTAGCCACTGGGATCTTGTTATACCTTTGTCTGCTCAACTGAAGAGCCTTTTATTATCAAATTTCTTCTTTGATCATTTATTTATGTTTTTGTGTTTTGGGTGCCTTTTAATGCTGTTTGAAGTGTGACATGCATTGCAAAAATATTCCAAATCAGCCCTAATTTGACATTAAACTCAGAATCCTGAATTAGTATATCAGAACTTTATTTGTTCCTGCAAATTTCTCCACAAATGGAAATTTAACAAATATTTGCTGCCTCCTCTGGCTACTCACAAAGTATTTCAAGTTTGAGTCTGATTCATTGAAGAGGTATGTGACATAGGACAAGTCACATGCTGAAAGTCACAAGGCATTTCTCCTGTGACCCTAACTGGCTGAGCCAACCCTAGCAATGAAAAGCATCAACCTACCTCAGCAAAAACCATTATCAGCTGATTCCTCTGAGAGAGAAGCTGTATTTTAGTTAAGTAACCTGATCCAGTTGGAAAACTCCAGAAAAAACCATGTTCTCCTCCTTCCAGTCACTGTGACTCTCTGACTCCGGTAGGCAGTGACCTAGTACATTTATTGCTTTCTGTAATTCCTTTCATTTTCTATTTTGCTGGTACAAGTATCTCCCAGTTTTAGAAAAGGAAATGGATTTGTTTCACAAATACAAAGAATTTGTATCTAAATTCTGGTGTGCCGTCACACTGAGGCCTACAATATATTACTTTGAACAGGGCACTACACACAATACGAATTCCTTCAGCAACCCACTCACTCAGAGGGAAATGGTTTAATATTATTATCAATTATATTTTTACTTGACATAATTCTTTCCAGATTTACAAGGGAAAATTAATTTTTTGGTACCATAATATTGCAGGCAACCAAATATATTCCTATAATTCCCTCAGTTAGTGGAACTGTCAATATTTGAGACATGGAATATGTCTCCTATATAATATGAATCTTATTCAAAGTATTTGTTTTGATTTTCACTTTGTTGGTATTTTTCTATCCATCTCTTATCCAAAACCCGTAGCCCTAGAGCAGTAGCTCTCAACCTTTCCAGACCACTGTGCCCCTTTCCGGAGTCTGATTTGTCTTGAGTACCCCTAGTTTCACCTCACTTAAAGGTACTCACTTACAAAATCAGAGATAAAAATACAAAAGTGTCAGAGCACACTATTACTGAAATATTACTTACTTTCTCATTCTTACCATATAATTATAAAATAAATTGATTGGAATATAAATATTGTACTTACATTTTAGTGTGATACTTGAGCCTGTTTTTCACTTGTGAGCCTTCTCTGAAGGCCAAGCCCTGCCGCAACTTAACTTTGTGGGGGGGACCCTATGGCATGGGAACCTGGGCATTGCCCTGCTTGCCCCCTCCTAATGCCAGCCCTGCACTTGTGACCCCCCTAAACTCATCCCATGACCACCCTGGGGCTGCAACCCCAGGTCAAAAACCACTGATTTAGATGAGTTGAGTATCTCCTGGAAGATCTCTGGATACCCCCGGGGGTACACATACTCCTGGTTGAGAGCCACTGCCCGAGAGCATGCCTCCAGAAAGGAAAGATAATTAGTGTAGAATGAGAAGTGAAGAGGAAGAAAAGTAACAAGATGGGCCTATGTCAAACATCCTGAGTAATCCCCTGTTCTCACTTTGTCACTTTTGTCTTTTCTCTTCCCTGCCTAATCATGCTGAATTTCGATTGAACACTCTTTAGGGCATGGTATTTGTCTTAATTTGTTTATGTAAAGCGCTTACCACATGTCTGAGTGCCTGGGATATAAATAAAAATATTAATATGTGAATATCCACAAACATCTTGAGGCTCACCCCTGAATTGTGAGTTCTGACTATGTTCTCTCAGAAGAGCAACATGGGGCAGACCACATGGTATTTTTTCCAACATGGCTACAAGTCTAGCATCTGATTCTGTCAAAACTATGCAAAAGTGAGTGTACATATCACACCTCAAGCCTCCACGTTTGCAGTGAGATGCTGCCATAGGAAAATGAGGATCAGGCAAACCTGGAACTTTTTGAATTTCACAGACTGCTGACAAGTTTTGACACACAGAAAGTGTATTACTCTGTTTTGAACAGAACTTTGGAAGGGTTTACATACAGCTGTATGGAGAATGTGTCTGTCATTTTTCAAACCTATTTGGACTGTGTATGCATTTGAAATGCATTAATTGATTTAAAACTTTTGTAAAATTGTGTTTTGAGATGTATTTTTTTTAAATGTAGCTCCTTCAAGCCTTCACTGATGCTATTATTCCAGGATCATGCATTCAGCACACCTGTTGGTGGCACAGAAAATCATAGTAGTGAGACAAATGTAGGAGCAATGTTGACACTGGAAAACATCATATGTTGGCACTGGCATCTGTAAGATGGAAGTAACAATGAAACGAGGAAGAACAGTGAGGTAAAAACTTAAGTGGAGAAGGAAGAAAAATGCAGTGGGGAAGGAGGAGAGCAAGAAAGAGGAACTGACATCCCTGTATTACGTCGCTGGATATCAGACAATAAGCTTTCTATAACTAACTGGCATTATAGACTTTCTAGTTTATCATAAGTATAGCACCCCAAAGTGTTAAGGAAGTAATACTTTATTTATGCACCATACAGCATAGCCATGAATCCATCAAATAAAGGTAGATACAAAACACTTCCTCTCCATAAATTTGCTTCATATGGCAGCTGCATGTAGGAACAAGTTCTGTTCTATAGAAATCCTGAGAAGAATGGCTTTTCTATTGCAATATTGATTACAAATTATTTAACTGAATGCAAATGCAGCTTACCAAACTGCATCAGCATTCACAACCAGTAATGAAAAAGTAAATGATAGCAGAGTACACTCAGTATGCCAGCTGGTGAATACAGAAAAACAGCTGCTGGTGGCCGCCAACTGTGAAGCTCATGTGGACAATGTTATGTTCAAAACATAAAATGAACAAGTTGCATGCTGGCATTAAATCTGTTGCAACAAAAGTACTTTCATGAAGTCTGTTGCAACAAAAGTACTGTTGCCCTGGAAAACTTGGCAAATGGAGTCCAACTGTACAGATTCACTGACTTTTTGGAAGTTGTGTGGACAGAATTATTTCAGCATAACTATACAATTGTTACATCTACAGACTAGGTCATGAACCATGTTTGAAAACTCAGTTTGAAATATATGGTTCCACTGTATATTTTTCCTGCTAAGGCAGTTTTAAATATAGTTCAGCTGATCAGCATGAGCAGGCTAAAGAGTTTTAAAACCATCTTCAAAACCCTCATTTCAGCCTCTACAAGGAGAATGCTTGGCCCTTCTAAAAAGCCTACTTATCTATAGCGCTTGGCAGAGCCGTCCCTTGAGTTACAGCGAATCGGGGCAACCTCCCTGGGCCCCATGCTTTGCGGGGGTCCAGGGGTGGGGAGGTGAGGCAGGAGGCAGGCGGGCGGACAAGCAGGGTGAGGAGGCAAACAGGGAGTCGAAGGGGGCAGGGTGAGGAGGACCCCCTCTACCAGAACTTCCCCCTCCATCCATCGCCTCCAGCCCCACCAATCAGTGCCTCCCCCGCCCTCCCGGTGCCTACCACCTGCCACAGATTAGATGTTTCACAGTGTCAGGAGGCGCTGGGGGGGAGGAGCGAGGGCACAGTGCGCTTGGGGGAGGGGGTGGAACTGACGGGAAGAGGGAGGGCTGGGGTGGGAAGAGGTGGGGAAGAGGCAGGGTGGGGGTGGAGCCTGGGCGGAGCCAGGGGAGCACCCCCAGGCAGATAGGTGCTGAGTTTCTCATGGCTTGGGCGGAGGGCCCTGGTGCTCGGAGCACTTTACAGAGGTTAGTTTAATCTCCAGTTAGGGAGGTGGCACGCTCTGGTGGGTAGAGCACTGGACCTGGAATCAGGAGACTTGGATTCTATTTCTAGCTCAACCACTGACCTGCTGTGTGACCTGGGGCAAGTTAGTAAGCCTCTCTGTGTTTCAGTTTCCCTTCCACTCGTTGTCTGTCTTGTCCGCTTACAGAGTAAGCTCCTACGAGCAGGAACAGTCTCTTACTTTGTGTTGGCGTGGAACCTAGCACAATGGAGCCCAGATCTCTCTTGGAGCTGCTAAGCATTACCATAACACAAAAAGTTTGCAGGTGAGGAAAATGAGTCAGTGAGAAATTAATGACTTGTCTAAGGCCACTCTCCTCCTCACTTATTAATGGGACTAATTTCTCCCCAGTACTTCTTTTCCCCCTTGCTATGCTTGTAAAAACCCTTGTTAGTCCACTTGAACTGTCATTAATTCTTCTCTTCCTGATGGAACCTTTTCTCTGCAAGCCTTTACTGACTGAATATTCTCGTTAGGTGAGTTGCCTGTCCCCTGTGCCATTTCCAGTTCAGGTTTTCTTTTATCCCCAGGACCCTGAGCAGCCCTTCCTGAAGCTACATTGGGTGTTTTTAATTTCTAATTGACCCTTCACTTGCAGGTTATGAATAGAAAGCTTTGCAAAATAGCACATTTTCTAGATGACCGATAACTGCAGTTCCAATGTACTGTACTGCCTTTGCTGAGTGACAAAGGCTGCTCTTAAAATTTTCCTTGCATTTTGAGAGTTATTGCCTGCTACATAGTCATAGAGTTTAAGGCCAGAAGGGACCACAACACCTCTGTGAGGTACAGGACTACCATTATCCCATTTTATAGATGGAAAACTGAGGCACAGAGAGGCTAAGGTCATGTAGGAAATTTGTGGTAGAGATAGGATTGAAGACTGGTCTTCCAAGTCCCAGGTTAATACACTAAACACAGTGGCGAATTAGCCACTGGGCCAATGGGGCCCATGCCCAGGGGCCCCAGCCAATTGGAGGACCCCGGAAAAATGGGCGTCCGTGGGCCCCCCACCCATTCTGCCATCTGGGCGCTCCTGCCAGGGAGCAGGGGCTTGTCCCGCTCTGCCCACCCGGTGCTCTGGCGCTGGGGGCGGGCGGAGCGGGGCAAGCTCCCCATGCCCTAAAACCGCTCCCTGGCTGGAGTGCGGGCAGGCGGCGATGGGCAATCCCCCACACCCTGACCCCATTTCCACAGCAGGAGCACTGGGTGGGAGGTGCGGGGGAAAAGGGGCTGCAGGTGGAAGAGGTGGGGAGGGGTTCCCAGTTGCTCTGGCCCAGGGGCTCCATAAAAATCTAATCCGCCCCGACTGATCACTAGGCCATCCATCCTTTTTAGCAAAGAAACCAAATCCTTCAAAACGGAAGAACTTTTAACGTTGCCTTTGATGCTGTAATCCCAACTCTATCACCAGTCCACTAATGATAATTCTTTTGAAATCAATGTTAACTTTAAAAAAAAGATGCAAAGTTTAACTATAGCCTTCAAATATATAAAATGTAAAGAAAATTGGAAGCCGGGCTATGCACACACCCAAGAACACCACAGATCCTGGATGAATTGTAAACCACTCACACATAGGGAATAAGACATTCAGGGGAGGGAGTCACAAGCTCTTTCAAACTCCAGATCTCCCCAATCTAATCAATTATGCTCTTTTTTATTGCCTCAGCTAGCTCAGTTATTTCTCACACACAAACATATACCTCATGAGAATATCAGCATATTGGCAGGTCTAAGAAAGTACAAGCACATTTTTGCCTTGGTGGAAAGTTACCTTCGTGTCTCTAAATAAACCTTGAAAGTTTGCCGTTTATCTCCTACTATCAAGGTAACATTGCCCTGACCAGCTGTTCAACCAAGGAAGACTGATCAAGACTCCCTTTGGAGTTTGTCAGTGCATGCTTCATAATTGGCTAGAGGGGTTGTGCACCTAATCCGGATAGATTGCCATTGATTTCAATGGGCTTTGGATTGGTCCTGTACTCTGCAGAGGCTGAGCATGTCCTCTCCCTAAGGCTACCAGTCCTTGTCAGCTTGGGATGTGAGAATCTAGAAAGAGAATGAAGGTCTCCCCCATGACAGTGCAAAGTGCCACAAATAGGTCAGTGGTCTTATTCAGAATTTACTTCTAGAACTTATATTTAGAGCTCTACCGAATTCATGGCCATGAAAAACATATTATGGACCATGAAATCTGGCTATTGTAGGGGGCTTGTGGTATTGCTGTCCTTACTTCTTCGCTGCCTTCAGAGCTGGGCAGCCAGAGAGTGGAGAGCGGCCGCTGGCCGGGCACCCAGCTCTGAAGGCAGCGCCACTGCCAGCAGCAGCACAGAAGTGAGGGTGGCATGGTATGGGGGGGGGTCATCACACTTTATGGAGGGGAGGCAGGGCTGGCCTTACTGGTGGGCGATGTGGGCAACCGCCCAGTGCACTGTGGTTGGGAAGCTGCATAGTCACCCCTCCTACACACACACACAGATAGCCAGCCTAAGGCCCCTTTAACCGACAAGTGCTGGGCCCGGAGCCTGGGAGAGGCAGGGCTGGGGGCTGGCCTTTGTGCTGGTCTCCAGCTGCTAGTCCCAGCTGGGCTGGGGCTGGATGAGACTTCCTCTTCCCCTGCATGGGCTGCTCCCGGGGCCAGGTCAGACCCACCTCCAGGAACCTTCCCCCCTGCAGGAAGTTCCGGGGCTGTTGGCTGGGAGTCTAGCTCAGAAGGCAGGGCCGCTGCCAGCAGCAGTGCAGAAGTCAGGGTGGCAACACCACATCCCTCCTACAGTTGCCTTGTGACCACCCCCCACAACGTCCTTTTGGGTTGGGACCCCCATGGTTACAACACTGAAATTTCAGATTTAAATATCTGAAACTGAGAAATTTCAGATTTTAAAAATCCTATCATCGTGAAATTTACCAAAATGGACTGTGAATTTGGTAGGGCCCTACTTATATTATTTGCTATGATTAGAGCTTCACAAATTTTGGATTTTTCAAAAGAAGGATTTTTTTTTGTTCTCTGGTAATTCCAAAAAGCCCCTCCTCTCCTCTCCCCCCTCAAAAAAACCTGAAAATTTTTTTTAAAACTTCTAGCTCATTGAAAAGTAAAAAAAAAAGTGTTTTGGGTCAAATAAAACATGATTTGACATACAATGGTTTGGTTTTTATTTCTAGCATTTTTAAATGTTTTTACATTTTTTAAAATAAAGGAAATTTTGAAATGCAATGTTGGTTTGAGTCAGAAAACGGAAACATTTTATTTAGAAAACGTTGAAATGTTTTTGGGTTTTGATTTTTTTTCCCAAACAAAAATGTGGCAGACTCACTGACACAGATTTGCGAAAGTTACGGTGTTGCCAAGTCTTTATTTTTCATTGAAAAAAGGGTTGATCAGAAAATTTCACCCACTCACTGTAACTTACTCCTCCTTGATCACCCAGGTTTTTGGCTCAGCTCTTGGAAACAACTCCAACCTACAACACCATCAGCACATTTTCTCCATCTGAAATGTATGTGGACCTGGCTCCATTGCTACTTATAAAGTAGCACCAACTAGACACTAACTAGAAGCCGGCCAAATGACTTCATGGACAGCATAAAGACTGCCACATCTAAATGAGACGTGTACAACTGAGCTGAAAGCACAAGGCCTAGATGCACTTTTCCAGGCCCTTTGCAAGGTGGTCTAATTTTAAGATGACAAAGTGAAAGGGTAACTAGCTAGACAGGCCCTCCTCACTCAGGTTTAGAGAGACAAAGGTCAGTCCCTGCCAGACCAAGCCTCTGGTAATGAAGGCAGCTATCATGACCAAAAAACCAGAGCAACATATACCATGACATATATGAAGACTTTTAATCAAGAGACCCCACAAGACCCTTAAGTGTTGGTTGTTCGTTTGTAAGGATTGGGCCTTGGTTTCCATTGAAAAAAGAGTCCAAAATGAAAAAGAAGATAACTGAACAGTGGTTAAAGGGAACTAGGAGACTAACATGACCTTGCAAGACTATTGAGAATGCTGTCACTAGCAGAGCTGGGTGACATTTTTTGGACAAATAGTTTATTCACCAAAAAAATGGAGTTTCAGCTTGGCCAAAACTATTTTCAAAATTGACATGAAAAATAAAATGGGTTAGAGTCACGAGGGGATTCAGGAACCATTTACAAAGCTACCAGAGGAGAAAGAGGAGGAGGAGGTGACAGTAGCAGCAGCAGCAGCAATGGTGGCTTCTCCCTCCCAGCAGCCCCTCCGGCCTTATACTCTATAGTTTAGTGGTTGGGGCACCCACCTGCAATGTGAGCAATGTGGGTTCAAGTGTCTGTTCCAAAGACTAGTTAAGCACTTTATGCCAAGTGGAGGTTATATGAAAACAAAACAAAAATCTGTTTCGCTGAGAAAACCAATTTTTTTGTTTGTTTCACATCAATCCGAAATGATTTTTTCCCCAATTTTTTGGTTCAGCCAGTGAATTGAAAAACTGATTATTAACATAGCTCTAGTCATTACTTGGGTTGGATCAACAGTATTTTTTTCTAAATCAGTGTATGTATAGTACTTGCTGGGACCAGAAATGCTTTTTTGTAGGGTTAGTAGTACTTAAATTGCAGCTTGCTATATGTCTCTTAAATGTATCATTGAGGATAAGGGAGGAACAGTCCCTTGTGGGTTTGAACTTTGGTCAGTACCAAAAGGAAATGTGCATGTGATCTGCCATTTGCAAGCTTAGACTATGCTTACAGGCATACAAACAATTAATGAATCCAACCCTCTGATGATTCCATAATACACTCATTTATATTTGACTAACCAAGGACTAACATTTTGGAATGCATTCACATATTCTTCTTTTGCCTGCCTCAACTTTAGCATTTTTTTGCCAGTAACCAAAGGAAAGGCAATATTTTTAACCATGGTACTTGTCTATATTCCAACAAAGAAAAAAAAGAAACATTCACTAAGCACTGCCTGTACAATCCTCAAATCCAGCAGATGATCTTTTTTACCTAGCAATCTTTCATCTTGTAAAATAATATAATAATATTGGCAGTATTTTATACAAAATTCATGTGAACTATTGAATTCTTTCCCCAAAAGAGGGAATGTGGTGGGGGGAGAGAGCGGGGAGGCAAAGGCAGCATTAAAAAAAACATTAAAGTTGCCTTAAGGAAGAGAACAAGACTTTGATTCTTCAGTACTTGGTTAGCAGAACATCTTGGAACTAAAGTGACAGGGGCATAGAAGGATCTTATAATACATAATCCCTGGACAGCTTCCTTACCTTAACCACAGTTCCTCCAATTCATAGTTTTATATTCTTGAACTCTGGCCTCCTTCACTGCTGGAGAAAACACATGTAGGCTGTTAGTGGTTTCTTTGCCATTATAAAGCAGTTACAGTTGTTGGTCTTGATTCTAATCTGTGACATTTAGGCACTCAGTGCTGCGTATCTTGAAAAATCCATGGCAGTGATGAATTTCAAACCTGCTGTTTTCTACATTTTTTTAACCTAGATTGGTAGAGGATTGTAGATCTTACCCTGGGAATAGGGTGGAGAATAGAGACCATTTTCTCTGTATCTTCCACCAGAGAACTATGTGCATTTGATGAACAGGCCCTAGAAATACATTTTGCCCTTTCCTAACATTTTGATTCTCGTGGAGCTTTTGCACATATCTGAGGACGAAGACTTTTAAGAGGAACACACTCTGTGCTTTGTATAAAACAACATTAGTGACAGTGTTTGCTTTTTCAGTTGGAACTGACCTTTGATACTTTAGCCAGATGGGGACCTCAGCCAGATTCTAATTAGATATGTATTTTCCACATCCTCAGACCATCAGCCAACTGGCAGGGACTCCATGAGACTTATTAGTAGAAATGCAGCATTATCTTTTTTGCTAATCTGGCTAAAATGAAACAGTCAAAAGAGAAGCCAAAATGAAGGAAAGACAAAAATGACAGACATTGGGCAGCAAGCTCTAGTTCGAGAAAATTGTGTCTCGTTAGGCCTGAAAGTTAATGGAAATGTACAGAAGAGATAACACAGAAAGGAGTTATGGAAAGAAAATTTTCATGACATGCATGTTTCTGTGTTGACATCAAACATTTTTCTATTCTAAAAAAAGTTCTTCTTTTTTTAATATTGGCCCAAATCCAGAGGACTTTACTCAGTTTTACAGCAAGTTGAATAATAGATGCCAACTAATCCATTTGACAAATTCCACATCAAATTATTTGAATATTTTTTTCATTTCAAACTTGGAAAAATAATTCACATACATGATGTCAGATAATGAAGTCATGACTCTACCGCTTATCTGGCAAATTTTGTGAGCTATTTTGTAGAGAATTTACCTGAATGAGGACAGAAGTTCTGAACCATTGCTCCTTGAAGTCAATGGGAATCTTTTCATTGACTTCAATGGACTTTGGATCAGGCCCAGAGGAACACCGCTTAAGGACCTCTGGATTTGGACGAGTACTGATTGTAGAACAGATAAGATAAGAAGGTTTAGGAGGAAGATTGTGAGTGCAGACAACTTTGGTCCCAATACGGCAACAAGTTCTATGCAAGCAGAGTCATGCACTAGCATGCCATTGATGTCAATGGGGCTTTGTGTGAGCCCACAGATTCACTCACACAGAGCTTAATGGAAGATGGGAACCTAAACATTTACTTTACCTGTTTACTAAGGTGCCACAAGTAATGTTTCTATCTTTACACTTTATCCACACTTCTATCATACTTACTGAGTATGGGAACTACGTTTACCAAATATCAACTGTATTGGAGCCTGATACATGTGAAATGATGTAATGAACAAGGAATAGGGAATAGTTAAAGTGACAGTTCGCAAAGAACTCTTTGAGAACTCTGAAATCTGTTCATACAAACTATTCCACAATATTATTGCAAATAATAAATATAGTGGTAACAATCGGTATGGGTTTGTGAACAGAAAAAAGGACAAAATTCACAAAAAATAGTACTTGCAAGAATAATTCAACCAGCTCTAATATGGAAACAGTTAAAATGTACATTTATCGAAATTATAATCTTATTTTTTAGGAACATATGAACTGCATGTTAGATCAGACCGACAATGGTCTATCTAGATTAGTCTGTGTCTCTGACAGTGGTCAGCACCAGATGCTAAACAGGAGCATTCTGTTTTCACTGAGATGTCTACACTGACCTCCAGAACTACTTCTTGAGTGGTCACAGTTAATTTTAAACCCAGCAATGTGTCTGATCAAATTATTCTTTCCAATGTGCATTACCCAGCATTTGTCAACATTATATTTCATCTGCTAGTCTGCTGACTATTCACCTACTTTTGGGTGGATGGAACCCTCTGGAGTTCCTCATAGTCCTACTCTAGTCATAACAACCCTAAATAATTTGTGTTACCTGCAAATGTTGCCACCCCTTTTGATATGGTCTCCCACGGTAAAAGCTTTGCTAAAGTCAAGGTAATCATATGACTTTCCTTATCTCTTTTCATATGCTTCATTTTAGGCCAGATTCAGATCTCACTTAAACAGGAATAATAGAATCTACTTTGTTACAGGATACAGGTGGCTAGGAACTCTTTGTCTTTGGTAAAATATATAATTATTTTAAAAGTAATATTTTGTAGCCTACAAAGTCTGGAGGCCAGCACTGACCGACAGGTGTCAAAAATGAGTCTACCCACTGTCCCATTATCCAGGCTAAAGTTAATCAAATTAGTCATTGTGAAATCTCTTCCTTCATAAATACAGCTTTTGTCAGTAGATTATGAGGACAAATTTCAGGCTAGGGAGTTTTCATGACTGTTTACTGTAACTATCCCATATATGTTATTCGTGACGTATCACTAGTTATCTACATCATATTATATTGTTATTACTCCCTGTCTGGATGACCTGAAGATTAAAAGAAGATGGATGCAGGAAAATAACAAAAGCCAAACAACACAAAAAAGAAGCTTACAAGAAGTGGAAGATTGGACAAATGACCAGGGAAGAGTATAAAAATATTGCTTGGGGATGCAGGAGTGAAATCAGGAAGGCCAAATCACACCTGGAGTTGCAGCTAGCAAGAGATGTTAAGAGTAACAAGAAGGGTTTCTTCAGGTATGTTAGCAACAAGAAGAAAGTCAAGGAAAGTGTGGGCCCCTTACTGAATGAGGGAGGCAACCTAGTGACAGAGGATGTGGAAAAAGCTAATGTTCTCAATGCTTTTTTTGCCTCTGTCTTCAGGAACAAGGTCAGCTCCCAGACTGCTGCACTGGGCAGCACAGCATGGGGAGGAAGTGACCAGCCCTCTGTGGAGAAAAAAGTGGTTCGGGACTATTTAGAAAAGCTGGATGAGCACAAGTCCATGGGGCCGGATGTGCTGCATCCGAGAGTACTAAAGGAGTTGGCGGATGTGATTGCAGAGCCATTGGCCATTATCTTTGAAAACTCATGGCGATCGGGGGAAGTCCCGGATGACTGGAAAAAGGCTAATGTAGTGCCCATCTTTAAAAAAGGGAAGGAGGAGGATCCGGGGAACTACAGGCCAGTCAGCCTCACCTCAGTCCCTGGAAAAATCATGGAGCAGGTCCTCAAGGAATCAATTCTGAAGCACTTCGAGGAGAGGAAAGTGATCTGGAACAGTCAGCATGGATTCACCAAGGGCAAGTCATGCCTGACTAATCTAATTGCCTTCTATGACAAGATAACTGGCTCTGTGGATGAGGGGAAAGTGGTGGATGTGTCGTTCCTTGACTTTAGCAAAGCTTTTGACACGGTCTCCCACAGTATTCTTGCCAGCAAGTTAAAGTATGGGCTGGATGAATGGACTAGAAGGTGGATAGAAAGTTGGCTAGATTGTTGGGCTCAACGGGTAGCGATTAATGGCTCCATGTCTAGTTGGCAGCCGGTATCAAGTGGAGTGCCCCAAGGGTCGGTCCTCGGGCCGGTTTTGTTCAATATCTTCATAAATGATCTGGAGGATGGTGTGGATTGCACCGTCAGCAAGTTTGCAGATGACACTAAACTGGGAGGAGAGGTAGATACACTGGAGGGTAGGGATAGGATACAGAGGGACCTAGACAAATTAGAGGATTGGGGCAAAAGAAATCTGATGAGGTTCAACAAGGACAAGTGCAGAGTCCTGCACTTAGGACGGAAGAATCTCATGCACCGCTACAGACTAGGGACCGAATGGCTAGGCAGCAGTTCTGCAGAAAAGGACCTAGGGTTTACAGAGGATGAGAAGCTGGATATGAGTCAACAGTGTGCCCTTGTTGCCAAGAAGGCCAATGGCATTTTGGGATGTATATGTAGGGGCATTGCCAGCAGATCGAGGGACGTGATCGTTCCCCTCTATTCGACATTGGTGAGGCCTCATCTGGAGTACTGTGTCCAGTTTTGGGCCCCACACTACAAGAAGGATGTGGAAAAATTGGAAAGAGTCCAGCGGAGGGCAACAAAAATGATTAGGGGACTGGAACACATGACTTATGAGGAGAGGCTGAGGGAACTGGGATTGTTTAGTCTGCGGAAGAGAAGAATGAGGGGGGACTTGATAGCTGCTTTCAACTACCTGAAAGGGGGTTCCAAAGAGGTTGGATCTAGACTGTTCTCAGTGGTAGCTGATGACAGAACAAGGGGTAATGATCTCAAGTTGCAGTGGGCGAGGTTTAGGTTGGATATTAGGAAAAACTTTTTCACTAGGAGGGTGGTGAAACACTGGAATGCGTTACTTAGGGAGGTGGTGGAATCTCCTTCCTTAGATATTTTTAAGGTCAGGCTTGACCAAGCCCTGGCTGGGATGATTTAGTTGGGGATTGGTCCTGCTTTGAGCAGGGGATTGGACTGGATGACCTCCTGAAGTCCCTTCCAACCCTGATATTCTATGATTCTGTGAACACACTTCTGATAAAAGAAAAGGAGTACTTGTGGCACCTTAGAGACTAACCAATTTATTTGAGCATAAGCTTTCGTGAGCTACAGCTCACTTCATCGGATGCATACTGTGGAAAGTGTAGAAGATCTTTTATACACACAAAGCAATTTGATACAATTAACTTAGGCTTGAATAGAGACTGGGAGTGGCTAAGTCATTATGCAAGGTAACCTATTTCCCCTTGTTTTTTCCTGCCCCCCCCCCCAGACGTTCTTGTTAAACCCTGGATTTGTGCTGGAAATGGCCCACCTTGATTATCATACACGTTGTAAGGAGAGTGGTCACTTTAGATAAGCTATTACCAGCAGGAGAGTGGGTTGGGGGGGGGGGTGTGTGAGAAAACCTGGATTTGTGCTGGAAATGGCCCAACTTGATTATCATACACATTGTAAGGAGAGTGATCACTTTAGATAAGCTATTGCCAGCAGGAGAGTGGGGTGGGGGGAGGTATTTTTTCATGCTTTGTGTGTATAAAAGATCTTCTACACTTTCCACAGTATGCATCCGATGAAGTGAGCTGTAGCTCATGAAAGCTTATGCTCAAATAAATTGGTTAGTCTCTAAGGTGCCACAAGTACTCCTTTTCTTTTTGCGAATATGACTAACACGGCTGTTACTCTGAAACACTTCTGATAGGAATTTTCACATGAATAATAATTTGTACTAAAATCTGTGAAACTTTCAAAGATAAGGAAACATTTTCATAAATAGTTGGTGGCTGTCCTAATACAAAGAATGAATAACATGATCAAACAAATAACTGCATCAAACTCACTGCTTTTATTAGCAAAAGTAGTAGCAAATCCCTTTTTATATTAATCAGCCAGCTCTATTCTATATTATGCTGAAGTCATAAGTTATTCTAGCAATAATGGCAAAGTGGTAAAAGTAGCAAAATTTTAACTCAAAGAAGCATATATTTTAAGGATGAATTAATTTACTCTAAGTTCCCGATCCAAGTACAGTAATGGTCATATGGAAATAAAATCCTCATGTGGATGTTTCATCTGAAATAAAAGCTGAAACTCAGTTCCAAGACAACTAAATCATTTTTGAAATGAGAGTTTTGAATATCCATAACATATGAAGGAATATCAATGCCAGTTCAGCAACTCCTGACAAACTGGCTTTTCGTTATCTACCACCATAACACAATGATAAATACATGGTGATACTTGAAAGCACATGAAAGATGTACTTAGTTTTGATAACAGTAACTTGAAACTGAATGACGATGTATAGCACCACTGGGTTAAACCCAAATCAAACAAGTAAGTAAAAGTGTATTTATTTGCTTATTTGATCTTTCAACCAAGCGAAAGATGGTATCATCAAAGAATTTATTTTTCAGTAAAATAACACGGTCTGTCTGTCTGTCTATCTATGTTCTTTTATGGCAGCAATGACAAGGACATCTGAAGATTTCCCAAAATTACAAAGGATTTGTGCATAATACCAAAAAAAGAAAAAAACATTTAATTTGCCTTGGCTTGTCTTAAAAGCAAAAGTCATTATCCTGCATTTCTTATTCAGGTGAATGCCCATTGACAGTAGATGAAGCTTGCAAAATCCCAATGAATATAATGGGAATTTGTCCAAGTAAGGAATGAGGGGAAGAAAATTAAAAACTGAAAAGGGGCCTCAGGATTTGACCCTTTGACATCAGTGCAAGTTTTGCCTGAGAAAGGACTGTGGAATCTATCCTTTAACTATATACATGTGGGAAGCACAAAGGAGCTGCTTCCCCTCTCACATACCACCAATGTAACTCCACTGAAGAAAGCAGAGTTACACTGATGTAAAACTCGTGTCAGAATCAGACAGGATCACATGTTGGTTCCTTTGCTTTGAAGTTATTTGGAATGTTAAACTCAAACAAGCCATTTTTGGCAATTAAAATTACTGGATGACAGGTGTGCAAAGCAAAATAAACCAACCGCACACAAACAACTCCGTAAAAAGTCTGAATGATTGTTATTTAATTATTCACTTATTTACCACCAACAGAGCGCTGAAGGACAACTGTGCTACTAAGAACCAGACCTGCACTGGGGAGGAGGGCAGAGCTGCATCCAAGGTTTACTCCAGGAGGCACTGTGCATCAGTTCAGTGCAGAGGGTGCAGGGACTGCAATTATAGCCAACTCCTGTGTAGAGGGAAGCTGGAGACAAAGGGGAGAGAAGGCTTCTTGCGCCATCTCTCCCCATTGTGCACCCATGCTGGGGTAACTACAATCTAGCCCTAAGTGCTTGACAGACAGGTTGGGGAACTGAGGGCTTGATTCTCTTCTCATTTACATTGGTGTAAATCTGGAATAACTCCACTGACTTCAATGCTGTTACTCCAGATTTACACTGGTGAAACTGAAAGGAGAATCTGCTCCAAGGTCTCTGCCCCAAAGAGTTTACAATCGAAAAAGACCATCTATAAAGCAAGAAGATGATAGTGGGGTGGAAAGGACAACACTCTGAATGTTTTGCAGGTGTAATTTGCTCTACCATTTGGTTGTGTGTTTGTGTGTGTGTGTGTGTGTGTGTGTATTTTGTCAACATTTCTGAATGGATTGGTTTTACAAGGCCTATTAGAAAACATATGTTGTAAGGCTTGATCCTGCAAGTTGCTGAGCACTCTGGCCCAGATCTAGCAAGATACTTAAGCCTGTGGCTAACTTTAAACAAGTAAATAATCCCCTCAGCTCCACTGGGACTACTCACATGCTTAAAGATAGGCACAGCTTGTTTTGCTAGATTGTGGCCGGATAACTCAGCACCTTGCAGGACTGAGCCCATAAAGAGGAATGTAAGGAGGAAAGGCTAGACTTTGGGCAGATTGCACTGGATTAGAGTAGTATGCCGGAGGAGGCTTTGTGGAAAAATACAGTACAGTTTATCAAAACATATTCATTATTATTAATAATAATTGATGTATTATTTGTATTATAGGAGCCCCAAAAGAACCTATTCAGAACCAGGGCCCTACTATGCCATGCTCTACTGTGAAAAACAGAATAAAGGACAGAATCTGACCAAGTTTATAGACTAATTAAGAAAAGAATCAATAAGTGGGTAGAACAAGGTTATTTCTCTTTTACAGAGTAGCTGGCATGGCAAGCTATTTAACGCACTGTGATATGCCAGCTTAGTGCCCCATCTTTTTCATAAGGCACATTATAATTCAAATAGGGATACCTTGGGGGCAGCTGACATGTTAGGGTTCAGAATGTAATGCCAAGTGCATAATGAGAATGGGTCATCACAGGTAAGTGCTTTGTAATGATTCTTAGACTTGTTTATAGTCCTGTGCTCAATGCTTTGTTCCCTCAGACGAGGAGCACTGGGTATAATCTCGTTCCACCCTATTTTTCTCTGTTCTCACTACTTGTTGCTCCAGCCTTATATCTGGTTCAGCTGCTGAATGACTCGATTCCCAGCATCTACCACTCTCCACTGGTGGTGACAGAGCCCTCTGCCACTTTGCTCTCTCACTGTGAAAATGTCTCATCCCTAAACCCCACGCTCACTTATCTTCAGCCTTCACACAATGAAAAGGCATCTCTTGTCTTGCTTTTCCTGCCCACTCTGAGCTTTCACTCTGCACCTGGCCCTCTTCTAGCCTGGAGGATTTAACTGCCCTTTAGTGTTTCTACATGTTGTGACACATGATAGCTCATGTACAGCAGCCAAGCCTGTGCTATAGCAAAATAAACAATTGTCTTCAATGCTAATATAACATTAACTGCCTTCAGGAACAACCCTTATGTACATGAAGCTTATGCCAAAGATTCAGAAAATCACACACGTGGTTACTTCATCTCAGTTCTCTAAGTTCACTAAGGACTAGACTGTGGATTTACCCCTAGCTCTGAGTAAGAGGTAGCACACAGTTGCATTGCCCCCAGAGGAAGAGGAGGGACTGAATTATTATTCAAAGTCACACTCTGGTCCATGGTTCTTCCCAGGCTCTGTGAGGAAAAATAATCTACCCTGGCCCTTTGTCAGCATGGATTTCTTCCCCCTCCTTGCTGGCTCACTGTGCTGGTTGAAGCATTGGCATCCAAAGAGTCAAGACTCTGCCCACTCCCAACCCAACCTGCCCACCTACATGAGAGGTGGAGTAGTGACTTCAAGATCCTTCTCTCTCCTCCACACTGTGACTCATGATGCAGGTCGTCTGTACTGGGGAGTAAGGCAATGCATTGCCCTCTCCTGTGCAAGGAGTAGACTGAGTCACAGTCACTACAGATTTCAGAGTAGCAGCCGTGTTAGTCTGTATTCGCAAAAAGAAAAGGAGTAGTAGTGGCACCTTAGAGACTAACAAATGTATTTAAGCATAAGCTTTCGTGAGCTACAGCTCACTTCATTGGATGCATTCAGTGGAAAATACAGTGGGGAGATTTATATACACAGAGAACATGAAACAATGGGTGTTTATCATACACACTGTAAGGAGAGTGATCACTTAAGATGAGCTAATACCAGCAGGAGAGCCGAGGGGAGGGGGGGGAAGAAAACCTTTTGTAGTGTTAATCAAGGTGGGCCATTTCCAGCAGTTGACAAGAACGTCTGAGGAACGGGGTGGGGGGGGCGCTAAATGCAGTACCTTGCATAATGACAGGTTTCAGAGTCGCAGCCGTGTTAGTCTGTATTCGCAAAAAGAAAAAGAGTACTTGTGGCACCTTAGTGACTAACAAATGTATTTGAGCATAAGCTTAAAACCATCATAGGGCCTAATCACATCAGCCACACTATCAGAGGCTCGTTCACCTGCACATCTACCAATGTGATATATGCCATCATGTGCCAGCAATGCCCCTCTGCCATGTACATTGGTCAAACTGAACAGTCTCTACGTAAAAGAATAAATGGACACAAATCAGACGTCAAGAATTATAACATTCATAAACCAGTCGGAGAACACTTCAATCTCTCTGGTCACTCGATTACAGACCTAAAAATCGCAATATTACAACAAAAAGACTTCAAAAACAGATTCCAACGAGAGACTGCTGAATTGGAATTAATTTGCAAACTGGATACAATTAACTTTGGCTTGAATAGAGACTGGGAGTGGATGGGTCATTACACAAAGTAAAACTATTTCCCCATGTTTATCTCCCCCCCCCCCGTTCCTCAGATGTTCTTGTCAACTGCTGGAAATGGCCCACCTTGATTATCACTACAAAAGGTTCCCCCCCCCCCACTCCTCCAGCTCTCCTGCTGGTATTAGCTCATCTTAAGTGATCACTCTCCTTACAGTGTGTATGGTAACACCCATTGCTTCATGTTCTCTGTGTATATAAATCTCCCCACTGTATTTTCCACTGAATGCATCCAATGAAGTGAGCTGTAGCTCACGAAAGCTGATGCTCAAATAAATTTGTTAGTCTCTAAGGTGCCACAAGTACTCCTTTTCTAGACACTACAGAAAGAGGCAGACATTTTAGATTTGAGAAATAAATGCCATAGAATGGGGTTGAAAACAAACTCCCCAGAATTAATTTATAGTTAATACTTCTTGCAGGGAGCAGTGCCACTTTCTGTTGGTAGGCAGCATGCCCTGAGTGCTTGTGTGACACTAGATAGTCCTGCCTGGGAGAGATGAGTGTGACCTGCCAGCAAGCACTCCCAAGCAGGGCCAGCAAAGCCGCACATGTGGGCTTGCCAGAGCTCTGTCTGTCAAAGGCAGCCATTCCCTCTCCCTGCAGGGCAGCCAGCATGAAATGAATTAAGGCCCTAATTCCGCATGGCAGACCCCTGTACCCATTGCAGAATCTGACTGAAGTCAATGGGATGCAGCAGTCTGTATTAGCAGCTCATGTTGCAACATCAAAGCCTAACTTTAAATATGTGGCCAGTACAGCTGGTCCAAAATTTTCCACTGAAACATTTTTCAACAGAAAATGTTTTTTTGGATTAAAGAGAAATATCCATGAAAAAAAATTTGTTTGCATTAAAAATGTTCAGGGTTTCATCAAGAAATCAACCCCCCAAATTTTTCTGTTTAAAACAGATTTTGCTGGAGACCTGCTACATTTCAAAGAATCTTTGTAATTAGAACTATTTTTGTCAATATTTTTGCATGAAAAAAAATCTTTCCCCATCCAGCTCTAGAGACCAGCCTGGAGAGTGCAGAATAAAACAGAAAACACCCTGTGTTGTCTGGGGATGAGCCAAAAAGCTCAGAAACCACAAGAACCTTCCATTTCCCTGGGACCTTTATTCAAAGATGTACCCAAACCTGAACTGAGTATTTTTGGAAGGTTTAACATTTTTTTATTGATTTGTTTTAATTTTCACCAGCCTCCTAGATTTCCAAGTTCCAGCCAGAAGTGGGCATGTCAGATGTCAGAGAGAGGCTCTTGCCACAGTGACTCCAGCCCTGCCGGAAGAAGTGCAATAGATCTTTTCTTGTGAGATTTCCAGCCCACTTCCCAGGCATTTGGATCATTCTGGTACAATTTTGATAAGTTTCCAAACCAATGACAGGATTCTGACCTTCCCGTACTGCAGTGTGCAATGGAGTTGGGAAACACCAGGCACAAGCTACTCACATCACCTGGGCATAGCAGTGCCCCTAGAGCTGCTACTCAACCTCCCATGAAAATAGGCTAGGCAGGCTAGGGAATGGGCAGAGGCCTTGCCTCACTAGGACTGAGCCAACACAGAACGGGAAGTAATCATCTACTAGTATAGGAATAGATCAATAACAGATTATCCTCCCCTGGAGCAAGAGTGGGTCAAGGAGGGAATTGTGACTAAGAATTCCCTCCAGGGTCTGCTCCTGGAGTGGGGCAGCTCCGTGCCATCCCTTAACTAGGGCAAACAACAAATTTGCAAGCTAGCCCCAATTAATCCTCTATGCCTTTTAAGGTTCATCCCTGTGGACACTCTTCAGGGGAAGGGTTTTGACTTTCTCTGTGTTTACAAAGCATGTAGCATATTTTGGGCACTAGTGCAACCTAAGAACTAGATTGAGTCTGCCAGCCTTCCTTACCATGAGTAGTACCTTACTCTGCAACAGTCCCAGCGGAGTCACTTCTACACAGGAAACTTAATAGCATTATGTACTGTATTCCCTTTGTGGAGTCAGTGTTGTCAGAACTGCAGACTTTAACCAGATGTCTTGGTTACAGCCGTTGTGCTCAATTGAAGAATGCCGCTAGAAAAGAAGAGCATCATTCATTCTTGAAAAAATTAGTCTTATCTTGGACATCTTTTATTCCTTTAAGTGTTTTAAATGATGGCTTCCTTCCTTCATTGCTCTTTGATTCTGCAGATGTTGTCCCATCATGACAAGCTGGATAGTATTGCTAGAGAGGCAGCCTATTCTGGGTAGTTTGGTTTTATTTCCATGGGGCTCCTCCAACCACCAGGGTACTGTGTATTGTAAACTGCTCAGCATCTCAAAGACTACTTGCAGGATGTGACCTTAGTGTGTGTGTTTGTGTTTGTTTGTAAAATGAGGAATACAAATCAGAAGAAGCAACAGCGCAAGCTGGTTAGTCATGGGAAACCAGAGTCTTACATTTCAAAGAAAATTAGTAATCAGCCTGGTCATTTCAAAGGGGCTGCGGTTGGGGACTACAATGGGGTAACAGACTGAAAAACCGTGTATGAGAGAATGCAGAGCTCATGTGTTGAGTCAACCTAAATTCTGGTGCTAAACATCTGTATTAGGATTCAAGGGATTCACTGCTGAGAGGTGGGTAATTAGTTCTAACCAGGATATAAAGGGGGCTGCTGCAGCTGTTTGGGCTAAGGCAGATAGAAGATACTAAGTTAGAGGAGGTCTTGCAACAGCCAAACCCAGGAAGCAAGCTTACACTGAGGTCGGTGTTATGTTTTTACATTAACAAACAATCCAGACTCCAGGAAGGGGTTAGTTTGGATACGCACTCAGGTTCTGTGTGTTCTGTTGATGACAAGGTCCAAGCCTTAGCCCATTCAGAAGTCCAAGCCTCTAAAACTAATTACCAAGCTCAAAACTGTATGCATACATTATCCAAACCTGAAAGCCATTTCTGCCTCCCAACCCGGTCTTGGGATGTACCTCTTAGCATATGCGCAATGCACCTCGGGTGGCATGTGACCAGGATTCATCACTGAATTTGGTCCTCTGGTTGGATCATTAGCTTCCCTGGCATGGGCTGGGTACTGACGGGGAGTGTAATGTGAATGCTGATCCATGCCCCCTAGGATGTACATAGCTGAGCCAGACCACCGAATTCAGCCCAAAGTTAGAAGTGACATACATTGGGCCAGGTTCTCCATTGCCCTCCACCTTGTGTAGTCTGTACATCAGTGCAAAATGGATGCAACACACTTCCAAATCATGGTGGAAGCTTTCTACACCCACTTTGCACAGCTGTAAATGGCTGTACAAGGTGAAGGGCAATGATGAATCGGGTTCACTATTGTCCATATTCACAAAGATAAATATGCTCACATTTTGGGTCATCACCATGAATCATTGTACTAGGTGCGTGAAAAGCAATAGCTAATGTCAGGTATAATATTTCTTTCCCCTTTGTGTGCCTCAGCTTGTCATAACTCCACTGACTTTTGCAGATTTGCCTCAGGAATAAATTTGGCCAGTGGCTTCTGGTGACAAGGAATTTTGCATGCTATGACATGCCAGGCTATTTGAAATTGTCTTGTGCTGCATTCCCTTCACACCTTGTGAACTAATCTCTGGGAAGATCACTTATTCTGCAATCCCTCTTTACTTTGAAGCATAATGGAGGGCATCTCTTATAGTCTTTTCTTCCCTGCTTGATAGATTGTCAGAATAAAAACACAAACATGATCATAAATCAATGAAAATATGTTTTTAAAAGATGCATCAAGAACAGATTATCATCTCAAAGTAGGTCATCATAAAATGAATAAGTTATTAATAAGTTCATAGTGCACTTGCATACCAATTACCCAGCCATCCACTTTGAAAGCATCATCTCTTTTTAATGTATGTATGGAAGACTTACATTACTTTGATGCAAACCGAGCTTCTGTCCACTTTTATAATTAAAAGGGATGCTAACTCTTTAAATTGAAAAAATTATTTGAGTAGAACAAAAAATATATGTAGAAAGAAAAAGCAATGAAACATAAACTCCTTTTTAATTTCAATCATAGCCCGAATTTTTCCCTTGAAGTGCAATAAAATGAATACATAAGTCAATACACAGATTCCATTC
The DNA here is from genome assembly GCF_965152275.1 of Natator depressus. Classification (NCBI taxonomy): domain Eukaryota; kingdom Metazoa; phylum Chordata; order Testudines; family Cheloniidae; genus Natator; species Natator depressus. The sequence goes on along the minus strand of NC_134238.1, from coordinate 42,603,818 downwards.
TCAGAAGTTGCATGGCTTTTGTGTTGTATCAGGTGCTATATGGACTGCTGTGGAAAATGTGGTTTCTTGGTTTATTTTCTAAGCTGATTCAAGGAGTAAGTAAAACCTGGATAACTTCACAGGATATACTTGCAGTTTTTAATATTTGGGGGAAGGGTTCTCTAGAACTGGGTGCGAGGGAGGTGTTTTTTGTGTTGCAAAACCAAATCCCAAACCAGCTCAGACTCAACTGTATTAAATCAGAACCCTCTAAGTTTGAAGGAAGAGAACCAGGGTTCAGATGAATGCTTCTGATTTTAGCCCATCTCGATTTCAGCTAGAAATAGGCAAAGTCAGGAATTATTTGATTTTGCAACACCTCATTGGTAAGTTTTTATTTTGCAGACCCACAACCGGGGTGGTTTGGATGTGGGTCATGTTTTATTCAAACCACCCATGTTGGCTGGAGGATAACTGGCTCCAGTTTGGGCTTTTTTTCACACGCGCACGTACACGCACACACACTGATTCCCCTTTGCAGGTCCTTCTCCTCTAGAATCTACAGCTCTTAAAAGAAACGGCTGTATTGTTGGAAAACCAGGGAATCAGGTTTGCTTACTGGAAGTGGTCTAGTTAAAGCAGAAGGGGAAAAATATGTCTGATATAGTTTATCTTTTTGAACCAGTAGTGAAACAACTGCTAGGCATATACAACATACTTGACTCCTTGGATCAACAAGGGAACCCTGCCAAATGTCAGATTATATATTCCACAGCTGAAGTGTTTGCATAACTTTTCAGTGGCTACCATTTAAAGAAAGAAAACCACTGATTGACCTTTTTTAATACACTCCCTTAACTTGACATGTTCATAGTGTACTGCCAGCAATCATTTTGTACTTGGAAGGCAAATCTAAAGACTAATATCTCTGTGGCCCTTGTGCCAGTTAGCAAGTAGGATCTAGCATGTTCATATTTTGCACAATCTTGGCATTTCATCACATGAACTTCACCTAGTTTGCAGTCACTCACAACTCTGTCTCATTTAACCCTGCTAATGTAAAGTCTGTCTCCAGGATTTGCAGTCTAAGGTAGGCTGTACTTGTTGAAGTGTTAACCGTGTGTTATCAATGATGACATCTATATACTGTTCATTAGGCGCTTTTGGTTGTCTGTCTAGTGATTCCAAAGTAATTGCCTGGCATTTCTTTTTGAAGAAATAAAAAGAAGAATGTAATAATCCAACCTTGTCATTAGTTTTTCTATCGTTCATATCACTGCCTGGTTTTAATTATTGAAGTAGATTTCCTCTTCCAAGTGATGGTCATTCAACAGATGGAGCTCTTACCAGTCAGTCATTATTGAACCAATGCCCCAATATGTGGACACTGCTATTGGAGTTTTTGTCTTCAGGAAGAAATATAAAACTGACCACTTGTGGCTATTAGAGGTCTGATGGTGCTTTTCACAAAGGGCTAACCCTCATTAACTTAGTCAAATTAGAATTTGGCCAGTTCCATTGCAGTGGATTATTACTATGAAAGCACTAATTGCATGGTTCCACAGTCAAGGTTGAGTTGAGTTTCGCACTTAAAAGCAGGGATTCCAACTTCCGTTATGAACCAAAACTACAGTATATCTGCCCTAAAATACAGAATTTATTTGTTTAGTGAAGAACAAATTTGCTGAAAATTTACAAGTAAAATCATTAATGAAATTATGAATTAAAATTAATTTTAAAGTGAAGCCATTAAGAAATTTAGCACCATGTGTTAGACTGGTTTTTTTGGTTTGTTTGGTTTTTTTGTCCTCGATGATTTTAATAATAGGATAATGCAGGCCCTTCAGACTTGTTGTATATTTAAAACTGTGCTGAAATCTTGTGCACTGGCTCCATCTAAAGAATTTTTTAAGATGCGGGGGGGGGGGCATTATTTTCCATAACTAGAAATCTATTCTTGAACCAAGGCCTGAAAAATTGCCCTTTTTCAAAATGGCAACCACTTCCCATTGTTCTCAATGGGAATGCAGCCAAGCTGAAGCTCAGAGAAGAAGATGGTCACTTATGCAAAAGGTGGATATAACAAACAGTAAAAGGCAGTGTGGAAGGAGAAGGAGTGGAACACAAATAGTGGATATGCTATGCTTCATATTGTGTAGTTTTGTGTGGTTAAAGTGTTGCCACATTCTAGGCCAGAGTTATATGCATTTCAGCTCATTCCTGTATATGGATTATATAAAACTTTTTGGGGTTCTTCAGAATGGAATATCAGATACTACCTAACTATCTCCATCCTCAGTAACCCACAGTTCATTCTGTATGGCCAATTATCATCTTAAAGTTAAGTCAAGGTACAGTATATTGCTACATTTTCTTTGTCCTGCCTGTTCAAGGCTGTGAACTGAAAACCATTTTCTCCTCTCACATGCAAGACTACAGGTTTCTTAATACAAACACAACACGTATGAGGTATTTCCTCTACAGAAATAATGATTAAATAATGATTTAGGCTCAAAACACTCAGATAATTTGGATAAGCATCCAAAATGTGGGATCCTTTTCTGAGGCAAGCTTGGACCATTCTGGAGTTCACCCATTACTAACCCCTATAAGATCAATTCTCAGCTATGCCCAAGAAGCACTGGGAAGGAGGAGTGCTGCAAAAGAGCTAGCTGTAGCTCCCCAATCCTGTGGCTGGTTCTGTACTAATTGGCTGTGGCTCCAAAGGCGTGGTACACCAGGTTAATCGGAGTACAGCCACACTCCAGCCACATCTCTGGTCAAGTTACCAACATGCACCCCCTATGCCAGTGGTCCAGAGCCATCTATGCTGACTCTGTACTACCCATGGAGTCCCCCAGCTGGTCAGTTATGCTGGCTTTCCAGCTGCTTTCCCTCACCTGATAATAGCCCAGGAGTCCTATATCTATGTATTTTTATAGGTTTAAATCTTGAAGGGGCAGCTGTAACCACTTGAAGCACAAACACAGCATTTTCATTCGTAGTGGGGCAGATAGCAGAGAGCCCATGTACTTGTCACCACCCTTTGCATAGCGGAGGAAATCTCTAAGCCATGAGTTAGATTCCGTATCCCTTGCAGTGCGGTCCTAGTCGCAGGCTGCATCTAAGGCTTCAGAAACTCCACTGCACATGTTGGATTAGGATTGAGAAGCCACATTGTGCTTCAAAGCAATTTCCTCCAACCAAAGCCATTTTTTTTCCTTTGCTCCTTTTATCAGGATATGTGGTATTACAATGGAAATGGTTCAATGATTTAACCGCCCTTTGAATGTGTCTAACAGCCCACCACCAGCTAAGAAATGTAGCAGAAATCAAGGGACTGGATCAGAGTCTATAACGATGGGAACTTCAGGGAGAGAGCTCAGAGAAAGACCTACGTGGCTCCAGATGCCAGTTAAATATAATGTTAAAAAGAAAAAAAAAGTATTCTAAATATAGGGGATTACATAGCCTAGCTGAAAATACCATCTCCATCTTTACCCATTAGTTATGGTCTCCATCACATGCATAGCAGAGCTAGTAGTAATGAGGATATAAAAAGCTGTGGTTAATGTGCAAAAATATATCCGATGTTTTCAGTCAGGTCATGTGACATCCTCTGTCCCTAAATATATACCTTTTACACAGACACACATACATAACAGTTAGATGGAGATATTTCTTAAGATGCTCCCTTTTCACATTGAACACACAGCTCTGAGAGTATTATTAAAATATTTGGTTAGCTCTCATAAAGTGAGAGTTGCTACTGGCATGGCGTTCATTGGCAAAATTTGGTTTCTGTTGTTAAAAAATCTTTCACTTGCTGCATAGAATTAAATAATCTCTCTCTTCCTTTTGAAAGGAAGGGCGATAAAGAGAAGGACACATGGGGACTAATAAGGACCGTGGCCAATTTCAGGCTTTGAAACATACATGAGAAAACCCACTGGCAAGACCAGAACTGTGAGTACAATTGTTTTGTCCAGGTTCTGGACTCTGCAGGCCCCAGGCAGATTCTCCACAGCTCCTAGGGTCCATTGGAGATGCTTTGGGCTAGGCAATTTGGTAACATTTTCAAAAGCACCTAAGTGACTTAGAAGCATAAGCCCTACTTTCAAAAATGACCTGAGTTCCTAGGGGGCAGATTTTCAAAATTATTTAGGTGGATAAAGCTGCAGATAGATTCCTACTGAGATTTACAAAAGCCTAGGCAGATTAGGCAACAACTCCCCTTGATTTTAGTATTTATTCAGCTGTATACAGACTATAATAAAAGAACTCACATCCAAAGCTCTGGGTGCCCTTGACAATTTTTTTTAATTCACTAAAATAAACAGACTCATCAGTTCCCTCAGATCAGCTCAAATACACAGCAACAACATAATACAATTGAAATTAACCGACCCTGCACGCACCCCTCTGCCCCCCAACACCCATCTCCTTGCAGGCCAGGGATAAAAGGTGTGCCTTGCAGCTCACTATGAAGGCTGACAGACTCAGCCTGTTATGGGCACATCTGCAGGCAGTCATAACACAGTGCAAAATTATGCTCATTTGAAAGGCAAAGGCAAAAGCAAAGAGGTCTAGATTTGTGCCCCAAGTCCAAAAAGGTATTGAATAAAAAAGCAGGTAAGGAAATATTTGGAATAATTAAATATATACAGCTCAACAAATCTGGATATACGCACAGAGTCTTGAGGGAATTAGCTGATGAACTACCTGACCCACTGGCAGCCATTTGGAAAAAAATAAGGTTTGCATCCATTCTTGATTTCCCCACATTCTGAAACTCCTGGGCAGATTCTGCCATCCTCACTCAGATTGAGTCATATATCATGCTAAATATAGTCCCACTGAAAAACAAGTGTGTCATAAAATCAGGCCTTTATTTCTCTAAGTTCAGCTTGGTGGGGAATTTACAGCATGGATTGGCTGGGGAAGACTACATTGTTTTCCTACCTCATGATGGTTTTAGATGTTTGCATTGCGTTAGTGCTTTAGTTTTGTTTTTCTGGATACTGTGGTTACATGAGTAAATGAGCTGACTGGGAGATGATGATTTATACTCTATGGGTCCAGTTTTGGCCACTAGTGCGGTGCTCTGCCAATCCTTGGTGTTCAATGTCTTTCGGCTACTGCTTTATTGCTGCCTTTTCTCTTTGTAATATATGAAAGTGAACAAATTGTTTGTTCTTTCTCCACCTCTTCTTGTGCGGCCCTACTGCTCCTGCCCATCATAGCTCCAAATTTATCACTATTCATTCCATATTAAATGCACCCAATGGTTCCCAAACTCTGAATAGTAGCCCTCTGGAATCTGAACATCGTTTAACTCTGACTTCTGAGGTATTGGCACAACCCTAGTTTTGCTGCTACCACCCACTAACCAGGGCAATGACTGCCACTTGTTAACATTCCCACTCACATTGAGAAACCCGTGCCAGCCTCCCTGGCAAAAAGGAGCAGGAACAGCTGTTGCTGGAAGAAAGGGAGCTCCAGAGTAGCAGGTCCCTGCACCATCCTCCCTAGCAAATGGGAAAAGAGCAGCTGGCACTGGGGAAAGAGTAGTACGACTGTGGCATCTGTACCACTCTGCCCAGACCCTTCACGGACACTGGAAGAGAGGAGCAGTTGATGCCAGAAGAAGAGGAGCCAGCAGCATCTCAAACCAGTCTCCCCAGTCCTTCGATGGGGACAAAGGGAGAGGGCAAGCCAGCTCAAACGTCAAAGCATTTGACGTATGTTTGAGGGAGGACATATGCGACATATACTCTGTAGCAAAATAAATGTACTTTTCTCTCCTCCCCTCAATGTGCAGGCCATCTGTGCATGTGCTGGAACACCCTTTAGCATGAATGAGAGCCGCGTGCCAAAATCACATGCCTCCTCTTCCAGATGAGAATGCACAGTGCCACAGACGGTAGCATGCTTGCGAGATGCTGCTTTTCCAGCACTGCCAATAAGGGAAAGGACAGCGGAAAGTGTTGTTTTTTAAAAATATAACTGCTGTAACTCATAGTCAGGACAGACAGAAAAGGCCACTCAAGCCATCCAACCTGACCCCCGTCACTTTGCAAGTCTACTTGCTGCCTTGTTCACACTAGTATCTAGTTTAATGTACATTTGAACACGTCTCGTGAGAGTCCCTCGACCCTCTTCTTTGGCAGCCTGTTCTAATGCTATATTGTTCTGTTGAGATATTTTCTTGATGGCTAAAGCTTAACTGTTTCCTTCCTTCTCTCTGCTCCTCCATCTTGTGTTAATGTGAAAGTTCCCCTTTTCCTAAGTTCTCCGTTTCACTGAGTGTATTTATAAGTGGTGATTATGTTCCCACTGAATATTCTCTATTACAGACTCTGTAAACTGAGCACTCCCAGTCCTTCTTTGTTATGTCATATCTGTTTATATCATTTGTGTTGCTGTTTCAACTATATTTTTCCCTGTCATTCTTAAATTGGAGCATGTCACACTCTATTCCACATACTGTATTATAGAGCAGGCCAACACAGCATGGTATTTTCGGCACAACATCACACACAGAGAGTAGCACCGAGCATACTGAAGGATCCCAAGACACTTCCCATGTAAGAGTCCTTTTACTCACCTCTGAAATACAGCCAATTCTGTGATGGAAGGCAGAAGTCAGGCGCACGTCCAGTGCACAGCATGGTGCATCAGAGTGGGGAGAATCGTAGAATCATACAATATTAGGGTTGGAAGAGACCTCAGGAGGTCATCTAGTCCAACCCCCTGCTCAAAGCAGGACCAACCCCAACTAAATCATCCCAGCCAGGGCTTTGTCAAGCCAGGCCTTAAAATCTTCTAAGAATAGAGATTCCACCACCTCCCTAGGTAACCCATTCCAGTGCTTCACCATCCTCCTAGTGAAATAGTGTTTCCTAATATCCAACCTAGACCTCCCCCACTGCAACTTAAGACCATTGCTTCTTGTTCTGCCATCTGCCACCACTGAGAACAGCCTAGCTCCATCCTCTTTGGAACCCCCCTTCAGGTAGTTGAAGGCTGCTATCAAATCCCCCCTCACTCTTCTGCAGACTAAATAACCTCAGTTCCCTCAGCCTGTCCTCGTAAGTCATGTACCATAGTCGCCTAATCATTTTCGTTGCTCTCCACTGGACACACTCCAATTTTTCCACATCCCTTCTCTAGTGGGTGGACCAAAACTGGACGCAATAATCCAGGTGTGGCCTCCCCAGTGGCAAATAGAGGGGAATAATCACTTCCTTCGATCTGCTGCCAATGCTCCTACTAATACAGCCCAATATGCCGTTGGCCTTCTTGGCAACAAGGGCACACTGCTGACTCATATCCAGCTTCTTGTCCACTGTAATTCCCATGTCCTTTTCTGCAGAACTGCTGCTTAGCCAGTTGGTCCCCAGCCTGTAGCAGTGCATGGGAATCTTCCGTCCTAAGTGCAGGTCTCTGCACTTGTCCTTGTTGAACTTCATCAGATTTTTTTTTGGCCCAATCCCCCAATTTGTCTAGGTCACTCTGGACCCTATCCCTACCCTCCAACTTATCTACCTCTCCCCCCAGTTTAGTGTCATCTGAGAACTTGCTGAGGGTGCAATTAATCCCATCATCCAGATCATTGATAAAGAGGTTGAACAAAACCAGCCCCAGGATCGACCCCTGAGGCACTCTTCTTGATACCAGCTGCCAACTAGTCATCAAGCCGTTGATCACAAGGACAACTGTTCTCAAGGGAAATGCCATGGGTACTGTAATGGCCATGAAAAGTGGACAGGGCGTCAGTTTTGAGGTCTCAGTGGAAGACCCACAGGCAGCAGACTGTGGAATCATTTGTTGTTATCATCATTCATAGCTTACATGGCAAGCATCACAAAATGAGGCTCTGTTTTAGTAGCAAAGCTATGATTGCTCTGCTCTGCTTCACCGGGCCCTGAATGAAAGAGCTTTGTTATTGCTAATCTCAGGGAGCATGGCATGGAATGTGCAGAACTCTGTCCTGTGGTGACACAAGCGTTTTTCTTTTGACCAGCCAGTAGGGACAGTTTTCAGCAATGTGGATAACTGGGAATCTTATTTAGTTCTAGCTACTTTTAGTTCTGTCTTTTTTCTTGTCTGACGCAGGCCCACTGGCATGTCTTAACTGGTCTTGTGTCTCAAATGACTTCTCCATATTGTCAAGCCCTGCAGAAACAATCTGCTTCAGCTGTCACTGACTGGTATATCCTTTCCTGTTCTGTGGTTCTCCACAGTATAATACTTTTTCAGGCACACTGAGTGAGCACTCACAGGGAGAGAGGGAGGGGTTAAGGAGGCTCAGTTGTTCTGCAACACCTGGCATCATTTAGACAGCCTTAGGCGGCCTGTCTAAGTTAAAGCAACCTGTCCCTGGCTGCCCGTGGACTGCAGCCTAGCCAAGAATCTCCCTGACACATTCCTCCTGGCTTCACCCCGCCCCCATAACAGCACTTGCTGGATCCTCAGAAGACAGGTTTAGGGTTATCTTTCTCAATTTCTGCACTGGGGAATTGTCCAGTAGCTTGATCCAGGTGTTTTAGAGCCCTCTATACTTCTCTGTCCTTCTACTGGGTGTAAAGGGACCAGAGGGAGGATCACACATCATTTTTTAGAGTGGTAGCCGTGTTAGACTGTATCAGCAAAAAGAATAAGGAGGAAAGTTTCAGAGGTGAGTGACCACAAATAAGAAGATATATATACACAGAGAACATGAAAAAATGGGTGTTGCCATACCAACTCTAACGAGACTAATCAATTAAGGGGGCTATTATCAGCAGGAGAAAAAAAACTTTTGTAGTGATAATCAGGATGGCCCATTTCAAACAGTTGACAAGAAGGTGTGAGGAACAGTAGGGGGAAAAATTAGCATGGGGAAATAGTTTTTATTTTGTGTAATGACCCATCCACTCCCAGTCTTTATTCAAGCTTAATTTAATGGTGTCCAGTTTGCAAATTAATTCCAGTTTTGAAGTTTTTTTCTTGAAGAATTGCCACTTTTAGGTTTGTAATCAAGTGACCAGAGAGATTTAAGTGTTGTCCGACTGGTTTTTGAATGTTATAATTCTTGACATCTGATTTGTGTCCATTTATTCTTTTGTGTAGAGACTGTCCCGTTTGGCCAATGTACATGGCAGAGGGGCCCTAAAACTGGCAATTCTTCAAAAAAAAAAAAACCTTCAGAAACAGACTCCAACAAGAAACTGCAGAATTGGGATTAATTTGCAAACTGGACACCATTAAATTAGGCTTGAATAAAGACTGGGAGTGGATGGGTCATTACACAAAGTAAAAACTATTTCCCCATACTAATTTTTTCCCTACTGTTACTCACACCTTCTTGTCAACTGTTTGAAATGGGCCATCCTGATTATCACTACAAAAGTTTTTTTTTCCTGCTGATAATAGCCCTCCTTAATTGATTAGTCACGTTACAGTTGGTATGGTAACACCCATTTTTTCACGTTCTCTGTGTATATCCATCTTCCAACTGTATTTTCCACTGCATGCATCCGATGAAGTGGGTTTTAGCCCACAAAAGCTTATGCCCAAATAAATTTGTTAGTCACTAAAGTGCCACAAGTACTCCTCGTTCTTTTTACATCATTTTTTGTAGTCTCAGTGGTGCTGATGCAAAGGTTTTTTCATGATTGCCTCCATAGCCTTATTTGTGGTCACTCACCTCTGAAACTTTCCTCCTCTACACATGTTGATTTAGTTGGGGATTGGTCCTGCTTTGAGCAGGGGGTTGGACTAGATGCCCTTCTGAGGTCCCTTCCAACCCTGATATTCTATGATTCTATGTTGATGGAGGGAACTGCTCACAACAGAACACAAGTGATTGCATCTCTTTTCTGATCTGTGCATAGCTTACCGTGTTTCTAAGGATGTGAGACCCTTGGATGCATAAATCTCTGGCTCCTTTTCTTGCAGTGACACAGCTCCACGTCCTTACTTGGATATATTGGCCTGAAATGTTACCTCTTTACATATATCATGCTTGGCAAATGTTCTTGCACAGGCAATTAGCTAGTGCACACTGGTGAACGCTGAGCCTCACTGGGCATCCCATTGAACTTCTTTGTGTTCCTTTAGGAGATCTCTTAGTAATGCCACCATTTCTGCAAGGTGTGGTATAAATGTAGGAAGGTAAATCATCATCCCAAGTATCTTTTGCAGCTCAGCACAATTCCCCAGTTTTATAAATCATTGATACTTTTGAAGGAATAAATTTGATATCCCAGATCTGTCAGCTTTTCCTGCACTTTCGGTGAATTAATCCCAAATGCTACCTTGTTTCAAATCATTTCATCCATCTCAGAAAAATGCAGTCATTTAAAATCTGCTATGAACCATAACAGAGTTAATATTCTGTATGCCATGTTCTTTGGCTATTTGGTGTCTTTTGCCCATATCTACTCAGTATTGGCTGTTATGTGCACTAATTTTTTGCTCAGAAAAGATGTCAAGCTAATTGGCCAGTAATTAACTGGGTTTTCTTTATTCTCTTTCTCAAAGCTAAACATCATCACAGAACTGAAAGAATACTTGAAAAAAAGTTCTGAGAATCTTTGCTCAAATAAAATTGAATTTGTTTCAGCTGCGTTCATGCCTCTTTTGAGTCTGCTTCCCAAGAATATTCTAGCAAATACTGGTAGCACATCACTGCAAAGAAGTGAATTTTAAGTAAATATTACAGAATATTCATTAAAAATGAATTTTGACCTCATAAATGTGTCTGTTCACACCAGAAAGCTAGTTTCAGGACTAATGCACATCCAGTCAGAGAATAGAAACTCTAGTCTGTATAATCAATGGGTCCAGTTAACAATTAGTAATACACATCAAATTTCAAATGTTTGCAACAAACTGTTCACAGTCTTCAGGTCAAGAATTATTTGGAGGATTTATTCTTTTGAATTTTGAATAACAAATAAATTCAAGAAAATCAGAAGCTGTTCCCAGGCAATTAGTACCCAGGAAACACAGCTAAATTTATTGAATAAATTATTGGCAGCACTTTATTTGTTAAGATCCACATAATCGTGTCCTTTGAGAAGCATGTAGGAAGCATAAATATCTCCTGCTGACCATAACCACCTTGGCTTAGTGTCTCTGCTAATCAGCACCAGGGGAGATGTCTGTTGCCTCATAAACATTCTCCTGCAGTGAATTTATCATTTAAAAAAACCAGAAATTCTCCATATGCTGAGAAAGGATTATTGCTGCCATCCAGCTGCTTCCTCATCTCTTTTCTCAGAAGGACAATAAATGTATTTACCCTTAAAAAGCCCAGAAGACAAGGGCATGTCGAGTTTTTCATGTGACTACAGAGTGGATTGGAGTATTGGTATGTAATTTCATAGAGAATAAAATAAGCATTCATAACAAAATGTGGGGATAATGGGTAGATAGTCCCAGCACTCTCTCATATAATCACGTTGGTGAATCAGCAATTAAGTGATTGAGGGCCCTAGCATTTATGTCATGCTTTTCATTTTGAAAGTGCTTGCACTGGGCCAGATTCACCGCAGAGTCTGTGCTAATGGGAGCCAGGTCAGATCCTGGCACAGGGCCCACAGCAGTGATAAGTCTACAGATGCAATGGCATGACGTTCACACAGATTTCCTGCCACTACAGGTTCCACCAGGCTCAACACAGGCCCCCAAAAGTAGGGTTGCCAGGTGTTCACTTTTCAACCAGAATGTCTGGCCGAAAAGGGACCCTGGCAGCTCTGGTCAGCTACTAAAAGTCTGGTTGACCGTATTAGCCTGGGGCTGGGCTGCACGAAGTGGACAGCACATGTTGGGGAGGGGGCATTGTTAGGGCAACTGGGGAGTGTGATGATTCATTGTATTCCGCCTGCAGCCTCCATTGGCTCGGTTTCTTGGTAGCCCCTGGTGGCAATTAAAGTTCCCACTGCTGATGAAACCCCAAAGTGAATCTTGGTGAGCAAGTTTGGTGCAGTGGTGCGCTGAAGAGGGATCAAGCGGGCTCCTTGGAAACTCTTATTAAAATTCCATCAGAAGACTGAAGGGAGGTTGAGGGGGATTTTTCTGCTCTCAAAGGGTATGTCTACACTACGAAATTAGGTCGATTTTATAGAAGTCAATTTTTAGAAACCGATTTTATACAGTCAATACCCATACCACAGCAAGCATGGAGCCCGCTCAGCTCACTATCACCGTACATCTCCTGGGTGCTGCTGGCAGATGCAGTACTGCATTGCTACACAGCAGCAGCTCCTTGCCTTTGCGGCAGATGGTGCAGTAGGACTGATAGCTGTCATACATCTCCTGGGTGCTCCTGGCAGACCTCGGTGAGGTTGATGAGAGGCGCCTGGACAGACATGGCTATTTGCCTCTTAGAGCACCGAATGGGAGCCAGAGACTCCAGGTCATTCTCTTCTTTAAGTTTCATCTCATGGAGATTCAGTCCTGCCTGGAATATCATGTGAGCTGGAGGTTTCTGCCTCAGGCTGCTCTCCCAGCCGGCAGCACCACACAGTCGCACCTTCCCCAGCCTACCCTTTGCTCCCATGGCTCATGAAGCCTGGACAGTGGTAAGGAGCAGTTCAACTATAGGCTGAGCAAGTGCACAATGGTGGTAGAATGTGCCTTTGGACGTTTAAAAGCTCGCTGGTGCTGTTTGCTGACTAGGTCAGACCTCAGCGCAACCAACATTCCCATTGTTATTGCTGCTTGCTGTGTGCTCCATAATATCTGTGAGAGTAAGGGGGAGATGTTTATGGCAGGGTGGGAGATTGAGGCAAATCGCCTGGCATCCGATTTTGATCAGCCAGACACCAGGAAGATTGGAAGAGCACAGCAAGGTGCGCTGCGCATCAGAGAGGCTTTGAAAACCAGTTTCATGACTGGCCAGGCTTCGGTGTGACAGTTGTGTGTTTTTCTCCTTTATGCAAACCTGCCCCCTTTGTTGATTTTAGTTCCCTGTAAGCCAACCACCCTCCCCTCTTCGAAACAAAGTTACTATTGTTTTGAAACCATGCATTCTTTGTTTATTAATGAAAAAAAATGAGATAACGGACAAGGTAGCCCAGGTTTGGTGGGGGAGGAGGGAAGGACAAGGCCACATTGCTTATTGTAGCCACACTAAAAATCAAACTGTTTGAATGACAGCCTTCCGTTGCTTGGGCCATCCTCTGGAGTGGAGTGGCTGGGTGCCTGGAGCCTCCCCGCCGTGTTCTTAGGATTCTGGGTGAGGAGGCTATGGAAAATGGGGAGGAGGGTAGGCGGTTATACAGTGGATGCAGCGGGGGTCTGTGCTTTTGTTGGCTTTTCTGCAGCTCCAACAGATGCTTCATCGTGTCCATTTGCTCCCCCAACAGACGCTTCATCATGTCTGTTTGCTTCCCAATTAGCCTCAGCATCGCGTCCTGCCTCCACTCTTCACACTCACTTAATTCTTTCCTGGCCTCTGCCATTGAATGCCTACATGCATTAAGCTGTGCCCTATCAATGCGGGAGAACTGCATGAGCTCGGAAAACATGTCATCGCGAGTGTGTTTTTTTCGCCTTCTAATCTGCGGTAACCTTAAGGACGGAGATGACAGGAGGAGTGTAGAAACATTCTACGCTCTACAATTCTGGGGGGACTGCATGGTCACCTGTGTTGTTGAGTGCTGCTGAGTTCACCACGCTGACCAAACAGGAAATTAAATTCAGAAGTTCCCGGGGCTTTTCCTGTGTACCTGGCTAGTGCATCAGAGTTCAAAGTGCTGTCCAGAGCAGTCACAATGGAGCACTCTGGGATAGCTCCTGGAGGCCAATACCATCGATTTGTGTCCGCACTACCCCAAATTCAACCCAGCACGGTCGATTTTAGTGCTACTCCCCTCGTCGGGGAGGAGTACAGAAATCGATTTTAAGAGCCCTTTAGGTCGACGGAATGGGGTTGGTTGTGTGTACACAGTCATTTTTAAATCGACCTAAAGCAGCTAAATTCGACCTAACCCCATAGTGTAGACCAGGCCAAAGAGTTCACCCGCTACTCTTTGTGTGTGGGTAAGTCTTCCCTGATAGTGAGGATTTGGCCACAGCACTTAGTACTGCTGACAAATCCTACACACACGCGCACACACACTCAGAGGCAGCCCTGGTTATATATGGTTTATCACAGAATAAAGAGGAAATCAAATTTGAGGAGCACCCCTTTGTGAAAGCACTGGCAGCACTTTATTGTCCAGGAAAGTTTGCAACTTCTTGTGCCAGCCAGAAAGAATCTGTCCCATTGTGGTCTTGATCCCAAGGTCAGTAGGATTATGCACATGCTTAAAGTTAAGCATGTACTGAAATGCTCAGCACCATGCAGGAGTCCTAACTAATTGATCCTGTCAGTATTAAAGATAAGGTGATAGTAACAAGAACAGGGTCATTTTCATTTTCAAACCTCAAATGTAAACTTCTCAATCATCCTATCTATAAAGATAGTTACATGTTATTAAAGAAAGAAAAGACACACAGAGAGACAATATTCTGGCTCCCCATCCATAGGGGCACAAGGGAAGGGAAAGGCTGAGTTATCCTCGGGCTTGTACTCTCTGATGAGCGCAATGATCCTAGTCTCTTCATAGCCTGTGCCTTGTGCTTTGCCAGCTTGTGAAGTTAGCCCTGAACATTTGTGTGGGAGCAGATAAAAAAAAAGTCAAATAACAGGCTTCCCACTCTGACAGCCCCTTTGCAGAACTCTTCCTTCTGAATGCAATGAGAAGGACACCCATGGAGTTGTCATGTGGTGTATTTCCACCCTCTTCATGGCTGATTAATGGAAGTCACCATGTCTCTGTGCTCTCTGATACCAGGGTATCTGGGCAACAGGTGGCTTGTATTACATTCTTTTGAATTTTTAACATCATGTGTCCCAATTGCAGCTTAAACATCACAAAGTAATCTTTATGCTAGATACTAGAAGTGCATTTCATTTGCATAGCTCTGGTAGGATTAGAGAAGGCATTAGAATAATTAAGGTCAGAGGGGTCTGCCATTTACTAAATCCCTAAATTCATCTCTAGCTCCAATATTATGCAGTAATATTATGGGTGAAAGGGGTAACTGCTATCCAATATGTGTTTCTATCTATTCATAACACATAGATACACTGTATGCAGTGTAGTTGTAACCATGTCAGTCCCAGGATATTATAGAGACAAGGTGGGGGAAGTAATATCTAGAAAGGTCCCGTAAATGATCCCTTACAATATGTGTGAACCACTTGTGCTAAACAATCTGTTCCACCTTGAAATTTGCTGTGATGCTGGGAGTACCTTTCCCAGACCTGAAGAAGAGCGCTGTGTGGCTCGAAAGCTTGTCTCTCTCACGAGTAGAGGCCGGTCCAATTAAAGATATTACCTCCCCACATGGAAACACCGTTATTTGGACAATTCAAAATTGAATAGGGAGGATGCTTTGTATGCACAGTCATGCCAAATCAGCAACAGTGTGATGGGGGTATCCCCATGGATAAGTCTGCAGAAACAGCACATTGTGTGCCACAGAATTTAGTCATGCATAACTGTTCACTCGAATATGCTCACATTTTCAAATAATAAAAACACTGATGTTTTAAAAATTTGAGAGTTGGACAAAGTGCAGTCTTTTGGGGGTGGGGGAGCATACATCAGTTAGAATTGAAAGAAAGAATTTTTTAATTCCACAGCTTTTAATGTAAAAATGGCCATTTCACTGATTTTTTTTTTAAATAGAAAATGATTTCTTTTGGTCATAAGTGGCCCTGTATGTGTGTTTTATATATGACATATACATTCTTTGGAGTGTGCCAGTACATCTATATCCCAAAACCTTTGCCTAAAACACAATCTGAATCCAAAACAAACCATGCATTATATCATATTTTCACATCTCTGTGTTTTCTGGCTCAAAATGGAAAGGAAAGTTATGATATTTTGCATACGCAAGAGTTTCTACTTCTTCAAATAAGCAGCCAAATCTTAAATATGCATTCCAATAAAATAACTTTATTTTGGTTTATAAGATAAAATATTGAATGGCTATGCTGTTTAAATGGTAATAAATGTACAAGCAACATGTTGGAAAGGATTCCATTTTCCAATATTATATGTCCCTCTGGACTACAGTTTTAATGCAGCTATTATTTGTAATTAAATTTACATGCTTTTAAGACCAGTGAAGGTCTTAAGCCTATATAGGTGTGATGGGCATTCCCGAGGTGCAGTCTGGAACTGCAGTACAGCTGAGCCCTCTGTCTCACCAGCCTCGGCTCCCTCTCTCACTGTGATGCTGTGACAAGCTGCAGACCTCTTCCAGTCCTGCACTCACACAAACATTCACAGGCAAGGGACACACCCAGCTGAGTTACATGAATGCTTTTGCCAGCCACTCATGAATCAACAATAGAGAGGCTCCAGCCATAGCTCCCAGCCTAGGACTCCAGAACTGTACTATCTTGCCCTGGTCGAAAGCCTGACCAGTTTAAGTTTATTATCCAGTCCACCTCTCCCTCAATGAGGAAAGGACATACACAGGTTTTTTTAACTGTGCTAAGATTTTTTCATGCACTTCACTCAAACTACACTGTTTTTAGGTAAAATATAAAACAGATTTATTACTTGCAGCAAGATAGATTTGATGTGATTATAAGTAATAAGTGTACAGATCAAAGTAGATTACCTAAGAAATAAAGCAAAATCACAAACCAAGTTCTATAAACTAGACAGGATTTGAATCAAGCAGTATCTCACCAATCTTCCCTACACAGGCTGGGATTCCTCCTTTCTCGCCTGGGACCACCTCCCCACTTGAAGTCTTTGTCCTCTAGACGTGTTTTCAGGTGTGGGAGGAATGAGGCCAAGTGATGATGTCACTTCCCCCTTTTATGGTTTCTTCTAGCTTTCTGGAAAGATCCTTTGCTGTGAGGTGAGTCAAACAGCCTCCATTGTGTACGTGCTATCTCTGAGAGGTTTCCATTGTATAGTTCCTGGGGTAATCCTTGTGAGTGTGTGTATTCCCCTTAATGAGCCATCATCATTGTCTGGCTTCTTCACTGTTGTACCTGAAAAGTTGCTTGTGGGTGTTCCCAACCTCACAACATGTTTTAGTAACACATACATAGCAAACTTCATAAGTTCACATACAACGATAGCACATAAACATTAATATCCCATTGATTGTAACAGAGTAAGAGTTTTAACATGATACCTCACAAGGCATACTTTGTACAAAACACATCATAATTATATCACCAGGGTAAATATGGGGGTGGTAGGCTGTTGCCCCAGCCCAGCCCCTATTCACCAGCCCATGAAGCAGGGCCAGCGCAACCAGGGGAGCAATCTGCTCCAACCCACTGTCTAATGTAATGAGTAATGAGCAGGCCTGAGAGTCATTGCACTTCCTGATACCCAGTCTGTGCTGATGCTCCAATTCTCTGGCTTCTACACAACCTGAGACCAAGGAAACAGTACAATCTAAACAAGGAAACCATTGTATTGACATTTCCAGTTGGACATAGTGGATGGTCATCTATCCACTTGTTCTTGTTCTTACAACGGTTTCTTTCATGTTCACAAAAACTGTCAGAAACTGTTTCTGACGGACCCATTTTGGCATGCCCACACACAATAGGAATTATTCTGGGGAAGTTCTATGGCCTGTGTTATACAGGAGGTCAGACTAGATGATCACAATGGTCCCTTCTGGCCTTGGAATCTATGAATCTCTGAAACGGTGCACCTTATAACCAGAGTTGTACCAGTGCATTCTGGGATTCCTAATACAACTATGCCAAGGTGCCCAACACAGTTGTTGGGATCAGGGGTTTTGGAGTAATTTTCAAACACAATGCATTGCATCATGGAATGGGTTTAAGAGAAATGACTCAACAGTTGCAGCCACATGTCTGTGGTTCCCTGTCCACATTGAAGCATAACTATGCTTCATAGTCAGTTCAGACCCTGTTCCAAACATTGCCACCTCGTAGCATCACGAACTGTAAAAGGCTCAGCTGTTTTGTGTTGGCACAAAGTGATGTACAGGCATTGAAAAATCACAGTATTCCAAACGATAGTTTGTAGCAACACTTTCTCCATCTAGTGTAGACAAAGCCAAAGAGAGGTCTTTGTGGAAAAGTTTGTTTAAGAAAAAAAAAGAACTGAAGTATAAAGATATAGAAGAAAGGGAAAATGTCAGAAATGAAATCTGTTCACAAATACAAGTGGAAAGTAAAGAGACATAAGTTGCAAAGCTGAGAATTTCTAGATTCTTTTCTTAATTAAAGAGAGATCCATGTGACTTTTGGATTCCCAGCTTCACTAAAGATTAGCTTGAAAATCTGTTTTAGGTAAATAGCATCTGCTCCTACCATGGCCTAACAAAGTGCTGACTAGTTGGTAAATAGATTATCACTGTCTGATTTCTACACTAATAACTGATTCATTACTCAGGCTTCCCCGTGCATTGTAATTGTCAGTAATAACTGCTGATGTTCTTGCATGTCATTCTTTAGGTGCAAGTAATATTTATTTGTGGGCTGGGCTGGAAACACTGGATAACTATTTTGAATGCCCTATGGTCACTTTCCACCAATCTCAGTTTGTAAAGGCACTTCGTTTCAATGACTAAAACCATATTTTACAGGATGGTGTTTCTCTTTCTTCAAAATTAATATTAAATCCTGGTGTAAAACTTTAGAGAACTCCACCTCAGGGGGAGGGATAGCCCAGTGGTTTGAGCATTGGTCTGCTAAACCCAGGGTTGTGAGTTCAATCCTTGAGGGGGCCATTTAGGGATCAGGGGCAAAAAAAATTGGGGATTGCTCCTGCTTTAGGCAGGGGGTTGGACTAGATGACCTCCTGAGGGCCCTTCCAACCCTGATATTCTATGAACTCCTTACCAGTGGCAGATTAATGATTTTGCCGCCCTTAGGTCCTGAAATAATTGCTGCCCCCCATATGAACTTGTTTTCATTTTTTTACAAATTCATTTGAACTAAAATGAATCTAAATATCATTAAAATAATTGAACATTTACAAGTTTTATTATAAATAAAATTATTTTTATGCACGTTCAAGCGAGGGTCCGCTGTGTTAGTCCCATGTGAGAGCTCCCCTGTTTCTCTGAGAGTTCCATTCTTAACACAGCCACAGCATGTAACACCTTTTCCCTTTGTTCTCCAGCTCAGGACTTGCTCTGGTTCTCTACAGAGAGGTGGAGGGAAATCGTCCTTTTGGCTGTTGTTTGCTAAGTGTGAATGTCTTGGTCATTGGGGTTTCTATTGTCTCTTCCGGATCCTCCAATCAGATATGTCAGCTTTATTCAGCTTGGTTGGAAATGAACGTGCATCTGTATAGCGCGATTTCGCTTATAGCGCAGCACTGCACATGGATCCAAAACCCCGCGTTCAAGCGGAGGTCCCGTGTATATCAAATACTTTTATTTCTTTTATTGTATCAACATAATATAAAAAATAAATATGTGAGTAGTAAGTAATTACATTTGTTTTCGGGTACACCTTTGAGTGGCAAATTTATTAATTAATTCTGTATAATCCAGAGAAGTTGTTAGATCCTTTTCAATTGTCAGGAAAGAAAGGGAGTTTCCTTTTTCTTCACTGAGATTAGCCCTCAAATAGTTTTTCACCCTTTTTAATGCCGAAAATGATCGTTCCACTGAACAGTTTGTAGCAGGTGTGCAAACGAACATTCGGAAGGCAATATCAATCTTTGGATATACTGAATGAATGTTTAGATTTTGAAGAAGGCTGCAATATCTTAAAATTGACTTCTTTTCATTTTCAGGAATTTCGACACCTTCCAAATACGATTGAAAATGTAGACACTCATTCACAAATGATTCCTTTAAATCTCCTTGGTAGCATAGCTGTAATTTTTTAGTGTGAACTTCAGTGTGTCAATGTGGACACAAGAACAAATGGATATAAACTGGCCACCAGGAAGTTTAGACTTGAAATTAGATGAAGGTTTCTAACCATCAGAGGAGTGAAGTTTTGGAATAGCCTTCCAAGGGAAGCAGTGGGGGCAAAAGATCTATCTGGCTTTAAGATTAAACTTGATAAGATTATGGAGGAGATGGTATGATGGGATAACATGGTTTTGGTAATTAAATATTCATGGTAAATAGGCCCAATGGCCTATGATGGGATATTAGATGGGGTGGGATCTGAGTTACCCAGGAAAGAATTTTCTGTAGTATCTGGCTGGTGAATCTTGCCCATATGCTCAGGGTTTAGTTGATCGCCATATTTGGGGTCAGGAAGGAATTTTCCTCCAGGGCAGATTGGAAGAGGCCCTGGAGGTTTTTCGCCTTCCTCTGTAGCATGGGGCACGGGTCACTTGCTGGAGGATTCTCTGCTCCTTGAAGTCTTTAAAGCACAATTTGAGGACTTCAATAGCTCAGACATAGGTGAGAGGTTTTTCGCAGGAGTGGGTGGGTGAAATTCTGTGGCCTGCATTGTGCAGGAGGTCAGACTAGATGATCATAATGGTCCCTTCTGACCTTAGTATCTATGAATCTATATCTGTTGTTGAAGTATTGGTAATGTTAGAGAGAAACTGAAATCTGCCATAAATTTCTTGATACGCATTACTTCTGCGTTTTAATTCGGAGCACACAAGGTCTAGTATTGTTAAAAAGGTATCTACTTTAAATTTATCTCTACCACACATTTCCACTTCAACTTCGCGTATCTCATCAGATTGAAGTTCACGCTTTCTTTTTCGCCTTGTGTCAAATTCGTAGTCTTCAATTTCAGATTTTTCTTTGGCTGTCTCTTCGTACATATCAAACAAGTCCCATATAGAGTTAATGTATCCTATTAGTGAGTTGTAGAGTTCTACAACTGTCTCTATATCAATATAAACATTTTGCAGTTTTTGGCTAGTTATATTAAATCTTTCCAAGAGTGAGCTCTGTCAGGGTTCCTTCCCCACGCTGAACTCTAGGGTACAGATGTGGGGACCTGCATGAAAGACCCCCTAAGCTTATTTCTACCAGCTTAGGTTAAAACTTCCTCAAGGCACAAAGTCTTTGCCCTTGGATTAGGTAAATGCTGCCACCACCAAGTGATTTAACAAACAATGAAGGAAAGGACCACTTGGAGTTCCTATTTCCCCAAAATATTTCCCCAAGACCTTACACCCCCTTTCATGGGGAGGCTTGAGAATAAACAAGATGAGCACAAACCAGCCTTGGATTTTTAAGACCCAAAAAACCCAATCAGATTCTTAAAAAACAGAACTTTATTAAAAGAACAAAAAAAGATAAGAGAACAACTCTGTAAGATCAGAATGGAAGATAATCTTATAGGCAGTCAGATTCAAATCATAGAGAATCCCTCTAGGCAAAACCTTAAGTTACAAAAAGACACAAAAACAGGAATACACTTCCTCCAGCACAGCGAATTTCACAAGCCAAAACAAAGAAAACCTAATGCATTTTCTAGATAGATTACTCACTAACTTTACAGAGTTGGAGGGCTTGCACCCTTGATCTGTTTCCAGCAAAGGTATCACACAGAGAGACAAATGTCTTTTCCCCACCTCCAGAGTTGAAAATATCTTGTCCCCTCATTGGTCATTTTGGGTCAGGTGCCAGCCAGGTTACCTGAGCTTCTTAACCCTTTACAGGTAAAAGGACTTTGCCTCTGGCTAGGAGGGATTTTATAGCACTGATTACAGAAAGGTGGTTACCCTTCCCTTTATATTTATGACAAGCTCCAAAATACAGCCATAAAAGCTGCCTCAAGTCAATGGAGTTTTCGCTGCAGGCCTGCAGCTTCATTTCATGTAACAGGTTTCTCAGTAGCATCTTCCTTTATTGTATTTAAGGGTTTAATTATAGCATTCCAGTTTTCACTCAAATTATGACAAGCTTCCACTCGAGATGACCACAGAGTCTCAGAAAGTCTTTTTATTACTTTACTGCCTGGCGTCAAATTAGATAGTAAAATCTCCCACCCGTGAGTAGAGGCAGAAAAAAATAAATAAAGATATTGGGCAGTTGAGAAAAATGAACGTGCTTCTTGACAACTTTCTGCTGCACATACTCCAACCAGATTTAAAGACTGGGCAGAGCAAGGCACATACAAAGCATAAGGATTTATATTCGTTATTCTTGCTTGCAATCCGCTATATACACCAGACATGTTAGTGGCATTGTAGTACGACTGGCCACGGCAGTTTATGATATCTAATCCATAACAATTCAAAGTTGAAAGTACAGCATCAGCTAACTGTTCTGATTTGTGGCCAGTATTTGGTAAAAAACAAAGAAACCTCTCTACTGGTATGCCATCATCGTTTACATATCTCAGTATAAAAGCCAATTGATCAACATGAGACATATCGGGAGTTGAGTCAACGCTTATTAAGAAATATTTGGCTTCTTTTACTTCTTTAATAATATTTGAGATCACATTTGAAGCCATCAATTTTATAAATTCATTACATATATAGGATGAAAGATAAAATATGTTACCTCAACCTTCATTTCCGTAACGTGCAATGTGATTTGCTAGAAATGGATCCAATTCTGTGACAAGCTCAAGGGCCATCATGTAATTGCCGTTATAAGGTGATCCAAATTTTTCCACCTTACCTCTAAATGCAAGTCTTCTGCTTGAAAGTTTCTTTACCACTACTACAATCCTCTTCAACACATTTTTCCAATAAATAATGTCTTCTTCCATTTGAAATATTAAATTCGTATCAATTCTTCTGGATATCTCGCCTCTCTTCACATTGTCAGTACACATGTTTTATGTTCAGTCGAATCTTCATGTTCACGTAGTCAAGCTGATATGTCTTTCCAGTCACGGTATCCATGCCAGACTAGAGATCCCTCCGAATAATTGAAATGGGGCACAAAACACGGCTCCTTTGCTCTCCGAATATACAAGATATTGCCGTGGCTTTACTTCACCATTTAAAAGATGTCATTCAAACACATTTTTTGTTAGAACACGCATTTTATCAGTATATTGTCTTTTTGAGTTAGTAAAATCATTATCAATATTTTGTTTAATACCATACGTTGATAAATACTCAATTGTAGCATCATTCAATATCCATTGGGCTGGGTCCTCACTTATGGTAGATATTTCAGTGTCAGATTGAATTTCTGATTGACATGATTTGCAAATCTCTGCAGTATTGTCAAAGAAATCCAGATCAACATGATTCCCGGTAGTCTCTGATATGCTAGTAATTGGAGCATTTTCTTCAACACTAACCGCAGCTGGAATTTCTTCATTAGTTTCAATATGTACTTTAATCACATCAATATTTTCAACATCAACACCAGTATTTTCACTTTTTACTTCACTACTACTTTCAAGTATTTTTCTGTCTCATTGTTGGCACTAACTGATACAACAAAGGGATCCATTTTGCACATTTTTGCTATCATTTCATTTTCCCTTTCTTTCTTTTGTACAGCATTTTTTTAAACTGAGAATGGCTTAATTTCTTCCTTCCAGTCATATTGTTAATGCTCAGGATTGTCGCGAGCACGTTCTTTACTAAATGGCGTCGCGCCGTCGTGGGTGGTTTCAATACGTGCTATGATTGGTAAAGTCGCGGTGCGCATCACTGATGCTGCGATTACAAAAATGCTGCTATTACAAATTTGCCGTCCCTGAATATTTGCCGCC
Source organism: Natator depressus (assembly GCF_965152275.1). Lineage (NCBI taxonomy): Eukaryota > Metazoa > Chordata > Testudines > Cheloniidae > Natator > Natator depressus. The sequence goes on along the minus strand of NC_134238.1, from coordinate 42,580,165 downwards.
CTAGGCCTAGGCCTTGTTGGCCTAGGCGATCATACGCCGCTGCTCCTTACCAGTGATATTCAGGGAGGAGAAGGTTGCTCTTTGTCTGTGATATACTTATGCTTGGAAGGATTTGATTTTCCTCCATAAATGTCTGTAAACATGGATTTCACCATACTCACACAAACTGATGAAAAAAATATGAACATTTAAATAAATACAAATAGAAAAAATGCTAAAACCACAATTTTGCATAACTGAAAATGTAAACTGATCAAACAAAAGCTTAAAAATAATCAATATTATGTGTTGAAATTATTTTAAAAAATCAATTTTTTATGCTCGTTTGGTTTGTGCACTTGGT